>NC_058133.1:486040746-486067139 GCF_016433145.1 Gracilinanus agilis | reverse complement strand
CTTTCTTTCTTTCTTTCTTTCTTTCTTTCTTTCTTTCTTTCTTTCTTTCTTTCTTTCTTTCTTTCTTCTTTCTCCCCCTTACCTTCTGTCTTGGAATCAATGCTGTGTATTGGTTCCAAGGCAGAAGAGTGGTAAGGGTAGGCAATTGGGATCAAGTGACTTGCCCAGGGTCACACAGCTAGGAGGTGTCTGAGTCCAGATTTGAACCCAGGACCTCCCATCTCTAGGCCTGGCTCTCAATACACTGAGCCACCCCATTAATTTCTAAGCCTCTCAGTGTCCTAGAAAACTCTTAAGTCATAAGTTGTGTGTAATTAGAATCCTTTACCCTAAAAACTACAATTCCCAGCACCTGGCTAGTTTCTAAGCCTCTCAGTGTCCTAGGAAACTCTTAAGATATAAGTTGTGCATAATTAGAATCTGTTACTCTAAAAACTACAATTCCCAGCACCCCACTCTCCTCCTATGTGCTGATGTAGGAGGATATAAATTTGGTGTAGCCCTGTCTCTCGCTCTCTTCTCTTTCTGTCGAGGTTTTGGTGGAGCAGGCTTTTTAAACAGGCAAAGAGAACTTAGTCACATGCTCTTAATTTTGTTAAATAATTAGGATTTTTTTTACTTCTATTTCCTTTTTATTCCTTCTACTTCAAGTCATTATTAATAAACTTCATAAAATATAATTCTTGGAGTGTTGGATATTAATTTAAATCTTACATTTATGGCGACCAGAAGTGGCATTTAGAACCTTTAATTAAAAAACCACATTTCTTTTGTCAAGGCCTTCTTGCCCTCCCCCTCTGGGGAACTCCAACTGCTGCTGCTTTTGCCAATGTGGTCCTTGCCATTGCTGTTCCTCCTCCTCCTCCTCCTGCTGCTATTGCTGTTGTTGTGGCTGGTAAAGGATTAACCCCTCTTTCTCTTGCATTGCTAACACCTGAATGTGAAATCCTGATATTTCTTTTAGGCAACAATCAGCCTCCTAAAGGCTTTTACCTGAGGAAATGCTTCCACCTTCTTAACTCCCCCTTCAAGTGGGTTTCAGGCATGTAGTAGCTCAGGGCTGAAAGGTTTTTTTAGACTAGCAACAGCTTAGCAGCTCAATGTGAACTCGGTGAGCAGGAATTCCTGGTCCCCTTCCATGCTGCCCATCCCCACTTACTCCTACCCCCATTTACCTCCCAGGTTGATTTTAAACTAACCCAGGAGGACTTCCATGCTCCTTGCTGTGGGGGGTGGGGACTGAGGTGTCATGTGGCCCCCGTTGTTTTTTACCACTAGTGGGGAGGGGAAGGAAGGTTACTCTTCCAAACAGGAAGTAGATTTGCAACCAATTTAATAAGTAAAATTGTAAGCATGGCCTAGTTTTCTGCCTATCTCAAGCAGCTCCCATTCTGGAAGAGCATTACAGAGCTTGCACAGCTCAAAGTTTTAGGGTATCTTTTCTTATTATATTCCTGGGTGTACTTGTCCTTGTGATTAGCTTGAGTAATCTTGAGATTCGGGGGTGGGGAGATTCATCTCCCTACAACCCCTTGCCATTTTGGCCTGCCCAGTCTCTGCAACACATCCAATATGGCATTCTTCCACACTATGCCCAGTGTAGGTATGGGGAACCCCAGAGGTGTGCCCAAAGGAATCTAGATGGATGATGATATTGGGGAGAGGAAGAAAACTTAAAGAATCTGGAGGCGAATTTTTAGTTTATAGACTTCATTGTTAACTATTCTAGTTTGTTCCCCTCCAAATAGTGAAGAAGTCTCTGTAGACTTTGGAATGCAGCTATTGGAATTGGAGAAAAGGACACTTGAATTCAGTGCCTGTATCCTATCAGACATTTTATTTGTTGATTGTTTGCTTTAAAATTTAATTTTGTTTTTTTTTACTTCACATATTTATCTAATCTAATATATTCTGTTACACTGAATCATTTTAAGTTACTATTTTGTTACACCAAATCATTTTAAGTTAAGTTTTGGCCATTAACTAAATGTGCTATTACATTGTCTTTATTTGTACCTCCCCCTATGAGTGGATTGGAGAAAATACCATTGTAAAAATCCATAAACAACTTGCGCAAACCCTTTTCCATGGCAAAACCACAGGGTCTTATAGATGCTGGGTTTGTCACTAGATCCATCAAGGTCACATGTTGCCTAAACAGCTTTTTGTGCCTTTTTGCCTTTGTTAATTATCACATAGATGATGATGGATAGACTCTATCAAACTTCTTTGGAGAATTTAATGACCTAAACATTTAAATTGATTTTAAGGGGCCTTCAGAAATTATTTTTAGATATCCAGTAGCACCACTACCTCTGACTGATCATTTGTCTACTTCTGAGTTATTTGTAACAAGAGGTAAAGGGTCCATTTAGTAGCTGAAATGAAGTGCTGTAGCACTATTATATTCCCCACCTCTGCATTTATAAAAATGTAATGGATGAGACCTCTGAAGTGATTTTCACTATTGTAGCCTTGCCTCCACATTGCAATGGATGGGACATATAAAGACATGCTTTTTACGACTGTTACAGTTTCATAGCAGATGAGGGAGGGTCATCTGAGGGTGGTAAAGTTTTTCCTAGGGGGCGTGGTACCCCTGAATGGCCCATGAGAGGGAGTATTTTGCATGAAGCCTAGTAACTTCTGAATGGCTTTTTATATTTGTAATTCTTCAGCTTACTTTACCCTTCCACCAGAATGATCTAGATTTTCTTGGTGACAGTTCATTTATTTATTTATTTGTTTGTTTTTGAAAAAACCCTTACCTTCAATATTAGAATCAATACTGGGTATTGCTTCTAAGCAGGGGTCAGCAATCTTTTTGGCTGTGAAAGCCATAAACGCCACATTTTTTAAAATGTAATTTCGTGAGTACAGTGCTCACAGTGCATGCTCCTGTAACAGTGTGTGCTCCTGTAATAGCACCTGAAAAAAAATTGACTTTATGGCTCCTGCAGAAACAACCATATCTGGCCCTCAAAAGAGCCAGATATGGCTCGAGAGCCATACGTTGCCGACCCCTGGTTCTAAGGCAGAAGAGTTGTAAGGGCTAGGCAATGGGGGTTAAGTGACTTGCCCAGGGTCACACAGCTAGGAAGTGTCTGAGTGCAGATTTGAACCCAGGACCTCCTGTCTCTGGGTCCAACTCTCAATTTATTGAGCCTCACAGCTATCCCCTCTTGGTGACATTTTAGACCCAAAAGGTTTTCATCAGCAGTACAGAGGTTTGTGGTTTTTTTCCTGGGCTCTTTTACCAAATTTTGGAATGATGGCAGCAATAGACTTTGTTAAAAATATCTCAGCCAAGGTTGAAATATTTGTTAGATCTGGAGAACTTGTGACAAATATCCATGAGCTTCTGTGGGTATAGAGACTCATGTGAATCCTAATGATAGTGGGCTTGTTTGCTATTGTCATTAAATGGGCTATTATGATTTTGGGGATTTGGGCACTTCTTGAATGTGCATTAGCTGCTATACTACTGTTTTTTATAAAGCTATTTTCTTAGTGAAAATTATGTACACTCATACTGTGGATCAGAGCTAGGTTAAAAAGGAAATGGATCTCATTTCTGAGTAAGAAACTTTTGCATTCTATCTCTCCTTGGACAAACACATGTCACTAATTGTGAAATATATATTGTTTTTTTCTTGTATGTGCAACAGAGTATTTGAGTTTTCTTTTTTCTCTCATTTTTTGTACTTGAAGCGCATTAACAATATTACTTTTATTTTTTGGTTTTGCACTAACATAAGTTTAAAATATCCATTTACTCTAATATTAATGCATACCCAAAAGCTTTAGACTATGGAAACCTGCCATCGATTGTTAAATATTATGGCACTTTGATTAATGATTGTGTCTGATTCCAGGGGAAGGGATCACAAAGAGCCATTGTACAGTGCCAAGGAAGCACAAAGTTAATCTTCACAGTGCCTACGAGCCCAAGGTCAAGGAGACCAACCAATCCCGGTGTGATTGATGAGAATCTTCGACAAGACAGAGGTCTTGTTTTGGGATTTGAGGAAGCAGCTGTTTGACAATGTCAGATGTAGGATTTCCCTGTGCCATATTCTCAAAAGTACCTCAGTTTGGCTAGAATATTGGCTCCCCTATCCCTGAGAGAAAAAGGTAAAATCAGACCAGGGAATGCTATTTCCTATCTGCTACAAAAATCTAGTCCTTTTTCTGTCTTTCATAAGTGTGGCCATTTTCTATAGTCCTGACTGCTGACTGGATAAGTGCCTATTGCTGCAATGGTCCTACAGGCATGTGGGACATAAATCACTTTATTGGGTCCTGATTCCAGGACCTGTTATAGGTTTATTCTTGCCTACCTAGAATTTTTATATACTATTTAATTTTGATTTTTTTCTTTTCCTCTTTTTAAAATGATTTTGATTTCCTTTTAACAATTGATTCACATATCTCATAACTCAGTCACGTATCCCTGGATGATCCATGTATTTGTCAATATCCTCCTCAGGGGGATTGTATAATTGTCATGAGATTCTTGTTTTATAAATATTTTTCCTGTTTGAGAGTAATTTTAGGATAAGAAACTTGCTACCTCCCGGAATCAAGAAAGTGAATTGATTAGAGAAGGTGCCATGAAGATGCCTGCAGAAATTACACACTGCACCAAAAGATCCAGAATGAACTTTGGGATGTAGTGAAATTGAACTGTGGGGGGTTAAATGCATTTATTTTGAATGTAAACTCATGCCAAAGGGGACTGCTCCCTAAGTGGCTTTTTGTCAATGCGCCTAGCAAACATTGGTTTTGTTAAGATAGTTATGATTATGAGACTAGTCTCTCAAAGGATCACAGCAGGGATTGTATAATTAGAATCTGTTACCCTAAAAATTACAGTTCCCAGCACCTCACTCTCCTCATGTTATGTGCTGACCTAGGGAGAATATAAATATGGTGTATCCCCTCCTCTTGCTCTCTTCTCTTCCTGTCGAAGTTTTGGTGGAGTGGATTTTTTAAACAGGCAAGAAGAACTTAGTCATGTGGTCTTAATTTTGTTAAATAATTAGGGTTTTTTGCTTCTATTTCCTTTTTATTTCTTCTACTTCAAGTGATTATTAATACACTTCATAAAATATAATTCTTGGAGCATTGGATATTAATTTAAATCTTATAGTTGCCCAAGTTGCCTCAGAAGAGTTACCCAGCTGCATTGAAAAGCATTGACAAAGGGACTTTCCTTACCAGAGTGTTAGTAAACTAGTAAAATCATAGGTCTAGAGAGAAGAAAGAGGGGAACAAAAGAGAAAGAAGAGGAAGAAGTGAGGAAGAGGAGGAGAAAGAGGAGGAAAAGTAGAAACAAAGGAGATGTCTTTGGATTAGGGAATGGTACTTCAATTTGGTAGGGCATGTGGATGGCAAAGTGGATAGAGGGCAGGAACTGGAGTCAGGAAGACTTGAGTTCTATTATGATTAAAATTATTTTGAAAGAATGCTTTTGGGTAAGAAAATCAGCTTATTGATTAGGTTAGCATTTTAACCAATGAAGTGATGTGTCACCGGCCCTCTTGATGATGAAAGATTCTGATGAACCTCAAGGAAGATTTATAAATATCTATATCCAATTATATATTATATAATATACATATGTGTAAATAAAATTTTACAAATAAAAATTTAAGGGCTCATTATTCAGCCTCTCCCTTGAATAACCTAAGACATCTCTAAATGGTAAATAGCTAATTAAGAAGTGGTCTGTCAAACTTTCAGCCTTTCCCCAAATAGACAGGTACTGTATGTTATGTTTTCATACAGGCAGGAAGAGAATCCTTGTCTCTCTTTTCTATTAAGCCAAGTTAAAAAGTAAGGCATTCCTTGGGATTTCTAAGAACAAAGAAAATGCAAAAAGCAAAAGACTGGATAGAATCTTTAACCCAGAATCCAAACACAGAAATGCACAGAAATTCTTACTAATGCTTAAATAGAGATTAATATAGTATGTGAAAAACCAGTTCTCACAGTTTAAATCTGGTCTTAGAAACTTACCAGCTCTTTGACCCTGGGCAAGTCACTTAACCCTATTTGCCTCGATTTCCTCATCTATAAAATGAATTAGAAAGGAAATGGCAAACCACTCCAGTATCTTTGCCAAGAAAACCCCAAATAGAGTCATGAAGAGTTGGATGTAATCAAAATGACTGAACAACAACAACTTGATTGTAATAGAACATTACTGGTCTTGCAAGAAGTGGTGGACATGAAAAAACCAGAGAATCATGAGAAAAGTTATACGAACTGATGCATAGAGAAGTAAACAGAAATATAATATACATATTGAGATGGTATAGTAGATTGGGAACTCAACTAGGTAACAAGAAGACATGAGTTCAAATCCTGCCACAGACACTTACTAATTATGTAACCTTGGGCAAGTTGTTTTCTTAGTCTGTTTCTTCTTCTGTAAAGATGATCATAATATCTACCTTGAAAGGTTGTTTGAATAATCTAATGAGTTAATATTATGAAAAGTGCTTTGCAAAACTTATTATAAAATATGTGTTATATGAATGTTAGCCATTGTTATGAAAAAGTAAATTGATTAAACAGAAAAAGGAAGCTGAATCCATTGTACTAATAATATCCAAACTTGCCCTGAAAAAGGAGATGAGAAAATATGTCCTAGTCTCTTCTTTACTATGGTGGGGGTCAATGGGAGTAGAACATTTGTACGTGTAATTGGACTCAGTTGACATGTGGACTAATCTTGCTGACATAGTTTTGTTTATTTCTTCTTATTCTTTGTTACAAGGGATTGCTTGTTGGGTAGGGAAGGTGGGAGAAATTTATTCAGAAATAAAATGATATAAAAAGAAAAGATACTAATAAAATTGATATACTGTTAAAAAGAGAGAAAAAGGTCACATAGGGTTAAAAAAAATCCTTACCTTCTGTATTGGAATCAATACTATATATTGGCTCTATGGAAGAAGAGCAGTAAGGAGGACTGGACAATGGGGGTTAAGTGACTACTTGCACAGGGTCACACAGCTAGAAAGTGTCTGAGGCCAGATTTGAATTCAGGATCTCCCATCTCTAGGCCTGACTCTCAAACCATTGAGCCACCTAGCTGCCCCTAATTTAGGGTTTTTTAATGGACTATCTTCCTTGGGTCAGGATGAGAAGAAATTTAAATGCTAAACAGATCATAGAGTCAGTCAATAAGCATTATTAGAAACTACTATGTGCTGGGCATTGTGCTAAGCATGAATGACACATAGAAAGGGGGAAAAAGCAATTCTTCCCCTTAAGGAGCTTAAAATCTAAGGGGGTGGGGAGATAGTATTTAGACAACTATGGGGAGAGATAACAAGTTCTCAGGTAAATTAATATGTGAAGATAGGATTAACTCTCCCCTTGTCTACTTTTAGCTAATCAAATCAGGAACTTAAGGTACCCCTACTTACCATTAAATATAAGAGTTCACAAGTCACTTACTAGAGTAAGCTCACACCTCCAAAGGCCACTGCCTACCCCCTTGGGCAGCACTAGGCAAGTTGAAAGACTGCCATTGGTTTTTCTGAAGAAGGGAGAGTGACAGGAAGTGGTGTGGAAAAGAAACATAAATGAAGAGACCAGCATGGTCTAGCATTCATTCCCTTCCTGGCGATTGGAGAGATTGGTTCTGGATATTTCTTTGCTGACTTGAAGGAGACTTTTTCCCTGGATCCTGCATCAGCTTGCTGGGTGACTGGCTGAGATTCCTACCATGACTTTGAAGAAGGCTATGTTGGTGGAGCCCTGGCTGAAGACACCACCAGGACTTCTGGCTGAGGATTACCAGGAAATCCACATGGAGCCAGAGTCTTGGGGAAGTCTTGCCAGGGCTGAGCTAGACTTCAAAGGAGAAAGGCTGGTCAGCTTGTGAGGAAGTTGTCTCTTTATCTACATTTACATTTTCACTCTTCCGTCCTCTTTGTAAATAAAAGCTACTAAAAGTCATTTTGACTTAAACTCTAATATTTTAAAATTGGCAACCACAATATTACTTTATATCTCTCATATTTAGCATAATATGAGCATAAACTAAATTTAAACCTTACAAATACAATGTATATATTTGGAATACTCCATAGTTTGGTGGAGTGGGACACTAAAAATTGGGGAAACCAGTGAAGGCTTCTAAAATAAGGTGACACGAGCTGAGTCTTGAAATAAAGCTAGTTTCATGGGGCAGAAATGAGGAGGGAAGAGTACTCAGACAATGGTCTATAGCTTATGCAAAGGTATGGAGACTACAGATGGAATATCTCAAATAGCATAGCAAGAAGGCCAGTTTGGCTGGAGTTTAGAATTCAAGAGGAGTTTGATGTGTAATCAGCTTAGAAACAGATTGAAACTAGATTGTGAAGGATTTTAAATGGCAAGCAGAGAAGTTCTCATTTGTTTCTAGAGACAATGAGGAGCCAGTGAAGGTTTTAGAACAAAGGAGTGATATCATCAGAACCTTACTTTATGAGTATTATTTGGGCAGCTATGTGGAGATTGGACTGGAGAGGAGAATGACTACAGGGAGATCAAGAAAGCAAATGACTCAGTTTACAACTGAATTAATGATTAGAACTGCCATGAAAATGGAATGGACAATGAATCCCCCATCATTGGAGATGTCGAAAGTGAGCATTCATTCATTCAGCTGGGAGCTGGGCTAGATAACTTGTAAATTTCCTTCAATTCAATTTCATTCATTCCACCATTTATTAAGCTCCTATTATGTTCAGAGCTCTGACATTTGATGGTGGGCCCTAAAGATGCAAAGATAGTTCCTGTCTTCAGGGAGCTTACATTCTATAATATGCAGAGATAAATAAATATAAGACAATTTGAGGAGAGAGAAAGAACTATACTATAACTATAATAAAGGGGTTCAGTGAAGGCTTCTTAGGAAGTGATGTTTGAGGAAGACACAGAATATGAGAGGCAGCTGTGGGCAGGGAGGACTTTTCAAGTGCAGAAAACAGTCTGTGCACAGTTTTGGGCTAGACCAGCTTAACTAGAGGGCAGAATGTGTAAAGGGGAGAATAATGAGAAATAAGACTAGGAAAAATAAGGTTAGGATCAAGTGGTGAAAGGACTTAAATATCAGGCTATGGACTTTGGTCCATTTTAGTTCTATGATGTTATCACTGAAAATGGGAGTGTTTACCAAGAAGTGGGGTTGGGGATCAAAGGAAGAATTACAAAAATCGGTCTTCCAGTATATGAATGGTTGGCATAGACAGATTTTATTTATTTCCATAAGTTACCAATGATTTCTCTTTAAAGTTGTGTTTTTTTTTTCAATTACATGTAAAAACAAATTTTAACATAAAAAAAAAATCAAATGACTCTTAATGGCTAAATCCATGACCTTTTCTTAATCCTCATTCTTCTTTACTTTTTGGTAGCTTTTGACACCCTTGACCAGCCCCTCCTCCTGAATTCTCTCTCTTATCTGTGTTTTGGAATGTGGCTCTTACTTGGTTCTCCTATTACCTGACTGATCCCTCTTTCTCAGTCCCTTTCCTTGGACCAACATTAATGCCTATATGAGTATTTCCTGGGCCTTCTCTTCTTTCTCTTTACTCTTTTTTTTTAGGAATCCTTTCAACTCCTATGGACTCAGTAATCATCTTTATGCAGATGTCTCCCAGAGGTATATATCAAACCCTCATCTTCCAGATGGTGACATGCAGTTGGATGAGTCACTTATAGAGCTTGTCCATTAGTGTGTGGTGCTAGGACACCTTCGGGCAGGACTCCTCAGACATAACATATCTAAATAGAACTCATGATCCTCACCACCACCACATCTCTTCCCTCCCCTTCAATTGAATTTCCTGGTTTCTATTGAGGAAATAGCATTCTTCCAGTAATCTGTTTTTGTAACCTCAGAATTATCCTTGCTTCCTCCCTTTCCCTCACACCCTCTAGCTCAGTCTGTGCCAATTCTTATCAATCCTGCTTCTCCAACATCTCTTGCATCTCTTCTTTTTTCTCCACTCATACAACCACCACCCTAGCTCAGGCTCTCATTGCTTCTCACCTGGACTCTGACAAGAATCTCAGATTCTTGTCTCTTCCTTCTCCAACTCATCCTTCTCAGGAGACATATTAAGATTTCTAAAGGATCAGTTTAATTATTTCACTCCTCTCCCTCTAAGATAAAATACAAGCTCCTCAGCTTGGTATTTAAAGCCCTCCAGGCTATTTTCTCCAGGCTTATTGCTTTCACTCATTCACCATTCCAGGCAAACTGGCTTACTCACTATGCTCAAATCTTAGCATTCCATCTCCTATCTTTTTGGTTTTGCACAAGTTGTATCCCAGGATGACAGTCCCTCATTGTGAAGTCACATGCTGCCTGTGTGGAGGGAGCCATGGCTCCTCATTGACTGAGACCTAGCTGAACTAAGTGAGATCTTCCTAAGGGGAAGACACTTTAGAGAAGGTAGAAAGGGGCATTTAGGAGGAGCATGTGTGGACTTCTCAGTGGCTGCGGGAGATCTTCCTAGAGATGCAGACTTGTGGGGAGGCTGCCCTCTACCCCCCACCAACATGTCCCTTGACTTCTTGTGCCATCCTCCTTCATGTCCCTTCCTCCAATCTTACAAACGTATCTCATTCTCAGCCAAAGGGCTCCTTTATCAATCAATCAACATTTGTGAAAGCTCTACTGTACTCCAGGCACTGGGCTAAGAGACACACAAAAAAAGAGACAAAAGATAGTTCTTGCAAACAAGTATGCCCAAAGCAGGCCATATACAGGATACATGGGAAATCATAAATTGAGGGAAGACGTCAGAAGTAAGAAGAGTTGGGGATTTATTCGTTCATTCATTCTTCTCTCTCTCTCTCTCTCTCTCTTTTTTTTTGTTTTTTAAACCCTTGTACTTCGGTGTATTGTCTCATAGGTGGAAGATTGGTAAGGGTGGGCAATGGGGGTCAAGTGACTTGCCCAGGGTCACACAGCTGGGAAGTGGCTGAGGCCGGCTTTGAACCTAGGACCTCCTGTCTCTAGGCCTGGCTCTCAATCCACTGAGCTACCCAGCTGCCCCCATTCTTCTCTTTTAATCTTCATACTTTTCTCATTTCCATTTACTACTTGCTTGAATAAAAAGGTTTTCATTCCCTCTTCTCGATTTTCTTTGTTTAGCCAACATCTGGTGGGAAGGAGCTAAGCTGGTGGTAGTAAGCTAAGTGTTAGCCTTCACTAACCCTAACCACTAGACTACAGGTATGGTGGATACATATAATTAGATCCTGATGGAGATATTTATCTCCAATTTATCTCTTGGAGATTGAAGGGATCATCTAGCCATAGTGGTCCTGGACTTTGTATACCCCCTCCTTGCTAGGCTATTGGCAGTGTAGGCATGACCATCTCCTTGCTCCTCTCAAAAGCAGAAATCAAAGCCTCCCTTTGAGAAGGAATGGATGCAGATCCAAATCAAACATCTACATGGGCCTCCCGTGTATTTTCATTATCCAGTGACCAACACACCCATACTCTGCATATACTTCTCTGTTTAAAAGTTGGGTCTTTCTTTTCTTTTCTTTTTTAAACCCTTAACTTCTGTGTATTGGCTTTTAGGTGGAAGAGTGGTAAGGGTGGGCAATAGGGGTCAAGTGACTTGCCCAGGGTCACACAGCTTGGAAGTGTCTGAGACTAGATTTGAACCTAGCACCTCCTGTCTCTAGGCCTGACTCTCAATCCACTGAGTACCCAGCTGCCCCTAAAAGTTGGGTCTTACCAGTAGAATATAAGCTCTTTGAGGGGAGACACTCTTTCATCTTTGTCCCTTCATTCCTAGCACCTAGCACGGAGCCTGGCACAGAGGGCATGCTTAATAAATTGTTATTGAATTATATTGGAAAGGACCATTAAAACTATCTAGTTTAATTCCCTCACTTGATGGAAAAAAACACAAACCAAAACAAACAAGAGTGATGTCAGAATGGGACCATGTTTTTTTCCTAGTGGCAATCAGCAAGCAAGCAACAGTGTCAGGACTTGAGATGTTTTTCTGGCCTTAGAAGGCACTTCCTGTTGTGAGATCAACCTGTCTATTTGCGCAAAAGATTTCCTACTGACAGGTTATGAACAGGAACCTCTTGGAACACATCCTCCTCCAACTTCAAGGGAGAAAATGCATTATTAATTATTTCGGTGATAAGGGTGGCCTTTGTGGTCATACCTCCGGAGCCGAGAAAAGTAACTGAGGATTTCAGAGAGGCCAAGAAGGAGGACCTTCAAACCTAGAAGGGAGAACACTTTGCCAAAAGACCCTTCCCTGATTGCTGATGACAACCCGGATGTTAGCAGATTTTTCTCCCTTTGAATGATCAAAGTAACCTAGGTCAGGAACAATGGGAACTCATGGGACACTAAGTGGCACTGCCAGGGTGTTATGCTCCCTTTCTCTAGTTTTCTTCCCTACCCCATGCCACTTCTATCGTTCACATAACCACCAGCAAAAATCCTCTAAAAGCTCAGCTCTGATTATACCCCTTTCCTGCTCAAAACCACCTTCTTTTGCTCCCCCAAACTTACTGGTGAAAAATGGAGGCAGGAAAAACTTTCCACCATAGAGGGCTGGCTATCTTTCGACTCTCATCGCTCATTTCTTCCAGTGGACTTAAGCCAAGGTAGGACTCTAGCCACTTTAATAGAGATTGTGTGAATGCATTCCACGTAGAGGATGGCAGGATTTAGAACTAGAAGGGACCTTAAGAAATCAGCTAGTCCAGGGACCTTAAGATTTTTGTGTGTCTTGGCAGCCAGATAAAGCTCATGGACTCCTTCTCTGAGCCCTACATAAAATGAACAGGATTAAGGAGGAAACGGATTAAGTTGAAATGCAATTATTCAGGGTAGCTAGGTAGCACAGTGAATAGAAAGAGTAGGGTGAGAGCTGGAAGGACCTAGATTTAATTCTGGCTTCAGATCCTTCCTAACTATGTGATCCTGGACAAGTCACTTACCCCCCATTGCCTAGCCCTTGTCTCTCTTCTGTCTTAGAATGGATACTAATATAAAAAGTAAGGGTTAAAAAGAAAAAGGAAGTACAATTATTCATTTTTTTTAAGCCTGTGGGTCCCAGGTTAGGAACTCTCCTACCCTTTCAATTAATATCTATCAATAAACATTTATTAAGCATTGTTAAGATTAAAATTCTCTAGAGACTGTCTTAATTTATATGCATTTATTAAATAATTTTATTTTATTTTTTAAAAAAACCTTTACCTTCTACCTTCGAATCAATACTAAGTATTGGTTCCAAGGCAGAATAGTAAGGGCTAGGCAATGGGTGTTAAGTAATTTGCCCAGGGTCACATAGCTAGGAAGTGTCTGAGGCCAAATTTGAACCCAGGACCTCCTGTCTCTAGGCCTGGCTCTTAGTCCACTGAGCCACCCAGCTGCCCACTTATTAAATAATTTTAAAAAGCAGGTCAGAGAAAGAAAAGACACCAGCTACATGTGACTGGCTGTTCCCTTTGCAAGCATTCTCCTAGCCATACTGTGGGCACGCCAGTGCTTCCCTTGCCACCTCCTCTCTGTGATTCTGATGCCAAAGAGTCTACTTCCTTCCCCTAGTCCAATTTGATTGTCCTTGTGATGTCACTTTTCTGAGCCCCTCTGGTTTGGGGGACTCTGACCTCAGTCTGGATCAGAGGCAGGTCTTCTGGGTGTCTTAGGGATGCCAGGGAGCTACTTGTCTCCCGCCAGAGTCTGTGCACGAGTCTCTCACTGAAAAGGGGTGCATAGGGTGGCTCAGTGGATTGAGAACAGGCTTGGAGATGGGAGGTCCTGGGTTCAAATCTGGCCTCGGATATTTGATAGCTGTGTGACCTTGGGCAAGTCACTTAATCCCCATTGCCCAGCCCTTACTGCTCTTCTGCCTTGGAACCAAGACATAGATTTAATTCTAAGATGGAAGGTAAGGATTAAAAAAAAAGAGAGAGGGGCCAATATTAAATTCTCACAGCACCTACTATGTTCCAGGCACTATGTTAAGTGCTGCAGATTAAAGAAGAGGCAAAAAAAACCTGCCCTTAAAGATATCACACGGGTGTATTAAAGGATGTTCAGAGAGCCCTGGGACCGCTGGGGTGAGGGTTACTCATCCACCTTTCACCCTGCCCTCCCCTATGGTTCCAAGAATGTGTTGCATTCACTGGGGCCCTGTTCTCTCAGGAGACAGACTAAACCAAGTTGAGGATAACCCATAGGCAAGTTAGGGGGAGTCTACCCCAAGTATGTCAAGACTTCACCTAGCAGAAGGGTTGGACCAGAACAATGTGTTCCGACGGCCATTATGCAAGCACTGGGGAGTGCTTAGAGGCTGCTCAGACATCAAAGACCAAAGTCATCCACAGCATCCTGGCGGCCGTCTGCAGTTATCCTGACTTTGGTCCTTCCACTGAACTTGGAGGACTCTGGAGGAGAGAGAAGGGCCGACGACTCTGCACAGCTCCGCCTCACCTTAAACCTAATTCATGCATCACTCAAGACATGACCCTGCGAGGCTGCTGGTCCTCTTCAAAGATGCAGGAGGTACAGTAGCAACAACAGAAACCAGAGGCCACCGTTAGATGCTGGAGGAGATACAAAGTTCAAATAAATCCATAAATCAGAAAGTTACAAAGAAAATGCTACCTGAGACTCGAGGGAGTGAAGAAAGTCATCGTCAGGTGGGGGTGAGAGGCAAGGTTTTGTGGAAGAGGGGACAGTCGAGTTAGGCTTCAAAGGATGGGGAGAAACTTAGCAGCTGGTTTAGTGGATGATGGAGGGCTGGCCTGGGAGTCAAGAAGTTCCACCTTTAACATTTTCTAGCTCTTCCCCCAACCTCGAGATTTCCTCATGTATAAAATAAAGGATGAGGAGCAAGGTCTAGTCTAACTGTAAAGCTTTTACCTAAGAGAGGAATAAGAAAGGAGACAGTATGAGCAAAACTCAGAGGTGAGGAATTATGGGATGTATATAGGGAATGGCAGGTAGCCCAGGGAGTCTGAATTGTAGAGTTGGGTGGTATTTCCTTTATAAGGAAACAGACAGGTAGGTAGGTGGCTCAGTGGACAGAGTGCTGGGCCTGGAGTTAGGAAGACCTGAGTTCAAATCCAGCCTGAGACACTTCCTGGTTGTGTGACCCTGGGAAGGTCACCCTGATTGTCTTGGAGAAGGAAATGGCAAACCACTCCAATATCAGTTGTTAAGAAAATCCTATGGATAGATATGGTGCAAGGGGTCATCAAGAGTTGTATAGGACATGTCAAACCCAATGGAATCGCTCGTTGTCTACAGGAGGGGAGATGGGGCAGAGAAGAGGGGAGGGAAAGAATATGAATTGTGTAACCATGGAAAAATACTCTAAATCAATTAATTAAATAAATAAAGCCTAAGCCAGGAGGATAAATAAATAAATAAGTGGACCAGGCAAAAAAACAAGCATACATAGAAACACACACACACACACACACACACACAAGAGCTGTATAGGTCTGAGCAACTTAACAATAGTAACAAGTAGTCTAGAGAGCCTACATTGTAGAGATGAGTGGTATATCCTTTATAAAAGCTCCCCATCCCAGCCAAGAAGCAGATAAATATCACTCAGACATTTTCAATCAGCCAACAAGCATTTATTAAAAGCTCAGTACTGCCAGAGTTAATGCTGGGAATTTAAAGAAAGACAAACACAGTCTCTGCCCTCAGGAACGCACATTCTTTACATTCATACAGAGGCTTTTGTTGTTGTTGTTCAGTTGATTCAGTCCTGTCTCCCTGGGGCCCCAATTTGGATTTTTCTTGGCAAAAAATACTGGAGTGTGGGGGCAGCTGGGTAGCTCAGTGGATGGGGGCAGCTGGGTAGCTCAGTGGATTGAGAGCCAGGCCTAGAGACGGGAGGTCCTAGGTTCAAATCTGGCCTCAGACACTTCCCAGCTGTGTGACCCTGGGCAAGTCACTTGACCCCTATTGCCTACCCTTACCACTCTTCTGCCTTGGAGCCCATACACAGTATTGACTCCAAGACGGAAGGTAAGAGTTTAAAAAAAAATACTGGAGTGGTTTGCCATTTCCTTCTCCAGTTCATTTTACAGATGGGGAAACTGAGACAAACAGGAATAAGTGACTTGTTAAGGGTCACACAGCTAGTTTATAAGAGCAGATCCAGGCCCTGCACTCTCTCCACTATACCATCTCTAGTGGGTGAGATAGGGCTTAAATAAATAGAGAAGTATAAGATGCCCATGTTCTGATTAGCAATGGAGAGGCTGTCATCTTCCCTTTTCCTAGGGAATATGAGGGGCCCGGGCAGAGCTTCGGTAGAGTCACTCTGGTGGTGTTCTTTTCATCATCTACAAATGAGAAATCATATTTGTAAGGACTGATATTTACTGACGGACCTGGAAACTTTCCTTTAGAGTTAAGACTAAGCAAGGATGCCATAAACCTTTGGCCTGGAACACTCTTTTACCCCAAACCACCAATCCGAAGTCTTCCAAGGATGCAAGACTATATTGTCCAGTACACCAGGAAGCTGGTGGCACAGTGGATGGAGCCCTGAGCCTGCTATCAATCATTCAATCAATAAATATTTATTAAGTGGCTGCTCTGTGCCAGGTAGTGTGTAAGGGATAGAAAAGAAAGTCAAAGGACTGGCCTTGCTCTCTTGGAGCTCCTAATCTAATAGGAGAGCCAACATGTAAAGGAGCTGTATACAGGCTAAATGGGAAATAATTAACAGAGGGAGTTATTAGAATTAAGAAGATTGTAGATTATGAAATTTTACTTGGATCTGAAAGAAGACAGGGAAAAAATTTAAAAAAAATTTAAAAGGAGGAAAAAAAAAAGAAGGTGGGAGGCAGAGATTAGGTGGGAGATCATAGAGGATGAACTGGGTTGTATGAGGTAAAAGGAGACTGCATAAGTAGAGGGGAGCTAAGTTATGAAGGAAGGGCTTTGAATACCAAACAGAAGGTTTTGCTCTTGAACTTGGAGGCAATAGGGAGCCATTGATAATCAGGCTTGATATTCAGGTTTGGAAAGGAATTTTATAGGTCTGGAAAAGCAAATAAAGCAGCTAGGTGAGCACAGTGGAAAACTCTAAGTCTGGAATAAGAAAGACTCTTGTTCCTGAATTCAAATCTGGTCTTAGACACTAACTAGTTATGTGACCCTGGCCAAGTCACCTAAACCTCTTTGCCTCAGTTTCCTCAACTATAAAATGAGCTGGAGAAGGAAATGGCGAACCCCTCCAGTATCTCTGCCAAGAAAACCCCAAATGGAGCTGTGAAGAGTCAGACATGACTGAATACATGACAACATCAAAAAAACAGAGAGAGGGCCATAGACAGAGCCCTGGGGTATGCATACATTTATGGGGTAAGAACTGAATGACAAGCCTGAACTAACAAAAAATTTTAAAAACTTATTGTTAGTGGAGGATAGCTAAATGACTCAGTGATTTGAATGCCAGGCCTTGAGAAGGGAGGTCTTGGGTTCAAATGTGGCCTCAGACACTGGCTGTGTGACCCTGGGCAAGTCACTAAACCCTTATTGCCCAGCACTTACTGCTCTTCTGCCTTGGAACTGATACACAGTATTGATTCCAAGATGGAAGATAAGGGTTAAAAAAAAAAGTTGTTGTTGGTAAACAAGTAGGAATGATGAAATAAATATACCTTCCTCTATACAGACCAGAATCTTACATAATTGTCAGATGACATCATTGGATTAGATGTGTGTTTTTAATGAAATGTTTTCTTCCTCAGGAAAGGTGTGATGGTAGAAAGTGTGTAAAGACAAAAGGCAGCAGAACAACATCTATCTTTCAGATGAATGGGGCAGCACACATTAAGCTTATTTCCCTTTCTTTACTTCCCTGTCCTGATCAGTGAAAGCCTACAATATCTAATTAGTCTCCATATTTTTTTTTTAATCCTTATATTGGTTCCAAGGCAGAAGAGCTAGGCAATGGAAATTAAGTGACACACAGCTATTTGAAGTGTCTGAGGTCCTATTTGAGCCCAGGACCTCCCATCTGTAGCCTGACTCTCAGTACACTGAGCCACTTTGCTGCCTCCTAGTCTCTGCACTCTTGGTCATGTTTTACCTTGATCCTTCCCCTTTTGTGACCTTCTTCCTACAATCCCTTTAACTTTTAGGTTGGGGAGGGATGCTTGCCCAGCATCTGTCCTTTCTACCCCAGGCTCTGGGCCAGGTAATCACATGAACATTCTCATTGCTTCTTGAAAGAGCCATTTTGGAGTCAAGCTCCATTCATCATTCCTGAGACTTCCCAGAACAAAATTCCCTTCCCTATAGGCTGAGTGGAGAAGGAAATGGTAAACCGCTCCAATACCTTCCCCAGGAAAAACTCAAATGGGATCACAGACAGTTGGAAACAACTGAGACAACTGAAAACAACAACAATAACAACAATATTCTGTGTCTTCCCAAGGTAAGTTCCTTAAACTTGGTTCACTTTTGTCTTTGTGCCCCCAACATTTAGGTCAATTTTGGTTCCATAGGAAGCGTTTGATATATGCCTTTTCATTTGTTCATGAATTCCTTTTTGGAGAGGGAGGATCAGAGAATATTACTGTATGTGTCCAGTTTATCTAGATCTAAGCAAACAATTTGACAAGGTACTTCAGGCTCTTCTTGTGGAAAAAAATAATATGGATGCCATGAAAGAACAGTAGATGGAGTCAGAAATGGCTAAATGTCTGAACCATAAGACTAGTCAGTCATTAGGAGTCCAATGTCAACTTGGAGGGAAATTTCCAGTGAATTGCTCAGGGCCCCATGCTTGTACTCATGATGCCCAGCATTTTTACCAATGCCTTGGAATAAGGAATAGATGACATTTTTGATCAAATTAGCACCCAGAGGGGCAGCTAGGTTGCACAATGGATATAGCCAATGTGTAATTGGAAATTTTGTACCTTTGAACTACATTACCCAGAAGCCCACTGACTTCCTGTCATTACATGCTGATGTAGATAGGAGATAAATTTGGTGGATTTCTGTGTCTAACTTTCCTTCCTATGAAGGCAGCTGTGAACAGGGGATGTTTTTGAGCAGGTAGATTAGCTTGGCACGTGGTTTTATTTTGTTACCTTTTTATTCCTTTACTTCTAGTGATTATTAATAAATCTTATAAAAATATAATATTTGAAGTTACTATATATTCATTTTAATTTTTACACCAAGCCTGGAGTTTGGAAGACCTGGGTTTGAGTCTGCTCTAGTTTTGTGATCCTGGTTAAGTCACTTAACCCTGATTGCCTTGCTGCTGGTAAAATTAAAATTTGCTGGAGACTATATATTAATTTAGAATTATGTATTAAATAATACAAAGCAGGCCAGAGAAAGAAAAGGCATGAGCCACATGTGGTCGGTTATGGTGTCATCAGCTCCTTAGCCAGACCTCAAGTGTATGGGAGAGCTTTCCTAGTCCTAGTTGGGGCTCCTCTAGTCAGTGCTTATCTGAGCTGGCACTTTCTTTGCTCTCTTCCCTTGAGCCAGGTGCATGGCCACACTATGAGTATGCCAGCTCTCTCCTAGCCACCTCCTCTCTCTGTGGTTCCAAAGGGGAAAGAGCAGCATTTCTTTTAGAGCCTTGTCCCTCTTTGGCTCCTCATGATGTTCTTTTCTCAGGTCTTCTGATCTGGCAAACTCTGACCTCAGTCTGGGTCAAGGGCTGGTCTTTTAGTTTCCAAAGGTCACCACATGGTCCTTAGAACAGCTGCATAGCACCAGTACAGCATCTCCCAGAATTGTAGGGAGATATGGTTCAGAAGGAAGATCCTTTGCTTTAAAATCCAAAGTTGTGTGCTACTAATGGTAATCAATGCATTGACCCAGGACAATTCTGAGAAACTTATGAGAAAGAATGATATCCATGGCTAGAGAAAGAACTGCGGGAGTAGAAAGCCAGAAGAAAACATGTACTTTATCAGTTGTTTATATGGGTATAGGATTGGGGATTTTGGTTTTAAAAGATCACTCTATTACAAATAGGAATAATATGGAAATAGGTTTTGAACAACAACATATGTATAATCCAGTGGAATTGCTTGTCAACTCTGAGAGGCAGGGAGGGAAGAGGGGAGGGAGACAATATCAATCTTGTAACCATGGAAAAATATTTTTTAAAAAATTATATCAAAGCAAAAAAAAATCTGAAGTTGTCTTGACAGGCTAATGTTAAATTTTTACTCTCCTTTTCTGTCTTAAAATTGATACTAAGCAGAAGATAAGGGTTTAAATAAAATTGGCACAAAGCAGAGAGGAAGAACTAATGTGATGGATGACATAGCCAAGATCCCAAAGCTCCTTGACAAGCTAGAGCTGTGTTGATGAACCTACAGCTCATGTGCTGGAGGGTCTGCTTCCCCTCTCCATACATGCCTGAGGACATTTCTCACTTCACCCACTCCTCTGCCCAGCAGTCCAATGGAAGTGCTTACTCCCCCTCCTGTCTGGGGTAAGGTGGGGGATTCACATTCAGTGGGAGGGTTGAAGTTTGGGTGTTTGGTCTCTAAAAGGTTCACCATCATTGAGCTAGAGCATTGTCCTGAGTCTAATATAACAGAATATAATAGGGATAAATGTCAAGTCTTGAACTTAGGTTTAAAAAGTCAATTTCACAAGTATAATATGAATTATACAGAAATATTTCAACATTGTGGTTTATCTGGAAATTAAAAAGCAAATAAGCCAATGTTGAGGTTTTAATGGATTATAATGTCTATATGAATCAACAGAATGATGTGGCAATCAAGAAAATGAGTCAATTTTAATAATAGTTTCCTGTTTATATAGCCCTTTTAACATTTGCAATTAAGTAGTATCATTAGTAGCATCTAATTTATAAGTAGAATCTCATTAGATTCTCACAACAACCCTGAGTGCTATTATTATCCTCATTTTACAGATCTGGAAACCAAGGCAGAGGAAGATGAGTGTCTTGCTTAGGGCCATAAAGCTAGTGCATCTCTACTGAGGCACTTGATCAACTCTTCTCCTTAGCTGCCTATCTTTTGGGGGCTGCACCGAGAGTCAGAGTGTCCAGAATCTGAGAAATGTATCCTTTGGTTCAGATCAGTCTGCTCAGGTCAGAACACATCTGAATATTACATTTGGGATCTGGGAGTGGTGGGGATCACATTTTCAGAAAGAAATTAAACTAGAGAATGAACAGAGGAGGGCAACCAGAATGGGAATTATAGGGTAGAATGAGGATTGTAGTAATGAGAATTCTTTTGAAAAAAAAACTAGAAATGTTTAATCTGGAAAACATAAGACAGTGGAGATGGGGGGGGAGGATAACTCTGCATTGCTGGGGTTTAATGCTTATTAGTTGACTGACTGATTAAAGGCTTATGTGGAAATGGGTTCAGCCTTGTTTTGCAATGAGTAGAAGTGGAAAAGAGGTAAATTTAGGCTTGATATAAAGACAATCTTCTATCAATTAGAGCTGTGCAGAATGGAATGGGCTGCTTATGATAGTGTATCTCCCAGGAGAGACTTTAGGGAGAGGCTTTAGATACACTGTATGAGATACACTTATCAGGTTTCTTATAGATGAAATCTCTTTGAGTAATATGAAGAGATGTAACTAGGGTAGAGCAATTGGGACTTTGTCTCAGGGTATTAAAATTTAGAGAGTTTTTATATCCTAGAAACAAGCTTAGCACCGGGTTCAGTTACTTTTCAGTCATGTCTGACTCTTGATGACCCTATTTGGGGTTTTCTTGGCAGATCCTGGAGTGATTTGCCAATTTCTGCTTTAGCTTTAGCTTGCCGCTAAAGTAAAAAAAAAAAAGGGAGAAATTTCCCAGAGCCAGAATAATCTTTAGCTCGTTTTACAGATGAGAAAACTGAGGCAAATATGGTTAAGTGGCTTGCTCAGCGTCACATAACTAGTACATGCCTGAGGCCAGATTTGAACTCAGAAAGTTGAGTGTTCCCCTCTATCTACTGTACTACCTAGTACCTACTTACTAGGAATAATTAGTAAAAATGGAAAGCTACTTTCTCCTCCCATCTCAGTTGCATCCCAGGTAAGCTCCTTCATAGCTTTACTTCCTACCTTGGCATCTCTGCTTCTGTCATCCTCTCTGTCAGTGTCCCTCTCCTCCCTTATTTCTATTTGTCTGAGTTCTACTCATCCTTCAGAGTTGAAAACAAATTCCATCCATTTCTTCAGGAAGACTTTCTTGATTATTCTGGCTCTGGACAATTTCTCCCTTTTTTTGACTTTAGTGTCTGCATTTATTCAGTCTTTTATTCTCTCTTTCCTTCCTTCAGCAAAGACTTATCTATTAGCACCTGCTAGGTTCAAAGGATACTAAGAGAAACAGAACAAGTTTCTTGCCCTTAAGGACTTCAGGATCCAGTAGAGGAGATAAGATTCAGTTAATGATGGTACAAAGTAGTGATAGAGGAGCTCCTGGCCAAGAGTCCTCAGGGTTCAGATGATGGAGAAATGATTATTCCATCTGAATCCTGGAACAACACTGTCATTGACATTTATGTCTAGCTTTAATATATGCAGAACATTTTACCTACCTTCTTTTTTTTAAACCCTTACCTTCTATTTTAGAATTGATACTAAATATGGGCAGAAGACTGGTAAGGGCTAGGCAATGGGGGTTAAGTGACTTGCCCAGGGTCATACAGCCAGGAAGTGTCTGAGGTCAGATTTGAACCAGGACCTCCCATCTCTGGGCCTGGCTCTCAAACCAGTGAGCCCCCAGTTGCCCCCTAGTCACTTAAAAAAAAGCATAATTATAGGCATTAGACTCCTAACTTACTTCCCAGACATAAGACTTGTACACCTGGACACTCATAGACCACCTGGAGATGGATGAGTTAACCTCCTCCCTTCCCACAACACCAAGCCAGGACTGCTAAGAACAAGAAAGTCGTGATGCAGACCTGGGGTAGCATGGGGCAACTGGGCCACAGCTGTGGCTCCTTTGATCAAACAAAAAATATAAAAGCAGATTTTAGGACTTTGGCAGAGAGCTCCTGGCTAACTGCTTTTAATTTCCTTTTCCTACACTTTTCTCTGAACTGTTTTTAACCACCTAAGGGAATTATTTCTACCTAGGGCTAACATTGATCCTTGGGAACAATGAGGTAGTTATAGTGCCAGCCCTGGAGTTAGGAGGATCTGAGTTCAAATCCTTTGTGACCTTGGGTAAATCACTTATTTGTCTACATATATGCCTCACTGCCAGCATACATTTTATGTGTTCCATTGATACTATATGCATTTTTTGGAGAATGAACTCCAGATATATAGGGAAAGGGAAGAAGGATTTTAAAAAATTGATACTGTTCTTATACTATCTCAGTAAATGCTTTGTTTTGAGCTAATTATGTCTCCTGGATGATTATTAAAGGTAAGTTCACTGATGGGGGCTTGTGAGCTATGGTTTAAGGAGGACAGATCCATAAAATACATTGGTATTTGACATAGTAGTCATCTTCTAGGGCACCCAATCCAATGTGAGTGTAAGTTTTGGCAAAAGCCCACAGAGGTTGTTTATTTACTGATAT
This sequence comes from Gracilinanus agilis, assembly GCF_016433145.1. NCBI lineage: Eukaryota > Metazoa > Chordata > Mammalia > Didelphimorphia > Didelphidae > Gracilinanus > Gracilinanus agilis. The sequence continues at coordinate 486,043,549 of NC_058133.1, read as the reverse complement.
TCCTAAATGACCCGGTCCCCTTATTTCTCGAGATATTTTATGGTGGCAGCTGAGTGGCTCATGTGAAAAAAAAATTAATATATAATGATACCTTTAAAATATTATGGTTTTTTATAAGATTTATTAGTAATCACTAGAAAATAAAGCCATGTGCCAAAAAAATGTGCTGCTCAAAGACCCTGCTGTTCCCTGCCACCACCATGCTGCCATAGGAAGCCAAGAGAACTGGGAATGCCAGCCCCTCCATTTTATCCTTCTGTCTAAGTCAGCACATAACAATAGGAAGTCTCATGAGAAATGTAGTTCAAAGACCCCAAAATTTCCAATAACACACTCAGAGGATTGAGAGCCAGGCCTAGAGACAGGATATCCTAGATTCAAATCTGACCTCAGACACTTCTAGCTGTGTGACCCTGGGTGAGTCAACCCCCCGTTGCCCAGCCCTTACTGCTCTTCTGCCTTGGAACAAATACACAGTATTGATTCTAAGGCGAAAGGTAAGAGTTAAAAAGAAAATAAAAATAAAAAAATAAAGATATTTTATTTTATTAATTACATGTAATAACAAATTTCCAGATAAGTTTTCCAAAGTTAGATGATCCAAATTGTCTCTCTCCCCCTTCCTGGAACTGGCAAGCAATTTGTTCTGAGTTATACATGTATGATCATGCAAAACATATTTCCATATTATTCATTTTTTGTAATAAATAGTCATACAAAACCCGAACCCCCAAATAAATACCCAAATAAACTGAATGCAAAATCATGTACTTTGATCTGCATTTCAACTCCAATAGTTCTTTCTCTGGAGCTAGAGAGCATTTCAAGAAGTTTTAGTTCAGGATCTCTAAACCTTTTTTTTCTTTTATGTCACACACCCCTTTGGAACTCACGGATCTCTTCTCAGGATCATATTTTTAAATAATCGAAGGAATTGCTAGATTTTAGTTAGAGTTAGTGAAAATGAGGTTACCTCTTTTTTTCTCCAAGTGTACAGACCATCTGAAACCTATCCATGGATATTTTGAGAGTTTAGAACCCAGGTCTAGTGGCTCCATATTCCCTGCAGGACAAAATGCCAACTCTTGTCATTGACTTTTTTTTTTTAAAACTCTTAACTTCTGTGTATTGGCTCCTTGGTGGAAGAGTGGTAAGGGTGGGCAATGGGGGGGTCAAGTGACTTGCCCAGGGTCACACAGCTGGGAAGTGTCTGAGGTCAGATTTGAACCCAGGACCTCCTGTCTCAATGCCTGGCTCTCAATCCACTGAACCACCCAGCTTCCCCCCTGAGTATTGATTCTAAGGTGGAAGGTAAGGATTTAAAAAAAAAATAATAAAATGGAAGTTCTGGGAGGAAGCAGCCAATCAGTGAAGAGAAGGATTCTGCAGCGTGTGAAGGATATTCTCAAGGTTTCAAGTTCAAGGCTGGAGTGTGCTTCCAGGGTTAAGAAGTTATGTGGGATTTTTTTAGACCCTCACCTTCCATCTTAGAATCAATACTATGTATTGGTTCCAAGGCAGAAGAGTGGTAAGAGCTACACTATTGGAAATCGCATGACTTGCCCAGGGTCACACAGCTAGGAAGTGACTGATGCCAGGATATTTTCTGTGGAGTTATAAAATATAGGAGGAATGTCAGAAATGTAGCCTAGAGAAGAATGAATGCTGGAGCAGAAGAGACTATGACCTTGCCAGTTTTGAAAGGCTGGGAGACCACCAGGGTCCAAGCACTGGAGTCCGTGGCAGAGTTTGCCAGCAGTCCAGTTGTGGCCTGAAATGTCCCTCAGACCCTGCCAAGTAGCTGCAAACAATCAAAAGAACATGGAAACAATAACTAGGTGCTTAGTATGGGGCCGCCTTTCAGCTAAGATATATGGGTGGCTTAGATTTACAATTATGAGAAAATTCCTCATATCATGTAACCCAAGTCCTTGGTTAAGGGGGTTCGGATTCCCAGTCACACAGGACTAGGTTCAAACAATGCTCCATTTCCATAATCGCTGCCTTCTTTAGAGACTGCGCAGAAAAGAGCAAAAGTGCCCTGTGGTTCCCAGGGGGTGTGTAACATGCCATTAGCATCCTATTTACATTGCATTTACCCATGAATCATGGGTAAAGCCATGCAGACCAAAGTGGACATAAGAGTGAAGTGGGTAAGAAATGCCAGGGCCCACGACCACCCAAATGACCCCTTTCTTAGTAACTAATCAAGATAAAAAGCATTCTGGAGAACCCCTACTTACCTCCCCTCCTTCCCCCTCCTTTCTTTACCTTTCCTACCTTATACATCCCCTCCTCACCTTCCTTATTAACTACTTGTTTCTTCTTTAATAGCTATTACTCCATTTCTCTATGACTACCTTATAAAACTTGTTCTCCCAGCATGGAGTCAGACCCTAATTCCCTTGGCCCCATTTTCAGTGCCCAATGTGGGGCCCGTTGTCTTCATCTCTGGTTCTCTCCATCCCAAGGCAGGTCGTCCTCAAGCCATGGAGATTGCCCAAATCATTCAATCTTTGGACAAGACCCCAATCTCAGTCCACCCACATCACAGCTCCCAGTGAGGAGTGACCTTCTCAAATGACCCAGCCCAACAGTGGATGCACTGCAGCCAAAGAGGAGTGACTCAGTGGCAGTTATGCCAAATTTGGGATTGAACTTGGGTGGTCCCATTGCTTTGTAGCATCTGTCCTTGCTATCTCTTCTCAGTAAATATTTCTTTTCCTTCCTTCCTTCCTTCCTTCCTTCCTTCCTTCCTTCCTTCCTTCCTTCCTTCCTTCCTTCCTTCCTTCCTTCCTTCCTT
>NC_058133.1:485955199-486026158 GCF_016433145.1 Gracilinanus agilis | reverse complement strand
GTGTCTGTGTCTGTGTCTGTGTCTGTGTGTTTGCATATACATCCATACACACGTTTTATATATACTTGTGTATGTGTTGTATGGATATGTTTGTATGTATGTGTATGTGTGTTACTAGGGAAGGGATCGTCAAGTATAGAGAATTTAAGGATAGCTAGTTAATGCAGGTAATAGGGAATTCCTCACCAGTGCAGGTAGAAGTATCTTTTCAGAAGGTTGTTCAATTATCTCCCCCCTCCCTTAAAATGTAAACTCCTTTAGGGCAGAGATTCCTTTCCTTCCCTCCCCTCCCTTTCCCTCCCTTTCCCTCCCTTTCCCTCTCCTCCTCCTCCTCCTCCTCCTCCTCCTCCTCCTCCTCCTCCTCCTTCTTCCTTCTTTTTCTTCTTTCTTCTAGAAAAAAAATTCCTCTTCTCTCTTCATTCTTCTTCTCCTCTTTTTAATTTGACCTATTCCCAGGGCTTAATACAAAGCCTGGCATTTAGTAATTCCTTAATTAAATAAATGCTTGATGACTGGCTTACTCAACAACTTAAGAGTCATAAGAGTTGCTTAGAGAATTGAGAGCTCAGTCACTTATTTCAGGCCACATAGGCAATATATACCAGTGGTAAGATTTGAACTTGGGTCCTCCTGTCTTCCAGTTAGCTCTCTGCCCCTCTAGATTAATCCATAAGGCAGTCCATTCAGTAACCCATTGTAGTATGGAAGAATTAACTTTATTACAGAGAACAGAGCCAGAGGCAGGAGTTGGGGAAGGTCTAATAGTAGCTTTTAGCAGGGGTTTTCAGGCTGAGTGGACCGACTCCTTCTCCCAGGGACAGGAAATATTTTTCTGTTGGTTTCTGAGCTAGAATTGCTGTGGCAAGAAGGCCTGGGGGAGAGGCTGGATGGGGTTTTAAGCCTGATCAGGGTCAATCAACCTGCATTTATTGCCAGGTAATAAATGCCAATTAATAATACAGCAATATTGATTTACAATGAGCTGGGTACTGAAGATACAAAGAAAGACTGAAACAAAGTCCTTGCCTTCCAGGAAGGTGGAGACAACACTCAAAATAAGTTTGTATACACAAGATAAAGACTATAAATAGAAGGTGATCTGGGCTGGAGGCAAGGGAGTAGTTAGGTGGGGAAAGGGGAGCCCTCCTCCTCAAGTTCTGATTTGAACTGAGTCTTATAGGAAATCAAGAGGTAGGAAGATAAGGGAGAGCATTCTAGGCATGGGAAAGCAGAGTTGGAGAGTTAGACTCAAAGACTCAAATTCTCTGAATCTGTATCAGGGTCAGCTACAAATGTAGCAGGAATTTAATGGCAGGAAATTTCAATCACTGCCTCTTGGAGAAAGCTCTTAGTTGTTCATGCTGCTACCTTCTTCCTCAAATGGTTATGTATACAGAGCTCTGGTTCAGGATCTGGGTTCAAAACCTGTTTTGAATGCTTGCTACCTGTATAACCTTTTTGGCCCAACCGATTGAGAGCCAGCCCTACAGATGAGAGGTCCTGGGTTCAAATTTGGGCTCAGATACTTCCTAGCTCTGTAATCCTGGGCAAGTAGCTCAATTCCCATTGTCTCTGCCTTGAACTAATGCTTAGTATTGATTCCAAGATGGAAGGCAAGGATTTACAAAATAACACAATGAAACAACCCTCAAAAAAGGAAGCACACAGGGAGCAGCTGAGTGGCTTAGTGGATTGAGAGCCAGGCCCAGAGATGGGTTCAAATCTGGCCTCAGACACTTCCTAGAATCTTAAGGGCAAGTCACTTGACCCCCATTGCCTAGCCCTTACCACTCTTCTGCCTCAGAACCAATTCCCAGTACTAATTCCAAGATGGAAGGTAAGGGTTAAAAAAAAAAAAAGAATCATATACCCCTTTATGCATTCATTTGGTCTCTGGGAGAGTGGGCTCAAACTTAAAGTAGGCTTAAACTAGCTGTGTGGCTCCAGGTAAGCCACTGAACTCCAACTGCCTAGTCCTTATTCTTCTGCCTTGTTTCTGGAGTAAAAATGAGTAATGTAACAAATAAAATTGATATAAAAGGAAATATTTAAAAATATTAGAGTTTTATTGTAATCCATATTGATAATTAAAAAAAACCACGTGCCTACTAAGATCTAATTCAAATGCCCCACCATGCTTTTCCCGTGGCTCCTTCATAGGAAAGAGAATGTCCCAATCAAGTTCTGAGTCTTTATACCTCTGTCTACGTAATCACACTTCCTGCCCACCTGTATTACATGAGAGGAATCTTGGGAAATGTAGTTTTCAAGTCCCCTAAACGTCCACAGGAAGTTTAGACCAGAGACCTCAAGATCTGTTCAAGGACTCCCAAATTTCCAATATCACAGTAATAAGTAGTATATTATTCACAATTATGGTGAGCATTAGGATTAATAGTAGTAGAGATCATTTCATTTTTTTTTACTTTTTAAGTTTATTTATTTAATTAGTAAATTTAGAATCTTTTTCCATGGTTCCATGATTCATGTTCTTTCCCTCCCCTCCTCCCACCCCCCTCCAGTAGCCAACGAGCAATTCCACTGGGTTTTACAGTAATGATCATTTTTGATCAATAATGCTGGTAACTCTGCTATATACATTAGCTCAGGAAGGCCCTTCAGGGGACAGAGAAAAGAAGCCTCTCTCTACATAACAAACAGGAGCCACATCCTCTCCCAGAAGTGAATAGACCCTTCCCCTATCCAAACCCCCTCCTGATTGTTAGTACTCCTTTAAAAGCAGCCAGACTCCTACCTTTCCTTTCTTTTATTATTAATTCGCAATTGACTTGCAATCAGCATTTCAAGGGTTAAGAGAATGAAGTCCCAAGGAAAATTATAGGACAAAAAGTCTCTTGAGGAGGCCATGGAGTCTAGAAGATAAAGACTGTAGCCCTGGCCTTGTACATTCCTGAATTAGGACCAAAAGTGAGAGAGTGTCCCTTGCAGAAATACTCCCATAATTCAAAGAGAGTTGGGAAAACTCTAGGAGGGTAAGAGAAGATAAAAAGAATATAAACTATTCGGACATCACGTCCCACACAGGTGTTGGGCCACTTAAGTCACCACTGTATTTATTTCCTATAAATTCTAAATCCACTGGTACCCCTAAAAGCTCTGGTGCTGAGAGACCACTCAATGCTGTGGCGCTCCACAGTCTCTCTCCCTTCCCCACTGTTCGCCGTTTCCCCGTTTTTCCGAAATAAAGCCGCAATCTCCAGCGTCTTATCAAGCTCATTAGAGTGATTTCTTGGGGATACAAGGTCACCCCCCACAATTCCACTCCACACACTTGAAACTGATATTTAGTATCAATTTTTAGACAGAAAATAAAGGTTTAAAAAAAACAAACCCCTAAAAGGCCAAAGCCTCTGAGGACACATGTGGGGAACCCGTGCGAATGAGAAGTACCTTCCACTTCTTGGCCCTGGGATTCCTTCACTCCTGCAGGGAGGGGGCCCCCACCAAGTTTAGGATGCTGCTTCAGAGAGGGGCAAATTGGTCCCTTGCTCAGCTGGACTAACCCTTTGTAGGATTCAGTGTCTCTTTGGAGAGGACAAGTCACTGCTGTGCATAGCCTAGAAGGCAGGACTCAGCTGCTGTTGGCTCCCACCTCTGGATGCTGAGAGAATCTCTGGTCCCTTTGCAGATGTTTTGAGGCTCTCCAGGTGGTAACGTGGTCCAGTCCGTCTCAGCACGCTTGTTGGCTTGTGATCAAGAAAGAACAAACCCAGAAGAGACAAAATCATCTGAGGTACCACGTGTTCGCAGACACATGGTAGATGTGTGGGAGAGAAGGGCAGCTGCCTCTCCTCCACTCCAGGATTCACAGAAATGTTCCTCACTCCGAGGAAAAGAGTGAGTCGTCCTCTGGATCCATTCGAATAAAGAACTCCTCTGTTTGGCATTTAAAACCCCTCCTAGTCTAGCTCTGATCTGTCTTTCTCTATTGGTTTTCCGTGACTTTTCGTTAGTGTCTCTCCATTTTTTCTGGGCTCCTTCCCCAACATTTGTCTCTGCCCTCTGCACTTCCCTCCTCATCTCTACCCTGATGCCTGCTGGCTCAAGTTGGGATTTGCCTCCTGATTTCTCCCAATAGTTTTTGCATCCTCCCATAGTAGCCTGGGACACCTTGGAGAGCGGGGACTATTTTCATTTTCATTCTTCTCTCCCCCAAGCCTGGTGCCTTGCCCAGTACCTAGTTCAAGGGCTTAATAAATACTGGTTGAATTGAATCAAATTGTTTCTGTCTGCCCGACTCCTCTACTACATTCTAGGTTCCACAAGGTCAGTGATTGTGTAGAAAGGATCTAGATGCCACAGTGGATAGTAAGTTGGACCTGAAGCTAAAAAGACCTGAATTCAGGTCCAGCCTCAGACATTTCCCCCCCTTTTTTTTTTAAACCCTCACCTTCCATCTCGGAATCAATACTATGTATTGGTTCCAAGGCAGAAGACTGGTAAGGGCTAGGCAATGGGGGTCAAGTGCCCAGGGTCACACAGCTGGGAAGTGTCTGAGGCCAGATTTGAACCTAGGACCTAGGACCTCCCATCCCAACAAATGTGTTGTCACTTTTAAAGCAGTTGTCTTGGGAATTTTAAAATGTATACTAAATAGATTGCCATCACTTTCATATCTGGTGGGCCTTTGAGAGCTGTTGAATTTTTTTTTCTTTTTTAGTCTTCATAGCCACAGAGTAAGGGCAGCTAGGTGGCACAGTGGACAGAGCTCCAGACCTGGAGTCAGGAAGACTCATCTCCTGAGTTTAAATCTGGCCTCGGACTTTTACTAGCTCAGTGGCCCTGAGTCAGTCACTTTACCCTGTTTACCTCAGTTTCCTCATCTGTCAAATAATCTGGGAAAAGGAAATGGCCAACCACTCTAGTATCTTTACCAAGAAAACCCCTGATGGGGTCTCAAAGAGTCTGACAGGACTGAAAAATAACAATCGAAAGCGTAGAGTAGAATGCAATGATTTGTACACAGTAAACGCTTAATAAATCTTTGTTCAGAGGAACAGCATATTCTTTGGAAGTTTTGGGGGTGGCCAGTCTTTAGCCTTCAAGGACAGATTAATTTTCTGTAAAAGCCAACGATCATTCCAAGTTAAGTCCGTGGTAGAAAGTAGATGATTAAGCTGAGTAATTGCATTTCTGGTCAGACAGGAGGTGTGATCACAGTCTTTAAAATGGCAAGCAGATCAAATTTTTTAAAAGCCCATAACATTGTTGGTGGGGCTTTGGACAAACCGGCCCACTTCTGTACTCATGATGGCAAGGCTAATTGGTGCAATTCTATCCGGCAGGACATGTGGCCTGCCCGTGGACCCAGTGATGTCAAGGGAAGTTTGTCCTAATGTGGCAATTCAAAAGAAGAAGAAGAAGAAAAAAGAACAACATGTACAGAGATATTTATAGCTGTGTTATCTATGATAATGATTGAAAACAAAACTGGAATGAACCCGATTGCCCCAGGGCTAAAGAAGGACTCACCATACTGTGGCCTGTAAAGCCACTAGACTTTATCCCCTATGAAGAGGGATGAGTTAGGAAGCACTTTAGAAATATGGAAAATTCCATTGGAAATAATGTAAAAGGGAGGCAGCTACTGGTGGCTCAGTGAATAGAGAGCCAGGCTTGGAGGTCTTTGGTTCAAATGTGGCTTCAGATATTTCCTAGCTGTGTGACACTGGTCAAGTCACTTAGTTGCTTAACCTCAATTGCCCAGTCCTTACTCACTTTACCCTATTTACCTCAGTTTCTTCATCTGTCAAATAAGCTGGGAAAAGGAAATGGCCAACCACTCTAGTATCTTTGCCAAGAAAATCCCCAGATTTTCTAGGAGGCAAAAGTTAAAAAAAAAAAAAAAAAAAGTAAATGCAGAACTAGGAGCGCTAAAGACAATGAATGGTGCTTTAAAACCTCATCAATAAATGTCCTTGTTCTGCCTCTTGTTACTGTTAACCTGAAAAAATCCAGAACCACCAAAGCAGTTACTGAAGAATAAGAACAACGGAGGACCAAGCTCTTATGGCCACCACGTAGACTCAATCCAAGCTCTGGGACTCTGGGAACAATGTCTCTGAGAAAAACACCAAGAATGGGAATTTCCACTGAACTGTAGAACTCAGGGTTTTATATATAGTATCAAAAGGACATGAGGGGCAACTGGGTAGCTCAGTGGAGTGAGAGTCAGGCCTAGAGACAGGAGGTCCTAGGTTCAAACCCGGCCTCAGCCACTTCCCAGCTGTGTGACCCTGGGCAAGTCACTTGACCCCCATTGCCCACCCTTACCACTCTTCCACCTATGAGACAATACACCGAAGTACAGGGTTTAAAAAAAAAAAAAGGACATGAAAGGAAGGACAACTGGCCGGCTTACATGGAGGCTAAGGAAAGAGGATGCAGCCAGAGGCTAGAATACCTGGGAGCAGCCTCGATATAATAAGAAAAACTAAGAAGACAAAAAATGAGTATTTCAGATGTGATTCTATCTGCTAATCCTATGTAGGGTGATCAGTGAGTACCTGAAGGCTTTCTGTTCAGTCTAGGACAAATCTACTAAGCCTTTCTAGGGTGATCCAGCATGCATAAGGGTTTTATAAAACTAGGTTGTCATTACCTTTGTGATTTATTTTTTGCAAATAGCCAATAATCATTCCAACAATTTTGGAGTAGTTGAGCTCTCCAGGCCTCAGTCTCCCTGTGGGTAAAACGAGGGGCTTGGACTAGATGGTTTGTGAAATCTGTGATATCATCGACCTGTAAATTACTGAGGCAATAAGTATTTCTTAAACTCTTATTGCATACCAAGGTGAAGTGGTTAAAACTTTGGGCCTGGAGTCAGGAAGGCTCTTTTTCCCCAAGTTCAAATCCAGCATCAGATACTTACTAAGCTGTGTGACCCTGGGCAAGTCACTTAACCCTGTTTGCCTTAGTTTCTTTATCTGTAAAAATGAACTGGAGAAGGAAAAGGCCAACCACTCCAGGGTCTTTGCCAAGAAAACTCTAAAAAGATTTATAAAGAGTCAGATATGACTGAAAAAAAAAAAGATTAAAGTACAAGGAGCTTCTGCAGATAAAAAGATAAAGTTTACAAATTTAAGTCCCTACCCTCAAGAAGCTCCCATTCTATTGTATTAGAAGTACCATATCTAAATATTAGTTCCACTCAAGGCTTCCTCTGATACCTCCCCTTGACCTGGAGGTGATCTGGGACAATCTCCCAAAGATTGTTGATTGTTGGAATGATTATTGGCTATTTGCAAAAAATAAATCTATTCTCAAAGGATAAAGACTTGCCGCCACTACAGCTTCCAAAGATTGTACTATTTATCTGATCAAACATTAAGCAATCCTTGTCTACAAATCACTGTACTCCACCTGGAGGCGATCCTGAGGTGATTTCTTTAAGAAGAAACTGACTCTAGCAGGTCCTCTCAGTCCAGAAGTGATTTGAGTATAAGCTCAAGTGTTTGCTGCCTGTGAACCAATCTAGCCAAGTAGGAAGAAACCTATCACCAAGATAGCCCAAGAGGAATGAATTTTTCAATCCTATGAACCCTTAAAGAACCAGGTACAGGGGGCAGCTGGGTGGCTCAGTGGATTGAGAGCCAAGCCTAGAGATGGGAGGTCCTGGGTTCAAATCCGGCCTCAGACACTTCCCAGCTGTGTGACCCTGGGCAAGTCACTTAACCCACATTGCCTAGCCCTTACCACTCTTTTGCCTTGGAACCAATACACAGTATTGACTCCAAGATGGAAGGTGAGGGTTTAAAAACAAAACAAACAAAAAAACGCACTATATCCTTTTCTTTTGGACTTAAGGGCCACAGAGACAAAGACATATAAGGCCATCCTTGAAGCACTGGCAGTTTCCAAGATGGTGCTCAGGTTGCAGAATGACACATACTTTTTGGACATGGCCAATGGAGTAATTTATTTTGTTTGATGAATATTTATGATGAGGCTTTTGCTTTTCTTCCACCTCCCCCCATTCCATCCCCACTGGTGGAGTTGGGACAGATACAAAATAGATGTTTGTTCATTGAAAAGAATAACATTTTAAAGTGTTAATGCATCCTTCCTAACTGTGTGACCTTGGCCTAGTCACTTAACCTTAACTGCCTAGTCTTTATTGCTCTTCTGTCTTGGAACTTAATATTGATTCTAAGACAGAAGATAAGGGCTAAAAAAAAAAAAAGATACTAAATCAAAGATAGTTCCAGATAAACTGAGGCCCAGAGATGATAATTGATTTAATAGTGTTCATATAGCTGGTGAGTACCTGAGCTGGAAATTAAAGCAATGATTCTAAATGTTATTTTTGGTCAGAATGGGTGAGATCTTTGATATGAGAAACTCCCTTTATCAAGGCAGGTCAGCAACTATTTTGTCGTTAAAGAGTTTTTCAGAGTTGTTTGGGGCATTAAGAGGTTGAGTGATTTGCCCAGGGTCATACAACAAGTATATGGCAGAGGCAGGTTTTGAACTCAGGTCTTCTCAGGGCCAAGGACTGCCCTGCCTCTCCTATGCCACCTTGTGCCTTCCAAAACACTTGAAGAAGTAATTATTGCTATTTCATATGTTGCCATGAGCAAGGAATCCTAAAGGGCTCCCTGAAACAAAATAAAATGAAGCAAACACGCTAAGCCTTTTAAATTCCAATAATTCAGTCTAACAAACATTAATTAAACACCTACTATGTACTGTGCTCAGTGCTGAGGGTAGTTCTCAAAGAGCTTACATTCTGCCAGTGATATTGTACGGCTTCAAATCACAGACCATCACCCACATTGTCTGTTCAGTCATTTTTCAGTCATATTTGACTCTTTGTGACCCCGTTTGGTTTTTTTTTTGGCAAAAATACTGGAGTGGTTTGCCATTCTCCAGATGAGGAAACTGAGGTAAACAGGGTTAAATGACTTATCCAAGTTCACACAGCTAGTAAGTGCCTGAGGCTAGATTTGGCCTTAGGTCTTCCTGACTCTGGATGGGGAGTAGTTCTATTTCTGTGCTGCTTAGCTGCCCATTATAAGCACAGAAGAATGAAAGTTCCAAGTAGCCCAAAGGGCAATGGAAGAGCTTCATATGGGTGAGAATAATTGCAGCCAGATTGCCAATGGGTAACTTCCATGTAAGAAGCAAGATGTTGTAACATCAAAGACTTAGAGCTGGGTCTCGTCCCCTCCTTTGGTTTATTAAGGGATTTGTCCAAGGTCACTTGGGGATGGGTATCAAACCCAGGTCATTGGACTCCCAAACCACTGCCCTTTGTATTCACTGCTTCAAGATAGCCAAATGATGTATGATTGGGAAAGGAGATGGGACTGTCTTGTAGCAAGATGGAGAGCTCCCATACAGGGATGCTGAGTGCTGTCCTGTTAACCTCATAGAATTTTTTTTTCTGCCCTTACCTTGTGTCTTAGTATCAATTTTTTTTCAACCCTTACCTTTCATCTTAGAATCAACACCGAGTATTGGTCCCAAGGCAGAAGATGGGGGTTAAGTGTAAGGGTTAAGCCCAGGGTCACCCAGCTAGGAAGTGTCTGAGGTCAGATTTGAACCCAGGACCTCCCATCTCTAGGCCTGCCTCTTAATCCACTGAGCTTCCCAGCTGTCCCCTTATATCAGTTTTAAGACAGAAGAATAGTAAGGAATTGATCATTTGAACCCAGGACCTCCCATCTCTAAGTCTGACTCTCAGTCCACTGAGCTACCCAGCTGCCCCAGCAAGTAAGTTTTAACTCTTTCCACTCTTCTGCCTTGGAACCAATGCATAGAATTGATTCTAAGGTGGAAGGTAAGTGTTTTAAAAAATGAAATCATAGATCTAGTCCTTGTCCCTATCAATAAATTCATATGGTTTTGGGATTAAGTGATTTGCCCAAAGTTACACAGCTAGGAAGTATCTGAAGTCATATTTGAAACCTGGTCTTCCTGACTCCAGGCTTGACTCTCTATCCACTGAGCCACCTAGCTGCTCCAACCTCATAGAATGTTAAAAGAACTAGGGTAGAGAATGATCTTTTAGGCTCTGGGGGGACTCCTGTTCTAGGTCTGTGGGACTAATTCTAAAATTAGTGAGGTGATTAGTCTCATTTGCCTAATACCCAACATTTAGCAACAAATGCTTTATCAATGAATAATTATGTAGTTAAGTCAATTAGGACAACTAGATGGCACAGTAGATAGAGTCTGGAAGTTAAGAAGACTGATGTTCCTAAGTTCAAATTTGGTCTCAGATACTTATTGTGTGACCCCAGGCAAGTCATTTAACCCTGTTTGCCTCGGTTTCCTTGACTGTAAAAATGAGCTGGAGAAGGAAATGGCAAGCCACTCCAGTAGCTCTGCCAAGAAAACTTCAAATGAGCCCCAAAGAGCCAGACATGACTGAAAAGCAACAACAAAAAGTCAATAAGCATTTATTGAGGACTTACGTGTCAGGCACTGGATTAACATTACCCATTAAAGGATGAAAGCGTCAGATGATCAGGACACACAGACTTACCATGTGTGCAGTCTTTTTCACATTCACAATTGACCTCAAGCCTTGGCACACTGGCATTTGTCAATCCACAAGCATTTGTTAAACATTGAATATATGCCAGGCATTGTGCTAGGAAAAACAAAGAAAGAAAAAAACCAATTCCTATTCTCAATAAGCTCACATTCTATTGGGGGAGACAATGTGCAAACAATCATGTACGTACAAGATACGGGCAGGATAAATCAGGAGTTATTTCCTAAGAAAGGCATCAATATTGGCAGGGACTACAAACGACTTCTTGCTGAAGATGAGATTTTAGCTGAGACCCGAAGGAAGTCAGAAGAGTCAAAGATGAGGAGGGAGAGCACTGCAGGCATGGGCGATAGCCAGTGTAAAGGCAGTCAGGAGATGGAATGTCTTATGCAAGGGGCAGCAAGGAGATCAGCATGTGGCAAATGATCAAATCTTTTTGAGCTTATCCATGTATAATTTGCAACTACCTCCAAATCTCAAACCTTTCATGATTTCTTGCTTTTGGTTCTCATCTATGTCTATGCCTATATCTATATCTATATCTATATCTATATCTATATCTACACCTATGTCTACATCTACATCTTTGTCTCTGTCTACATCTATATCTATAGCTATGTGTTTATGCCTATGTCTACATATATGTCTATGTGTTTGTGTCTATGTCTACATTTGTCTATGTCTATATCACTTTTTTATGTCTATATCTATGTGTATGTCTATATCCACATCTATGTCTCTGTTTCTGTCTAGATCGATATCTACGATATCTACTTCTATATCTATTTCTGTGTCTATCTGAATCTATGTCTGTGACTATGTCTATGTCTATATCTATGTTTATGTCTATATCTTTCTATTTCTATGTCTGTCTATATCTACGTCTCTGTCTGTGTCTACGTTGATGTCTATTTCCCATCTATGTCTATTTCCATGTCTATGTTTTTGTCTAGATCTATATTTACATCTTTATCTATTTCTGTGTCTCTGTCTATATCTTTCTGGATCTATGTCTGTGTCTATGTCTATATCTACGTTTATGTCTATATCTACATCTATTTCTATGTCTATCTATATCTGCATCTCTGTCTGTGTCTACACTGATGTCTATATCTACACCTATGTCTACAGCTACATCTTTGACTCTGTCTACATCTATATCCACATCTATGTCTGTTTCTATGTCTATGTTTATGCCTTGATCTAGATCTACATCTATTTCTGTATCTGTCTATATCTGTCTGAATCTATGTCTGTGTCCACATCTATGTCTATGTGTTTATGTCTATTTTTGTGTCTGTGTCTATGTTGACATCTACATGTTTCTGATTCTATGCCTATGTTTATCTACATCCATGTCTATGTTTATGTCTAGATCTATTTCTATGTCTATTTCTCTGTCTCTGTCTACATCTATGTCAATGTTTATATCCAGGTCTATATCTACACGTATGTCTATGTCTATGTCTATGTCTATGTCTATGTCTATGTCTGTGTTTATGCCTATTTCTGTGTCTGTCTACATCTATCTGTATATCTCTAGCTCTGTCCACATCTATGTGTCTATATTTATTGCCACATTTACCTCCATATTTTTGTCTCTGTTCGTGTCTATGTCCACATCTACATCTGTCTATGTTTATGTCCATGCCTATACACATACAGATATATATATACATACATATGCATATATGCTAATAGCAGCATGTATCTTTAGAAATTTGTTACAATAACCTCTAAATCCTAGAAAAATTATTGAATTTCCTAGATTTTTTGGATACGAATAGTTGCCGAGAGCCCCACCCACCCACCCAGAGGAACAAGGTTCCATCAAGTCAGTGTAGTTTGATCCCTGTGACCTGAAAATCGGCCACAGGATGGATGGAAAACCCAATCAAACCATTCTGTGTGATTCCCTTCTGACCAACACTTTTTATTATTGAAATTATTATAATCTATATCTTTAGGAAAACCCCAAGTCTTATAGTCTAGATACAGAAATCCCCTAGACACTCTATAATAAACCAGCATTTAATGAGTTAATAGTTCATACCCTCAGCAAAATAGCAGAAACTGCTTTAATCTCTCTCTCTGTCTCAGAAATTTGAAGGACATAGCATGGCAAATCAAAATGCTTTCTTGCTTCACTACTTTCCCACGCTGAATTTAACTCCATAAATTTAAAGGTTCTCACACTTAACCTACCTTTTGAAAAATGTTGAAGGTCTGTTATTAAAATAATAATTGGATAACATAAAGTCTTGGTAGCCTTGAATTCTGAGATTTAGACTAAAATATAATCTATATGAAAAAATGTACTCTGGGTGCCAACTTTTAACTTTGAGCTCTACACTGTTTAGAGAAAAAATGTAATTCATACCAGCACCTGGGAACTTGAGAAAAAAGTATAAAAAAATAAATAAAAGATGTAACAGGAAGTTCTTAGAACAGCTTCCGCAACTCCACTGTGTCTCTGATTCTTTTTCTCTCTCTCTCCTCTCTCGGCTAAACTGATGCACCTCCCAAGATATCTGGAGCTGCTGGCAGGCTTCTGGCAAATAGTGAAGAAAATTTTCTGTTTTCTTAGCATCAATATTCACTCTTTGATTACAGTAATAATAGCCAATGTTTGTAGAGTGCCTACTAAGTGCCAGGCATTTTGCTAAGAGCTTTAAAAGTATCTCATTTGATCCCCAAAACAACCTTGGGAGGTAAGTGCTATTATGATCTCCATTCTACAAATGAGAAAACTGAGTCAAACATAGGTTATGTGACTCACCCAGGGCCACACAACTTATAAGTGTCTGAGGCTAGATTGGAATTTGAGTCTTTCCAACTCCAGGCTCAATGCTTATTATCACTTAGTCATCTTAAATACTACATGAAGCTTAGAGAGATGCTTGTGTTCAAACTGGGAAAATTCAGCCGGACAAATGAAAGTTGTGTCTTCCTTTGCTATTGGAATCTAATAATGACCATTGAATAAATTCTATCCTCAAAGCCACTAGCTGCCTAAGAAGCAATCAAGAGCATTTTGAATTATTATTATTATTATTATTATTTTAAACCTTCTGCTTTACAGTTGATACTAAGTATAGGTTCTAAGGCAGAAAAGCAGGAAATGACTAGGCATTTGGGGTTAAGTGACTTGCCCAGGATGACACAAGGAAGTATTAGAGGTTGGATTTGCATCCAAGACCTCCCATCTCTGGTGTAAAAGTGAAATTTGGGAAATGCCATCTAAAAGTATATATATATATTTTCTATGGATATGTGGGAGACTTTGAAACTACATTTCCCATGATTCCTCATGGTAGACAGGAAGTGGGATGATGTAAGAGAAGGAATATAAACTCCTGTAGTGACTTTGAACTTCTTCTTTAGCTACTGGGCGCAGGAGGAGAGGGGAGGTAATTATGGCTGAAGCGGCAGTTTTGAATTCTTACAAGCGCGTGGTCTAATGACTTTATCTAATGATTTATCTCTATCAGCATGGCTTTAATTAAACTACTAATTTCTATATTTATATCAGTCTTCATTATTTTTTTTTTAACCCTTGTATTGTCTCATAGGTGGAAGATTGGTAAGGGTGGGCAATGGGGGTCAAGTGACTTGCCCAGGGTCACACAGCTGGGAAGTGGCTGAGGCCGGGTTTGAACCTAGGACCTCCTGTCTCTAGGCCTGACTCTCACTCCACTGAGCTACCCAGCTGCCCCAGTCTTCATTATTTTTAATTGTAACACTGGGCCTGGATTTCAGTCAACTGAACCACCTGACTATCCCCTCAAAAACAACTTTGATAAAATTGACTTTGAGTTCCAAATTCTTTCCCTCCCTCTCTCTCCCATTGAGAAGACAAGAAATAACTATATCCTTTATATATTTGTGTATTATGAAGACATGCCAAACAAATTTCCCCATTAGCCATGTTGCCAAGAATAAAAAAGCCTCAATCTGCACTCAGGGCCTGTCAACTGTCTCTGGAGATGGAAAGCTTTTTTGATTATGAGTCCTTTGGAATTGTCAGGGATGATTATATTGATCAGAATAGCTAAGTCTTTCACAGTTGATCATTGTTACAATATTGTTGTTCCTGTGGACCAGGGGTCAGCAATGTATGGCTCTTGAGCCATATCTGGCTCTTTTGAGGGCCAGATATGGCTCTTTCTGCAGGAGCCATAAAGTCAATTTTTTTTTCAGGTGCTGTTACAGGAGTACGCACTGTGAGCACTGTACGGCTCTCATGATATTACATTTTAAAAAATGTGGCGTTTATGGCTCTCACGGCCGAAAAGGTTGCCTACCCCTGCTGTGGACAATACTCTCCTAGCTCAATTCATTTTCTTCTTCTTTTTCTTTTTAATCTTTACCTTCCATCTTGGAGTCAATACTGTGTATTGGCTTCAAGGCAGAAGAGTGGTAAGGGCTAGGCAATGTGGGTTAAGTGACTTGCCCAGGGTCACACAGCTGGGAAGTGTCTGAGGCCAGATTTGAACCTAGGACCTCCTGTCTCTAAGCCTGGCTCTCAATCCACTGAGCCACCCAGCTGCCCCCTCAATTCATTTTCTATCAGCTCATATAAGTCTTTTCAGGTTTTTTAAAAAAATAGTACAGTAGTATTTTTATAGTACAGTAGCATTTCATTATTATATTCTTATTTTTTAAAACCCTTTCCTTCTGTCTTAATATCAATTCTAAGACAGAAGAGCGGCAAGGACTGGACAACCCTAGATAAGTGACTTGCCCAGGATCACACAGCTAGGAAGTAATTGAGATTGAATTTGAATCCAGGACCCTCAAACTCCAGTCCTGGTGCTCTATCCACTGTACTCCTTAGCTGCCTCCATTATAATATTCTTAGAGCACAATAGTATTCCATCACCATCATGTACTACAACTTATTCATCCATTCCCTTACCTGATAGGCATCCCTTCAAATTTTATTTCTTTGCCAACAAAGGAAGAGATGATATATACACACATATCTGCATGCATATACACACAAACACACATATATACACATATAAACATATATATAAAATATGGGTCCATGTCTGTTTTCTTTGATCTCTTTGGGATACAAACCTTATAGTGATATTGCTAGCTCAAAGAGTATGCAGTTTTATAACCATTTGGGCATGTTCTCCAGAATGGTTGCACCAGTTCACAGCTCCACCAACAATACACCAGTGTCCAGATTTTTCCACATCCCCTCTAGCATTTGTCACTTTCTTTTCTAGAAGCTTAGACAATCTGCTAAGTAAACGGTGATATTTCAGAGTTGTTTTCATTTCCATTTCTCTAACTATTAGTGATCTAGAGCATTTTTATATGACTATTGGCCATTTGATTTCCTCTTTTGAAAACTGTCTGTTCATATCCTGACTATTTATTTAAGATCAACTTCTACGTATAAAGTGTTTCTGTTCTCATGATGTTAACTGTTACCAGTCATTGCTATTTTCTATAATCTGCTCAGGTTGGATGAATGGCCAAAGCATACAGATATCAGGTCCAAGACTTTGGTTTACAATATCCTGCCATTACTTTAAATGAACTGGAATGAGTTCCAGTTAATGCTCACATTCCAGCCACAGTTTCGTTGGTGTCTCTGATTTTTTTTTTTTTTTTTTTTTTTTTTTTTTTTTTAGTATTTTAGTGTCTTCCTTCTTGGTGACACTAAAAATTTTGTAGGGAACTTCAAGGTTACTTTGTTGTGTCCTGTATATGTGTACTTTGTTATTGAATTATCCAAGTTCTAATACTCTTGCCTTTTCCCTTTGAACCAATACTATGTATCCTAAGACAGAAGAGTGGTAAGGGATCCTTTTGGGGTCCAAATAGATTAAAATAATAAGCAACTGAAGATGAACTCATTTCATTGTTTTCTGCATATGAGGAAGCCTCTATCCTCATCCCCGGCTTTGTTTCCTCATGCAGTTGGTGGCACAGTGGATAGAGTACTAGGTCCAGAGTCACAAAGACCTGAGTTCAAATTTCACCCCAGGTATTTACTTGTTGCTTAATGTCTGTTTGCTTCAGTTTCCTCAGCTGTAAAATAGAGATCATAATAGCACCTGCCTCACAGAATTGAATGAGATCATATTTATAAAAGTGCTTAGCATAGGCTTGGCATGTATTAGGTAATATATAAATGTGTATTTCCTCTATTTTCATGCCAGCTCTCTAGAAGTTTGTCTCTCAGGGGCAGCTAAGTGGCTGAGCCCCTAGAGGGCAAGGCCTGGAGAGTCGAGGTCCTGAGTTCAAATGTGACATCAGATACTTCCTAACTCTGAGATCCTGGGCACCTTGTTGCCCTTAATACTTAATTTTAATTCTAAGACAAAAGTAGGGGTATTAGAAAAAAATCAGTCTTTCCACATGCCAACTTTGCATTCCTCTTTTGTGGACATTCGTTGTTCATGCGTTCCTCCAGCAATAGTTTCGACAGAAAATAATTCTGCTTTTTTACACGTACTGTGCTGGTAATGATTTTGCATTACCCTGAGAGCACCTCTGCTTTCCCAGCCTTTCAATTTCACAAATAAGATGCTTTTTGTCTGTGGCTCCAACTTTCAACAGAAGAAGAACTTCATAAACTTTTGTCTTTGAATCTGTATCTCTAGGACTCTATTGCTGTGATTCCTAAGCTCATTCACAAGAAAATATTTTGGAATAATTTGAAATTTAACATGAGTTTTAGCTAGTTTGTCCATTGCTCAAATTTTATTTTATTTTTACTTTTTTTTAGTAATGTTTCCTTTCTCTGATTTAAGAATCCCTTTTTGTTTTATTACTGGCAAATTTCTGAGCATGACATCTTCCAGTTTTTAAATGAACTTCTCCTTCACCTCAGAGGGTGGTTAGAGATCGATAGCAGATACCATCACCAACTATTACTTCATCAAGAATTTTTAAATGATTAACTGGGTTTGGAATTGACTGGGTAGTTTTTCCTAGTTTTATCCTGCCAAATATCAACTTATATTTCTCCAGGTCTTTTTTTTTTTAACCCTTACCTTCCATCTTAGAATCAATACTGCATATTGGTTCTAAGGCAGAAGAGTGGTTAAGTGACTTGCCCAAGGTCACATAGCCAGGAAGTGAATGAAACCAGTTTTGAACTCAGGACTTCCCTTCTCTGGGCTTGCCTCTCAATCCACTGAGCCACTTAACTGCCCCCTTCCAAATCTTAGTTCTATTTTTAATTCTAGAAGGACCAGGTATGTCATCAATTACATCAATTGGTCCCAAAATTTCAAGACAAAACTTTTGTGATTTTATTATAATTAACCCAACTATACAAATATACTTCAAATACAAATAATTACTTTTTACTTTGAAATAAATATTTTTATCCTACCATCTTGGGTTATGTGTAAACATACTGTGTTGGTTGATACAGCTTGGCCCTTTGAGAATATTCCCAAATCCTAGTCTTTCTCAACACGATCTTACAATGATTTTGTTCAGAATTTACTCCCAAGATCAAAAGGCCTCTGTATGTGTTTGTATTCATTTAGTCATGATACTTATTAAATATGTCAAATTCCATTTTTTCAAGTAATTATACATAAAATGGTTATTTATGAAAGTATTATCATTAAAGCAATAATTAAAGTGCAACATATGCAGTAAAAAGTAATTGAAAAAGTTATATGCAATTAATGTATATCAAATAAAAAAACAATGTTATTAATCATTACGACAGTATAGTGTCAGGCATTTTGCATCTATGAGTTACAGAGGGTTTATAACAAGAGAGAAGATACCTTTGGGGAAGAAAAAAATTCAGAAACCCCACATATAAAATCCTACATCAAATAGGTATTAGAACGATAATCCCAAGGATTTAATATTCCAAAATGTTACATCATCACTCCTCTCCAACTGTTGTTACTGGTTAAATCTCTGTTCAGGTCCTAAGGCAATAGGGGTATTTTCTGATATTTCCTCATGAATTAATAGAAATACACAATTTCTCATTAATTGAATATCTCTCATCCCTCATTCCAGTTTATATATATATATATATANAGAAGAGTGGTAAGGACTAGGCAATGGGGGTCAAGTGACTTGCCCAGGGTCACACAGCTAGGAAGTATCTGAGGCCAGATTTGAACCTAGGACCTCCCGTCTCTAGGCCTGGCTCTCCATCCACTGAGCTACCCAGCTGCCCACTAATAACTTATTTTTTTAAATTTAAAACCCTCACCTTCCGTCTTGGAGTCATTACTGTATATTGACTCCAAGGCAAAAGAGTGGTAAGGGCTAGGCAATGGGGGTCAAGTGACTTGCCCAGGGTCACATAGCTGGGAAGTGTCTGAGGCCAGATTTGAATATAGGACCTCCTGTCTCTAGGCCTGGCTCTCAATCCACTGAGCCACCCAGCTGCCTTTGTCATCTCAGTTTATTAAATAAAACGGTGAAACCTCTTTTTTCCTCATAGGTTTTCATTTATATCTTTCTCAGTATCAAATTTCCTAGTCTCATAAACTTGCCTAAATGTCAATGTCACTGGCTATACAACTTATTAACAGGAAAACAAACAAAGCAAGAACCTCCTCAAATATTTTGACAATGTATCATCTCTGAGAAAGATTATAACAGAGACAACTCTATAATTTGCAACCATGGACTTCTCAGGAAGCAAAGAAAATGGTTCAGTAGTTTTTTTTTAACCTTTACATTGTGTCTTAGAATCAATCTGGATCTGTACCAAAGCAGAAGAGTGGTAAGGGCAAGGCAGTGGGTTAACGTTAAGTGACTTGCTCAGGGTCACATAGCAAGGAAGTATCTGAGGCCAAATTTGAATCTGAGATCTCTGTCCTCCAGGCCTGGCTCTCAAACCATTGAGCCACTTACCTACCCTCTCAATAATTCTTTAATTATGTCTTTTCCATATTACATGTTCTTTAAAGTATAAGAGTTGAATTCAGCTCTTTCAGGAAATATTTCTTCACGCATTTTCTCTGATAATAATGTGAATTTTGTGTTTCAGAGAAGTTCTCTTAGTCCTTTCTCTAAGCTCCTCACTCAAGACTTTCTCAAAGATTCTATTCCTTTTTTTGTTTGTTTGTTTAATAATTCTTTCCTTCCATCTTAGAATCAATACGATGTATTGGTTCCAAGACAGGAGAGTGGTAAGGGCTAGGCACCTTGCTTAGGGTTGCCCAGGTAGGAAGTGTCTGAGGCCACATTTGAACCCAGGACCTCTCATCTCCAGGTCTGGCTCTCAATCCACTGAGCCTATTCACCTGCCCCCTATTCTAGTCCTTCTTAACAATAGAGCTAACATTATCCATAGTCTCTGTGAGAATATCTATTGAAGCTAGGACTACACATTCATGAAAATATGCTTCTCTCCAGAAGACACCTTACCACCGCCTACCTTCTCTGGTCATTCCTTCTCTAAGGTATCCAGATCCCATTGGCCATATCTAGATTCTTTCTCTGCCATGCTCACTCAGCATCCTTTGAGATCCACTCTCTTTAATGTCAATTGGTCTGGTTCCTTGTTAGAGATTTCTATTGGTCTCTAGAACACTGGCAAATACTCTCTTCTTTCTTAAAGAGTTATGTAGCTGGCTCCTAATGTTCCCTTTCAATCCTATCCCTGCCTTATCCTGGGAAATTTCAGTCTCTGATTGTGCCTGGAAGAATTTAAGTAGGGATTGAAAAATAGGAAGTTGTAGTGAAGATGAAGAGTAGAGTTCAGGAATGAAGGAAAATGGAAGGAAGGACATTTCAAAAATCATAGAGGTGGCACAGGTGGTGGTGATAATGAAGACTGTTGAATTGATCTGTAGTTCTGCGTCATAAACTGTCTGCTTGGTATCTTGCAGTCATCTGAAACTCAACATGTCAAAAACAAAACTAATTATCTTCACCTTTCCTCCACTTAATCAATCTGTCCACTAGTAATTTATTAAGCACTTGATAGGTAGATGCCAAAGGTGGATGAACAGTCCTGAAAGAGCTCAGCAAATCCTCACACATGCGAAGTGCTAGTCTTTCCTGCTTACCACAAATACGGTGGCTCCAAAAAGCTGTAGCATATGCAGTGACCACACCCTGGTAAAACCTTCTTGGCAGATGTGCCAAACTAGACTAAAGGTAACCAAACCAAACAAATTGATCACAAATCCATTGGTGACTTTGGGGGGGGGGGGTGTCTACCCCAAGCATGTTTAGAATTCCCCCAGTGGAATAGGCAAATGAGGATAATTTATTCCAAGAGCCATGAAAGTGACTGAAGCAGGTGCTGTAGAATTTACTTTTTAAGGTTCATTTGGTTATTTATTTATTTGTAACAATTACATATAATAACAAATTTCCACATCAGTTTACCAAAGTTATATGATCTATATTGTCTCCCTCCTTTCTTCCCTCCCTCCTCCTGGAGCTGGCAAGAATTTCAGTCTGGGTTATACATGTATTATCATAGAAAGCATAAATCCCATAAATAACATAAATCCCATAAAATCCAACCCCCTCCAAACACACACCCAAATAAAGAAGTGAAAAATCATATGCTTTCCTTTGGATTCCTATTCCAACAGTTCTTTCTCTGGAGGTGGATAACATTCTTTTTCAGAAGTCCCTCAGAAGTGATCTGGATCATTGTATTGCTGATAGTAGCAAAATCTATCACATTTGATAGTTCCACAATATTGCTATTATTGTGTACAATGTCCTTTCTCGGTTCTGCTTATTTCACTCTTCGTCAGTTCATGGAGGTCTTTCCAGCTCTTTCTGAAATCATCCTGTTCATCATTCCTTATAGCACAATAGTATTCCATCACCATCACATACCACAATTTAGAATGTCTATATCTTGGTGAGAGACATCAAATTCACCAAGGTCATCCACTGCATCCCAAGCCATCACCAGTCATCTTGAATTTTGACCTGCCACTGAACTCAGAAGACTCTGGAAGAGAGAGAGGCCCATGACTTTGTGCAACTCTGCCTCACCTAAATCCAATTCAAGTGCAAGTCAAGACATCGCCCCATGATATCATTGAGTCTTCTTCAAAACAAGGACAAACAACATTAAGCACCTACTATGTGTCAGACATTTTACCAAATGCTTGATACAAAGGTCCCAAACACCCCTACTTCGTCCTTACCCAACCTTCCTTATTTCTCTAGATGGCCCCATTCTTTTTCTAGGCTTCCACTCAAACTTGTCAGCCTTGACTCCTTATGTTTTTAAACCCTTCTGTCTTACAATCAATACATACTATTGATTATAAAGCAGAAAAGCAGTAAAGGATAGGTGATGGGGCTTAAGTGATTTGCCCAGGGTCACACAGCTAGGAAATATCTGAGGAAGTATTAGATTTGAACCTAGGACCTCCCATCTCTGGGTCTGGCTCTTTATCTACTAAGCCCACCTACCTGCCCCCCTCCTAATTCTTTTTCACCTCACCCCAACCCTTTAAGTTGCCAAGTCTTAATGATTCCATCTATACTATATCTCTTTCATTTCTCTCCTTTTTTCAATTATATAGGGGTCAACCTGAAAAAACACAGAACCACCAAAGCAGTTACAAAAGAACAAGTCTTTAATTACAAATTGGGAGACAATACTCTCATAACTGGACACCACACAGAGTTGCCCAGCTCCAACACTTTGGGAACACTCTCTGGGAAAAACATCAAGAATGGGAATTTCTGTCGAACTAAAGAACTTGGGGTTATATTTATACCTTAGTATATATATATGAAATGAAGGATAACTGACTGTTTACATAGAGACTTGGAAAAAAGGTTACCCTGAGGCTAGAGTACCTGGGAGAAGACTAAATGAAATAAGAGAAACCAAGAAGACAAAACAGTTTTTTAACATTTGAATATATCCACCACTCCTAACCAGGGTGCTTAATGGTTTATTCTTCTGTCTGGGACAAGTGTCAGCCAGAAAGTTTCTTGAAGGCATTCCCATGGGACAAGGGTAAATTTGAGATTTCCAAAAACAAGATTGTCACAGGTATGACTAGGAGCCCATCATCTCTTTGCTAAATTACTACAGTTGACTCCTTTTTTTTTTTTTTTAACTTTTACCATCTATCTTAAAATCCATACTATGTATTGGTTCCAAGGCAGAAGAGAGATGAGGGCTAGGCAATCTGGGTTAGGTGGCTTGTCCAGGGTCACACAGCTGGTGTCTGAGGCTAGATTGTAACCCAGGTCCAGCTCTCAATCCATTGAATCACCTACCTGCCCCTAGCAGATTCCATGCTTTCCATCTCTCCCTTCTCGGAGCTATCCTGCACAAAGCTGCCTAAATAATCTCGATAAGACCCAGGTCTGACCATGTCACTCCCCTGCTTATAAACCTGAGGTGGCTCACTAACTCTTCTAGGATAAAAAAGGACCATTTTATTTATTATTTTTATTTTGAAATTTTTTATTTTAAAATATTTTCCCATGTTTCCATGATTCATTTTCTTTCCCTCCCCTCTTCCCTCCCCACTCCCAGAGCTGACAAGCAATTCCACTGGCTTGTATTATCACTTGATACCTATTTCCACATTATTAATTTTTGCTATAGAGCGATCTTTTAAAGCCAAAACCCCAAATCATATACCCATATATACAAGAGATAAGTCATATGTTTTTCTTTTGCATTTCTACTCCCACACTTCTTTCTCTCAATGTGGTTAGCATTCTTTCCCATAAGACCTTCAGGAGTGTCCTGGCTTGTTGCATTACTACTAGTAGCAAAGGGATAAGACCATTTTAGCCTGTCTTTTGAAGCCCTCCACCAGAATCTACCTTTCCTGTCTTTCATATATATTCTTTCCTGAACTTCACATTCTGGCAAAGTGAAAACAACTGTTCACCAGTGTGACTAGCCTGGACTCCAACTGCCTATTAGAAATTTCCCTAATTGTTCCATAAACCTCTCAAACTGAACTTATTATCTGTCCTATCAAATCGACCTTTTCTTCTAACTTCCCTATTCTTTTGAGGGTACCACCATTCTCCCATGTCCTCACATTTGCAGTCTAGAAGCCAATCATTTGAGAAGCTGAGAGACTGACAACCTTGTTTTATGAAACTCTCATGCACCCTGGATCACCCTAGATAGAATTAGTAGGTTTGCCCTAGACTGAACAAAAAATCTTCAATTACCCATGGATCACCCTAGATAAGATTAGCAGATATAATAAATTTTGAGGTACTTTTTTGCCCTTAGTTTCTCTTCTTGTATCCAGGCCTGCTCCCAGGTTATCCTCTGGCTAGAATCCTCTTTCCTTAGCCTCCCTATAAGTCAATCAATTGTCCTTCCTTTCCTATAATTTCCTAAAGTATATATGAGATCCCAAGTTCTTTACTTCAATGGAAATTCTCATCCTTGGTGTCTTCCCTGGTGACAGCATTCCCAGAGTCTCAGAGCTGGCTGGGTTTGTATAGTGTCTGTGTTGACTCTGTTGACCATAAGAGCAATTATCTCCCTTGTCCTGTTTTCTTTTGTGCCTGCTTTGCTGGTTCTGTGTTTTCTCAGGTTGACATATTTGGAGGTCCCATCGAGATTCCAAGTTGTTGCTGCTTGAGCCACCTGCTAAAGTGACTCCTAATCTGTGGCACCACCCACAGGAACCCATTGAGTTCCAGCATGAACTCAACTTGGCAGGTTGGTTAGTTGAGTGAAACTCTCCATGAAGAATTCTGGTGCATTTGGGAAACTGAACCACTCTTTAATCAAGAATTTATTGAACTATTTGTGATCATAGAGATGTGTCTGCCCCAGCAAATCCCTTGGAGGAGACGGCTGCTAGATATATCCTCATGTTGTGGACCTGGTACCCATAAGTGGTATCTTATGGTACCCATAAGAGAACTGGCAAAAGTTAACTAAATTTGACCCTAAGCACTTTTTTGCCAAATTGGGGTTGGTTGAGCTGGAGTGTTAGAATTCCAAGTTATTAAAACTCCAGTGTGTTTAATCTAAGCTGGGTAATTGCTTTGGACCAAATAAAATGGAAGAAATTCCTCATGGTATAAAATGTTATAACTTAAGATTTTTTTTTTCATGATAATGGCTGTAAAATTTTTTTAAAAAAACTGCTTATAGAAGCTTAAGAACTTAAGCTCTGGATTTTGTCTATATTGTATTTCTTAGATGGAGGTTTTTCTATAGTAACTTCGAAAGCTTGCAGTTTAAATGTTAGCCAGTAGTGTTTGAAATTGTACTGACTGTTGATTCCCCAAAAGCTAAGAATATAGAACTTGAGATTTGGGAATCAGAATCTTCAGCAGGAGCCAAAGGAAAGGTCTAGGATTCATAACTTTATTTTTTAGTGTTTTCCTTATATCTTCTGGCATGATGAATAATGTATAGAGTGCTGTTGGTTTTTTAAAAAATGATATCAGTAATGAGATATATTTTTAATCTAGGTATTAACTTTTTTGATTTGAATGCTATGATTTCAAAAATTTTAAACTATTATTTATTCTGCTTAGAGAATATAGATATTTTTTTGATTAACATGTGTATGTTCTGGAGTATAAGAAAATTAATTTGGGTTTGGTAAACTGCAGACCTGAATGGTTATGGCAAATGGACAAGAAATATTTGGGGAAAATTTTTTAATTTGTAAAGATATTTTGCCAATTATACATAACAATTATCGGCATAAGTTTTCTTTTTTAAATTATACAAATATTATAAACATAATATTATAATGTAGTATGATAATAAATAAAATAAACATTAAAAATAATTTAAAAAAGAAAACTTGTCTCTAGGCCTGGCTCTCATCCACTGAGCTACCCAGCTGCCCCCTGAATCATATGTTTTCTTCTGCATTCCTCCTCCCAGAGCTGGCAAGCCATTTGATCTGGGTTATACATGTATTATCATATAAAAGATATTGGGGAAAATACTTTGATTAATGGTAAAGACCCTGAGCATTTTCATTGAATGACCCAAGTTCCCCTTGCAAGCAGCTTCTGCCTAAGACCAATGAGATACATCTGGGTTGACATAAGAAATTCCTTTCTGTCTGCTTCCTGAAGGGAGCATCACCTCTTCCTTGGACTTTTTCCCCAAGATCTTCAATTAACATAGATGTGCACCTCCCAGTTCCACTCTGATAAGCATTGGGACCTGATCTATTCATCCCTTGAGTTCTATCCTGATTATCCCTTATACCCCACAGCCTCAATGAATTACCTCATTCCTGATTCACCCCAACCCCTCTTCCTTATCCTGTAACTCCTGTTATCAAAAGGGCTTATAAAACCACCGAAAACCCCATCTCCTCAAGGAGGCAATGTTCCATCTGCATACGGTCTCCTGGCCTTTCAACATGGCATCCAAATGAATCAATTTTCTTTTTATTTTTAAGCTAAGTTTTGGAGTCTTGCATTTTTCCAAAGGGCAACCTGTCCCAAACCTGGGGTTTCATCTCAAAGCTTTCCCTCAACCGTACTATTAACCCTAAAGTGTTCCTCAGTTACTATTAATTTTCCATCATAGACCTGAAGGTTACAAGAGAGGTTTCTATTATTTCACTCTGTAATCTTTGGGGTTTTGAAAGTTTAGCTGATTAGTTTGTTGCAAATGAAGTTAGATGGGGCTCTGATATAAATGCTATCCATCATATTTTAAATCTTCTCTTCTGACTTAGAGGTGATCTTAAGCTTTTCCTTAATAATCTTAAGTCTTTGTGTTTTGTGTTTTGTGGGGATTCTTAAGAATTTTGCTTTTCTAAGAAAAGGCCACACTCCGCATCCTAATTTTTTGGAGTTTCTAATGTAATTTTTGAGAATACAATCATTACACAGAAATATATTTTCGTTTTTAAGGGTTATAAAACCTTGATGACTGCTTTTTTTGTGGTAGATTTGGCTTTATGGCTTTCTCTTTAAGTCTAGAAGATTTATTTTATTCACCTTCCACCTTTAGGTAGTATTTTTTTCTGATGAATAGATAGAGTCACTGTACAGGTTATTGTTAGAAAGGCTTTTCTTATCTAGGAATTCCCTAGTGGTCCTTCAATGTGGTAGAAGGTATGAAAATGTATTAAATTTAAAACTTGTTAGATTTCTTACTGATGTTCATTTTGTTCTGTTGCAGAGAATTCATTCAGAACCCTTGGAGTCCTAACTATTCCATGACCCAGCCATTTCCAAGGGAGTCAAAGCCTAGACAAGGTTACCCTACAGCCTGAACCTAAAAGAGTTGATCTAAGAAATCTGGACACCTTAAAGCCAAATGGGAAGGACTTCACCAAATTGCAGAAGATTCCTAATATGGCTAAGTTTCCTCTTTGCTCTCCCTTCCATGGCCCGTTAGAGTTCTTCAACCCATGACTGGGGACCAGATAATAGAATTTGGTCTTGCTCTTTTCCCCTGGGGATTTTAGTGGTACTTACCCTGAGCAAAGCCTCTTTTAAGATTGACAATTAGAGGGGGCATCTGGGTAGCACAGTGGATTGAGAGCCAGCCCTAGAGATGGGAGATCCTAGGTTCAAATCTGGCCTCAGACACTTCCCAGCTATGTGACCCTGGGCAAGTCACTTGACCCCCATTGCTTACCCTTACCACTCTTCCACCTATGAGCCAATACACAGTATTGCCTCTAAGATGGAAGGTAAGAGTTTAAAAAAGAAAAAAAAGATTGACAATTAGAGAAAGAACTGTGGGAGTAGAAACTCAGAAGAAAAACATATGATTGATCACATGGTTCGATGGGGATGTTGACTTTAAATGATAGCTTTATTGCAAATAATAATAATATGGAAATGGGTTTTGAACAGTGATATATGTAAAACCCAGAGGAATTGTTTATTGGCTATGGGAGGGGGTGGGAGGAGAGGAGGGAAAGAATGTGAATCTTGTAATCATGTAAAAATATTCTTAATTAATTAATTAAATTTATTTTTAAAAAAGATTGGCAATTACTCTAACTTAAGGACTAGAAAAGTCAGAAAAAGAAAAAAGCTAGTCTGTAACTTACCTAAAGTAGGAAAGCTCAACTCAGCTCTTTTATTTTGACATGAGGTTTACTATAACTTAACTTAATTTGGAGATTTACACCAATTTGTCCAGAGTGCTTTATCTAATGTCAGAATTTAGGAAAGAGGGAGCAGCTGGTTGGCTCAGTGGATGGAGATCCACGCCTAAAGATGGGAAGTACTAGGTTCAAATCTGGACTCAGACACTTCCTAGCTATGTGACCCTGGGCAAGTCACTTAACCTCCATTGCCTAATCTTTACCACTCCTCTGCCTTGGAACCAATACATAGTATTGATTCTAAGGTGGAAGGTAAAGGTTAAAAAAAAAAAAAAAGAATTTAGGAAAGAATAGTAGAGCCTGATAATTTTAGGGATATAGTTGTAACAACATCAAGATGTTATATTCAACTCTAAACATGATTGGAGAGAACTGCCATTTGAGGTTAAATGTGTATGGGAATGTAATTAGCAGAAATGCTACGGAACAAATTGGTCAGTGATGCAAGCAGCCTAGTAGGGTATCTTCTAGTAACTGCATCATGGGAAAACTGAGAGTGCTCAGTTGTCTTCCCAAAATGAAACTTTAGTTTTATGCCTGGTAAGTTTCATACTTGGCTGTTGTCAACTCACTATCTTCCCAAGCATCTGATCCCACCAGGCAGGAGTCAAACTGAATGAAAGACACTAGAAACTAAGGAAGAAACAAAGGACATTTTAATGTATTCTTTTCAGTAGGATGAGAGTACATGCAGGAACCCCTTTTCTAAGAAGAGGAGCACCCTTAGTTATAGAAATTAGCCAGCTTTTATTGTGTGAAAGATAAAGGAAAAAAAACCCCGACTGTAGCTTGAAGGACTGTGGGTATCAGCAAATTCTTTTTTTTTTTAATCTCATGGGTTTTATTTGATCATGATGGTCCATATAATCTATATAGAAACCATTTTTTGTGGGAAATGATATGGGATTGTAATTTGTAGAGTATTCCGCTAAAATGAGAATGTTTTCTTAAGCTATTAAAATCTGTTTTGGATGAGGACACTGTTGAATTTGCATGAAAGCTAACTGTCGAGCAAGATTCCATTAATTTTGTCAAAGATCATTATTTAATATTGGACATAAAGCGATGCAATCCTTTGGAAGTTTTGTCATGTGTGCTTGATTGAGAAATATTTAACAAAATAAGTAAAAAATATAACAGAGCACAGATAAAATTAATATGTGTTTTTTTGAGTCAGCAGGTGGCCAGCAGAGATTCTTACGAATGGCTGAACAACACTACCATTATAAATGATCAGCTGGGGATTGTGGGTTCGTATCCCATCTGGGTCGCCATTACTGTAACATCCATGATCTTAAGTGGGGTTAAAGCTGCCTCACAGAATTCCACAGTGCTCCCCAGAACTCCAGGAGAGGGGGCAGTTGGAGCAGTTAAGAACCTAGGTATAAAAAGCCAAGACATCCAACTTGCAAGGACACTTTGGACATTGCTTTTTGGGGTTCAAGGGAGGCTGGGAAGAAGTGTAGCATTGCTTTTTGTTGGCTCATCTCTAACCTCAGAGAGTAGGGTGTTACTTTGCTGGTTTACTGCATAGAGACTATACCAGGCTGTGAGCACTGGGAAAAATTACCTCGCTTGCAGATCGCTTGCAGAATCTCAACTGATCTCTAATTCAAACAGATCTTCAATCAAAGTTACCTTCACCATCTTAAACTTAGTAACATTAGATTAGGAGAAAGGTTAGTTAGTGAGTGAGATAAAAGTTAAGTTATTCAAAGCACTTTTCCCTTTGGGGAAAGTGAAGCCAACAAGTTTATTGGAGATTTTAGATAGCTTACCTCCTCCTCATTCCTAAAATCCATCTCCCCTCTCCCTGTTTTCCTGAAGTTAATAAATCCCTTTCCTAGTTGGATTTGAGAACCTGTGTGAAGTTATACTAGGCTATGCTTACCATCAATATACATTGCCTGAGCAAAAACTTCATCTAAGCAAGCACTGGTACAGCTTTTATCCTGACAGCAAGTCTGCTATATTTAAGACAACTTGAACCTTCACTATCCCAAGGTTTAAGGAATAGTCTTAAACAGCAGGGGTGGCTAATCTCAGTGGGATTATTTCCTACCAATCTATCAATTTAGCCCTGGATTAGCCAAGCTTGTTCAGCCTCCATTACTTGACCTAAAGAGGATTCAGTTAACTTTTATTTCTTTCTGCTCTAACTGCTTCAAGAGGGGGAAGGGGAAGAATTCTATTCACTCCTACCCCTCCCACTTGCTAGGATAGCAGCATCCTCCTTGCTCTGACTCCATTACTAACCATTGCTAATCTGACCCAATTCAACAGTTTGGCCAGCCAGCCTAGGATTTTTGAACCAGAAGAAGCAGGTTACATCATAGCTAATTCCCTAAATAGGATGCTAATCACAGTAGGGAGCAGTTCGTTATTGCTTTACAGTCTTTGGAAAGGATTTTATAATGTACGGGTCATTTAAATACCCCAATTCTTTATGGAGCTGTTTAGGATATATGATACATATCAATGGCTGACTATAACCATTGGGCAAGCCTTAGCTTATATACCAACTGGAATGGCAATAATAGTGTCAATGTTTCAAGCTTATTGGCTTCTGGGAAATTTCCTTAGACATACTTTTGGCAAGGTAGAAGATACCAACCTAGTTCTAGAGACACTGAAACAGCAAGTGAAGCAACTTATTGAAATTAACAGGCAAATAAGGGAAGGCAAAGAACTAGATGCTAAGACCATTTTACAACTGGAATTAATTGAGGGGACAATCCAAAGTGATACTAAAGAGAAAGCCAAAGATACAAACAATGAAGAAGAGATAAAAGGGGCTGAGGCAGCTATGGTGACTATTTTGCCAATTACAGATAGGACCATTGTCCAACTGGACTCAGGAATTGTACATGTTAAGAGGTACAAGCCATTTTCTGGGGGAGACCTACAGATCTTAAAAAGGAGGTTCCCACAGTATTATTTAAATCCACACAAGTCAATCAAGGAATATAAAAGGGCTGTGTGTTTTTATAATCCAACTTTTGAAGATGTAGAACTACTTTTAACTGAACCGTGCACCCCCAGTGAAAAGGCAAAATTTATTGCAGAGATAGGAGTAACCCCAACCTAGCCTCTTGGCCAGAGCAACACCAGGACCTAGAACTGTCATCCCATGCTAGTATGGCATATTTGAAAAAGTGTAGAGAAGATCTGGCTGAAGCAATGAGAATCCATGCACGTTGTTCAAATGCATGGGTCTCTTTTGAGAAACTGAGGCAGGGGGAGGATGAGCACCCAAGCCTATATCTGGATAGACTCATAGAAGCTGGAGAGCCCATACTTGGGTTTAGGGACATGAATGAAGATAATATCCAACACATTAGGAGGCAATTTGTGAAGGGCAGTGCAAGTCCCATTCAAACATACTTCCATTTGCATTGCCCACAGTGGGAATCCCTATCTATTGAAGACCTTAGAAAAACAGCTTATGTGCATGAGTCTTAACAGTCAGAACAGATTGCTAAATAAACAAAAACAGATACAATATACATAGGGAACACTAAAATGTTTAAATCACAGAGCTAAATATGTCATACAGGTTATCTTTAGACTATACCAGTAATGATAAAACAATATAAGAATTCTGGAGCTGAAGGAAACATAGTTTTGTTTAATATTAAATTAGAACTTATGTTAAATAAATAAATTGAATGTTTTCCTCTATTACAATAAAGACAAATAAAAGAATATATGACTGCTTCAAACCATGAGCCCACTAAAGCAGTGATGGGCAAACTTTTTAAAGAGGGGGCCAAAGGAAAGGAAATGCTCATCTGTCAGTCTGTTTCTAAGGCAACTCTTTCGAAGTTTCATTGTATTGTATCCTACTCATTGTATCAGATTAGGAATAATGTTGCCCAGCCAGATAGAACATTTCAGGGGGCCACATCTGGCCTGTGGGCTGTAGTTTGCCCATCACTGCACTAAAGGTACCATTGCATTATAGCCTACTGCATGATATACAAATATTGGAAGCAAAGATAACTATTAGAAAATCCAATGTAAAGGTTCCTCCTTTTTTCTCTTCTCTTCTTTTCTGTTGCAAGATCTTCAACTCAGTCATTACAGTCACAGTTTTACACACCCACATAATCACAATGATCATAGCATTTAACAGCAATGGAGCTGAAAAAAAAACCATGGAAATAAACATTCCTCTTGAATCAAAATATTGTTTAGAAAATAACCTTCAATTCATAGCAACTAGGCATTAATATATTCAGAAGAATAGACTAAAATCACCAAACACAGGAAATGCCCAATCTGAAGTCAATTTCATTGGAAAGTAAGGTAAGTGAGCAATAGGCAAAGTATGTGGAAGAATAAAAGTCCCAGTAACCATGGCTTAGACCAGTCAGTGTGTGATCACCCTGTGGAATCCCTTTGGTATAAGACTGTGTTGGCAAAGCCAAGGCACAGGTGCCAGGGCAGCAGAGAGGGGGCTGCTCCATTCCCATCTCCACAGCACCTAAGGATATTTTTTACATGCCCCGTCCCTCTGTCCAGCTGCCCAAAGTGAGCACTTCCTCCCTCTACTGTCTGGGATAATGCAGGGGGCTCACAGGCAGCTTGAAATAGCACTTCAGGTTTGGGATCTTGAAAATATTCACCAACGCTGGTAGAGAGTACAGACTGGACTGTGGCTGCATCTTCTCAGTTAAGAACAGTAAATTCTTTTTTTTTTTTTTTAACCCTTGTACTTCAGTGTATTGTCTCATAGGTAGAAGATTGGTAAGGGTGGGCAATGGGGGTCAAGTGACTTGCCCAGGGTCACACAGCTGGGAAGTGGCTGAGGCCAGGTTTGAACCTAGGACCTCCTGTCTCTAGGCCTGACTCTCACTCCACTGAGCTACCCAGCTGCCCCCAAGAACAGTAAATTCTTGACAGTAACTCCTTGAAGAGTTTTGAGGTCTCAAGGAGATAGGTTGATAACAATTATCTAGTCTGAAATCTCTGGAGTCCCTCCTGATGAGATAATTATCATCTCATTAGGAAAGGTTCCTAGCATTGTTCTCAGTCCAAAACCTTTTGGGACAGATTAGGGCAGGGTTCTGTTGGTGGGTCCCCATTTCTCAAGCTTAGCATATAGTTGCAAAGGATTATTTTTATATATCAGAAACTCCTAGAAAAATGAGGCTTGAGCAAATCAGACTAATTGACAATATTCCTTTTACTTTCTCACTGTGCATCATTGCCAACTTCTACCTGGCATTAATATTCCAAATTAGGGGAGCCTTCCTCTTTTATTTTAGTTATATCCTTTTTTCCCCTGTTATGGCAAGTTTTCTATAATCATGAAAAGTAGTATAGTCATAGATAGGTTAATATCGAAACATATAGGAATTGGAAGATGTAGATTTGTGGAATTTTTAGTCATTTAAACAATCAAATGGATAAATATTGAATTTATCATCTACCTGGGATTCATTACGAGGGCTTTGGAAATATGTGGTTATAAGAATAATTGGAAAGTATGGCATGTAGTTTGTAAAACAAAGATATAAATGTGTTTAGTGAGATTAGTGAGTTTTGTTTGGTTAAGTTAACTAATAAACCTTAGAGAAGGATGTTCTATGACAGTGATAGAGAACCTTTTAGAGGAGCGGGTAATGTGAAGAATGTCTTCAGGTGTCCATGGAGATGGGGAGAGGAGTAGCCAGGCCCCACATTCCTCTGGCTTTCTAATAACAAACTCTGGAGAACTCTGTGTTGGGGCAAAGATGTGCCTGCCCATAGACAGGGCTATTAGTGGCCCCTCTGGCACATGTGCTATAGGTTTGCCAACAAGAACCTATGATCTTGCACTTGAATACAAAGTTTTAATTGGGGATTACTGCACATAGATAGAAAGTATATCCTAAAAGTACACAAGAATTCAAGGAATCTGAAATACATTTAAAGAAAAAAATAGTGGTTAATGTGAGTAAACTGTCCAAACCATTTGAGTATGGTTATAGTTGAAATGAATTAAAGAATGATGTTAAAATGAATTAAATAATGATTCTCCAGAAGGGAGAAATGAGAATGTTGAATTAGTGTCTCATTTTTTCCACAAGGGGAAGTGAGAATTTGGACTTAAATTTTTAATTTTTGAATTAATTTTGAATTTTGAGAATTTTTTTTAACCCTTACCTTCTGTCTTGGAGACAATATTATGTATCCTGCCAAGGCAGAAGAGTGGTAAGGACTAGGCAATGGAGGTTAAGTGACTTGTTCAGGATCACACAGCTAGGAAGTGTCTGAGGCCAGATTTGAACCTAGGACCTCCACCTCTAGGCCTGGCTCTCAATCCACTGAGCCACTCAGCTGCCCCTGAGAATTTAATTTTAAAATGTTTTTGAAACTGAAATTGTCACCATTGGCAATGGTGATCTGATAGATGGGGATATAATTAGGGAAATTGACTCAAAGTGAACACCCTAATGCAAATATCAATAATATGGAAATTGGTCTTGATCAATGACACATGTAAAACCCAGTGGAATTGTGTGCGGACTATGGGAAGGGGTAGGAGGAGGGGAGGGATAGAACAGGAATCCTATAACCATGGAGAAATGTTATAAATTAATGAATGAAATAAAAATTTAAAAAAAAGAAATTTTCTGCTGGTCTTAAAACATTAACTTTGGCTTACAGCATAATTTGGTCCTATATACACTTATGAATAAATATCCAGAGTCAATCAGTTCCTATTTGAGAATTTGGTTACAAATTTCTCATATTTTCTTTTCCAGTGATGAAACTGAGCAAGAACCTATCGTAAAGGAGACTTCTAGAAAAGAAGACAAAGGCCACTTAAGTCACTTGAACCCCCAAGATTTGAAGGTCATGATAAACTGGGAAATGGGATAGCTTATTCTTTTGTAAGATGTTGCTGAAGCAAAATGCCTATCTTAGTAACTATCAATGTGTCTTTTGCTGATAGAGAAGTCCCCCAGAAGCCAATTGTCATTGTATGAGTCGTTGTGTTCCTTCCAGCCTTGGTAAACCAAAGGCCACTCTGGGAAACATGACCCTTGTTCCTTGTTATAGTCAATGGCTGAATCCCTATGATTAGAAGGGGAAATATGACAACCTTGTTTTATGAAACCCTCATGCACCCATGAATCACTCTAGTTAGGATTAGCAGATATAATCAAATCTTGAGTACCCTTTTTGTGTTCTTAGTTTCTCTTATTGTATTCTAGGCCTGCTCCTATATATTGGCTAGAATCCTCTTTCCCTAGTCTCCGTGTAAGCCAATCACTGGTCCTTCCTTTCCTATGCTCCCTAAAGTACATATAAGACCCCCAAGTTCATTAGTTTATTGGGAATTCCCATTCTTGGTGTTTTTATGGGTGGCTCTGTGTGGTGTATGTGTTGGCCAGCCATAAGAGCATTGTCTCCCTTATCCTGATTAAAGACCTTTTCTTTTGTAACTGCTTTGGTGGTTCTTTTTTTTCAGGTTGACAGTCTTTTTTCTGTCCCTTCTCACCATTTACACAACTACTCTGACTCAGGCCTCTGTTACCTCTTTCCTAGACTAATTTGCCTTTCTGCAATCCAGTCTCTCCACCTTCCAAACCGTCCTCCACCCAACTATCAAACTGATAAGACTTGGCGGCTCCCTCCCTTTTGCCCCTAGGATGAGTGAAATACCAATAAGTATTTATAGAGCATCATAAGATATAAAGAAAGGCAAAAGTAGTCTCTGCCCTCAAGTAGAAACCATAAAACAGTAATTGATTGAATTACTAATTACATAAATTAGGAATTGATTGAATAGGGGATGGCTGACATGGCCAGGCGGGGCTCAAGGAGGATCATGTTGGCAAATGAATGGAGGATGGTCTGGGATGGGGAGAAACCAACTATCAGTCTATTACAACAGTCTGGGTTTGAGGACATGAAGACTAGTATGGTGGCTGTGTCAAAGATGAGAAAGCAACACAGAACTTGGCAGAGTGCCTGGTACACAGTAGATGCTTCTTGAATGTTTATTGACTGAAATGTTTGTTATTGATATACAGGAGAGGTGTTGTCGAGGTGAAAAAGACAGTACCTGACAGCAGAGAGTGAAGAATTAGGGATGACAGCTAGGTTTCCAGGGCAATTGATGGTACCTTGACAGTAATAGAGAAGCTAGGAATAGGGGAGGTTTAGGGAGAAAGACAATGAAATCAGTTTTGGTCATGTTGTATTTGAGATGTTTCCAAGCCAGTCAAGTTCAAGATGTCTCTGTTGTCTTCTTATCTCTCTTCTCTGGGGTCAAACTGGATTGTTAGATTTTTTTTCTCCTTGTTACTGTTTTCATTTACAAGATTGCGGTCATTGTTTCTATTTTCTTGGTCTTGCTGACTTCTCTTTGCATTAGTTCCTACAAATTTCCCCACGCTTCTCTGTATCCTTCAGTCATTTTTTATGTGCAACAATTCTCTTACATTCGTGCATTACTATTTTTTCAGCCATTCTGTAACCGATGGCTTACCAAGAAGCATTTGAAAGAGTGGTGCTTCATATTTGTTGAACTTTATTGAAGGGAAGCATCCAGGGTTGTTTAGATATTCACTAGCAAAGTCAGAATTAGAACCTCATCTCTTGCCTCCTAATCCAGATCTTTTGCAATAGATCAATAGATCTAAGTCTGGCTGCCTCAATGAACTAACTACCTCATAGTCCTGTCGGGAGAAAAGTGCTCTGTAAGCCTTTAACAGATTATATAAATATAATTATTATGATAAAGACTGGACTAGAGAAGCTCAAATCTCCTGTGGTCATGTTATCATTCTACTTTGTTTACCCACGTCCTTTAAGATCATAGGGCCTAGAATGTTAATCGATTAGAGGGACTTAGGTCATCCAATCTGTCTTTATTTTAGAGGAGAGGAAATGGTGGCTCAGACAGGGAAAGGAAGTTGTTCAAGGTCACATAGAACAGTCAGTGGCTAAGCAAGGAGGACCCCAGATCATGTGACTGCCACTTAAGTACCCTTTCTAGATGTTTTGATGCAGTTTCTATCTTTCTTTTTTTAATCCTTACTTTCCATCTTAGAATTAATACTATGTATTGGTTCCAGGGTAGAAAAGCTGTAAGAATTGGACAATGTGGGTTAAATGTCTTGCCCAGGATCACAGAGCTAGGAAGTGTCTGAGACCAGATTTGGACCCAGAACCTCCTGTCTGTAGGCCTGGCTTTCCATCCTCTGAGCCATGCAGCTGCCCCCTCAATGCTGTCTTTTTGAGAGGATTCTCTGAGTGGTTCCAGCTTTCCCTGCTACTAAGCCGCCATCTTGGCTCCACCCCCAATGCTGTCTCTTTGAGAAAGCATTTTCTATATATTATCTCATTCCGTTCTCATACCAACCCTGCTATTATCTCCATTTTAGAAAGGAAGAAACTAAGGCAGTGAGAGAGTGACACATGTCTGAAGGGAGATTTGAACTCAGGATAGCTAGGTGGCAAAGAGAATGGTTTCAGGTCTAGAGGCTGGAGGACTCACTTATCTTTCTAAAATCTGGCCTCAGGCACTTACTAGCTATGTGACCCTGGGCAAGTCACTTAACTCTGCCTCAGTTTCCTCATCTGTCAAATGAGTTGGAGAAGGAAATGGTAAACCACTACAGTGTCTTTGCAAAGAAAATCCTAAAAGGGGGGGGGGGGGCAGCTGGGTAGCTCAGTGGATTGAGAGTCAGGCCAAGAGACAGGAGGTCCTAGGTTCAGATCTGACCTCAGACACTTCCCAGCTGTGTGACCCTGGGCAAGTCACTTGACCCCCATTGCCTACCCTTACCACTCTTCTGCCTTGAAGCCAATACACAGTATTGACTCCAAGATGGAAGGTAAGGGTTTAAAAAAAGAAAAGAAAATCCTAAATGGGGTCCCAAAGAGTTGGAAACAACTGAACAAAACAAGAACCTCCTGACTCAAGGGTCTAAGTAGTGAGCTGATAGATCTTACTCAGAATTCTCCCATTTCCTGTAGCTTTGACATTTCTATGCTTCCCAGCTGCTTCAGTGATTACAAGATCATAGTTTTGGAGCTGGAAGGGACTTCAGACTTTATCTAGTCCAACTCCTTCATTTTACAGATGAGGAAATCCAGGTCCAGAGAGGTTAAGACTCCTGCCTTCCACCACATAGGTATTAAACATCAAGGGTAAAATTTAAATCCTTAGATTCCAGTCTGATTTTTTTTCTTTCCCTTCGGAAGGCTTCTTTCTCAATCTTTAATGTATTTTTAAGATCAAAATCCCATGGGGGAAGTTGGAAGGGGTGTGGGTTAGGGATAACCTCCCCACCACCAAAATGAGAAGAGAACATAAGATGAACCAGAAGGAATCCCAGGCAAGGGGCAGCTTTGAAATTTTTTGTTAAATTGTTGAATTCATTTTATACTATTAAAAAATCAGTCTGAAGTTTCATATACAATTCTCACTTAATTTACAAGGCACATGGAAATGCTTTTTTTTTTTTAGTTCAGAATTTTAAAAGGTGAAAAAATGAAGTGGGAATCTAGATCCAGAGTTGGAAGTTATTCCTTATTTATTTTTTTATTTTTAACCCTTATCTTCCTTCTTAGAATGGGATACTTTTCTGGTTCTAAGGCAGAAGAGCGATAAGGAGCGACTTGCTCAGGTTCCCAGTTAGGAAGTATCTGAGGCTACATTTGAACCCAGGCCTCCCGTCTCCAGGTCTGGATCTCTATCCCTGTCCATGAAGGAACAGGGCAACAAGATTAAGTGATCTGCCCAGGGTTGCAGGGCTAGGAAGTGTCTGAGGCCGGATTTGACCTCAGGTCTTCCTAGCTGCTCTTCTTCTTTAGCAGATAAGGAAACTGAGGCCCGAAGAGAGGTAATGACTGATCTTAGGATCACACAGGCAATAAGTGGCAGGGGCAGGATTCGCATCTGCGCTCTGGGTCTTCTAGAGCTCTTAGGGTTATTCTGCACTGTGGGCAGGCAAACTGCACAGCTTTCCTGGGCTCGCTTCTTATCCACTAAGTGGTGCGAAAAATACGACTTCTCTCAGAGCTCTGTAGAGAAGGGGCGGGGTGGAGGTAGGGGTCTGGCGGGCCCCGCCCCCAGAGACATGCGCACAGCCGCGCGGGCCTGGGGCTTTAAGGGGACTGGACGCGCGACTCACTCTTCTCGCGGTGCCCGAGCTCGCGCACCACAGTCTCCACCGTCTCGAAGGAGCAGCGCGGGCCCGCGAGAATCATGGACGCGCCGAGCCCCGGAGAGCCCGGGGCGCTCGACCCCGCGGAGGAGCCCACAAGGAGTGGGATCGCGAGCCGGACCCGAGCCTGGCGGGGCTTTGGTCCCGTGGAGCCGATCGTCTTCTTGGCCAGCTTCTCCTTGGTGCTGCAGGGACCGCTCACCACCCAATACCTGTGGCACCGCCTGGGCGCAGAAGTGGGCTACAACGGCACTAGTCGGGGGGGCGGCTGCAACCACACCTCGGACCCCAAGCAGCAGGTACCCGAGGGCTGAGGGCGTGGGGTAGCTGGGTAACCCAGGGGCGGGACCAAAGCTTGAAAAGGTAGGTTGAGGGCGGGGTCTAAGCTGGTGATTGGTTGAAAGGGGAACGCGCTCTATGGAGGGAGGCGGGGTCTGAGCAGGAAAGTGACAGAGGGCGGGGTCTGAGAGGGATAACCCTGAAGGAGAGAAAGGAGTTATTCTGGGGGGCTAGGATTGAGCCTGGATATCGACCAAGGGTCGGGGCCTGATCCCGGAGTCAATCAGTCGATGAATAAACATTTATTAAGGGCCTACTATATGCTAGGCACTATGTTAAACTCTAGGGATTAAAATTAGCAAAAAATAATCACTGCCCGTAAGAGGCTCACAGTGGAATGGAGAAGACAACATATAAACACACTATGATAGGAAATAACAGAGAGAAGGCACTAAATTAAGGATTGGGAAAGCTTACTCTAGAAGATAGGACTTTAGTTGAGGCTTGAAGCAAGCTAGAAGAACACTCCAGGCACAGAAAATCAGAGAAAATGCTCACGGCCAAGAGATGGAATATCTTAAACTAGCAATAGCAAGGAAGCCAGTGTTACTGGATGGAAGAGTAAGGGATGGAGAAGGTGTTAAGACACCCCACTCCCTCCACCTTACTAGTGTTCTTACACCAAAGTAGGGGGGTAATTGATCTGAAGAAGAACCTAGATTTGGCCAACTGTGGAAGGGTGTAGTTTTGAGAAAAGTCATCAGAAGAGAAACTTGAGAAAGAATGGTGGGAGTAGTCTTAGAAGGGGCTGGGAGATGAGTCTGAACCAGTCTAAGTTTTCTGTGAGACATGGAGTCTTGAAGAGAGTTTTTTGTTTTTAATTTTTAGAAAAAATTTCCATGGTTACATAATTCATGTTTTTACTTTACCCTTCACCCCCTTCACCCCTCTCCCCCCTTCCCCTCCCTAGCTAACTTGCATTTCCACTGGTTTTAACATGTGTGGTCAGTCAAGACTTATTTACATATTATTGATAGTTATATTGGTGTGGTCTTTTTGGGTCTACATCCCCAATCATGTCCTCATCAACCCAAATGTCCAAGCAGTTGTTTTTCTTCTGTGTTTCCACTCCTGTAGTTCTTCCTCTGAATGTGGATAGTGTTCTTTTCCATAAATCCCTCAGAATTGTCCTGGGTCATTGCATTGCTGCTAGTACAGACATCCATTACATTCTATTTTACCACAATGTATCAGTCTCTGTGTACAGTGTTCTTCTGGTTCTGCTCCTTTCACTCTGCATCAATT
The DNA here is from genome assembly GCF_016433145.1 of Gracilinanus agilis. Classification (NCBI taxonomy): domain Eukaryota; kingdom Metazoa; phylum Chordata; class Mammalia; order Didelphimorphia; family Didelphidae; genus Gracilinanus; species Gracilinanus agilis. The sequence goes on along the minus strand of NC_058133.1, from coordinate 485,985,848 downwards.
CCTGGAGGTCTTTCCAGTTCACATGGATTTCCTCCAGTTTATTATTCCTTTGAGCACAATAGTATTCCATCACCAACATATACCACAATTTGTTCAGGCATTCCCCCATTGAAGGCATACCCTTGCTTTCCAGTTTTTTGCCACCACAAAGAAAGCAGCTATGTGATTAGGGACTGAGCCTGAGGGGAAAGAATGACTTAGTGGGTGTGGTTAGAGGGAAGAATCTGGGTTTAGAGCTACAGAAATACTGTGAAGAGTCTTCTAGGTTCAAATTCAGAACTGGAAGGTCCCTTAAGGCCATCTACTCTAACCATCTCATTTTACAATTAAAAAAACTAAGGGGCAGCTGGGTGGCTCAGTGGATTGAGAGCCAGGCCTAGAGACTGGAGGTCCTAGGTTCAAGTCCGGCCTTGGACACTTCCAGCTGTGTGACCTTGGGCAAGTCACTTGACCCCTATTTGCCCACCCTTACCACTCCTAGGCCAAGGACGGTGGACCCGGATGAAAAAGGAGGAGGGTTGGGCGTGGGGCTAGCAACCCCACCCTGTAAAAACTACATCTGCTAAAGAAACTGCCCCCTTAAGTAGGGGCAGCTGGGCTAGCTCAGTGGATTGAGAGCCAGGCCTAGAGACGAAAGGTCCTAGGTTCAAATCCGGACTCAGACACTTCCCAGCTGGGTGACCCTGAGCGACAGTGTGACCCACTGCCTACAGGTTGTGGCCCTATGCTCCTAGAATGGAGTCCCAGGATTAAAAAAAAAAAAAAAAAAAAAAAAAAAAAAAAAAAAAAGGCCCAGAGAGAGATAAGGTGACTTAACCTTAGCCAAGTAGCAAGTAAATGACTACCACTTGAATCCCTATTCTCCGACTCCAAACCCCTTGTGCTTTCCATTGTACTATGTGGCTGTATTTAGAGTCAGGAGACCTGGATTCTGATCCTGCCTTTGATGCTTACTAGTTATTTGACCATGGGCAAATGTCTTCATATCTTTGAACCTTTTACCTTTTCCTTATTTGTAAAATGAAGTTGATAGAACTAATAAGAATCTGGAAAGAAGGTCTGCTTTGAACTCCTAACTGTGTGACCTTGAGCAAGTTCCTTTTCTGGACAACATTTTCAGTGACAGAATTTGAGAGTTAAAAGGTACCTCCCTAACTTAGCAGCCATCTGGTCCAACCCACATCTAGAAATGACTCTCCCCTATGATATAAGCAACAAATGGTCATCTGAGCTCTGCTGTAATTATAATAATAAGTAACATTTGTATAGCATTTTGATTCACACAATTACCCTAGGAGGTAGGAACTATTATTATGGACATTTTACAGTTGAGGAAACTGAGGCAAACAGAGATTAAATGACTTGTCCATGGTCACATAGCTAGTAAATGCCTGAGGCTGAATTTGAACCCATTTCCTTGACTCCCAACACATATTCACTGAATCTCCTAGCTGCCCCTCTATGTATATTCTTCCTTTTAAAAAAAATCTTTTACCTTCCATCTCAGAATTAATATTGTATATTGGTTCTAAGGCAGAAGAGTGGTAGGGGCTAGGCAATGGGGTCTAAGTGACTTGCTTAGGGTCACACAGCTAGGAAGTATCTGAGACCAGATCTGAACCCAGGACCTCCTATCTCTGGGCGGGGCTCTCAATCCACTGAGCCACTTAGCTGCCCCCAGCAAGATCATTTTTAAGCTGTGGTCCATAGAACTGTACACATTACTCCATATCTGGTCTGATTAGAGCAGGGTTCAGAAGGACTTCTATGTTCTTATTCCTGGAAGCTCTGCCAGGGAAACATGGCATAGTAGAGAGGACTCAGGACCTGGATTTGAATCCCATTTTTTACAGTTACTATTTGAGTGACTTTGATCTATTTATAACTTTACTTCTGGTCCTTATTTACTCATCTGTAAAATGAAGAGGTTGGATTCAGTGACCCTAAAGGTACCTTTCAGGTTTTAGATCAGGGAATTTATAATCTTAATGGAACCCAAGATCAGATTCATTTTCAGATGTTACATTATACTTTTTACTTAATTTTATATTGTGATCCACTGTAGCCCTCAGATTTTTTTTTCCAGACCAACTTCTGTTTATCTGTACTTGTGTGGGATGTGATCAAGATTGGGGTCTAAGTTAAGGGAATTACTAGAGGGAAATCATCATTGGAATACCTTTTTTTTTTTTAAACCTGTAATTTTTGTCTTAGACTCAATATTGAGTATCAGTTCCAAGGCAGAAGAGCAGTAAGGGCTAGGCAAAGAGGAGTTAAGTGATGTGCTCAGGGTCACACAGCTAGGAAGTATGTTGAGGCTAGAGTTGAACCTATGGGCCTCCAGTCTCCAGACCTGACTCACTATCCACTGAGCTCCCTAGCTGCCCTACATTCAAATGACTCTTGGGAGTTCTGGCCACTGGGCATGGGTGGGTAGTTGATTGGGTGAGGGGTCTACAGAAGTTCAGGGTTGGGGCAAATACTTTTTTTTTAATTTTTTTTTTAAACCCTTAACTTCTGTGTATTGACTTATAGGTGGAAGAGTGGTAAGGGTAGGCAATGGGGGTCAAGTGACTTGCCCAGGGTCACACAGCTGGGAAGTGTCTGGGGCCGGATTTGAACCTAGGACCTCCTGTCTCTAGGTCTGGCTCTCAATCCACTGAGCTACCCAGCTGCCCCCTGGGGCAAATACTTTTTGAGGAGTATGTCTTGGGGTGGGGGCTAGGAAGAAGGGGCTCAGAGGCAGAGCCATGGTAGGACAAGCTTTGGAGCTGAGGTTTGAAGGGTGTCAGTTATATAACGTAGGGAGATAGGGAACAGCTAAAAGGAGGATTGGGGAGGGAGTCCTTGCTTCTCTCCCCCTCTTGAGGTCTCCTTGCTTCCTTTTTCTACCTGTATGATCCCAGGTAAGTCACTTTTCCTATCTGGACCTCAATTTCTTCCTCTATAAAATGGAGGAATGGGCCAGGTGATCTATGAAGGGCCTTCCCACCCTCCAGCTGATAAACCTCTCCCTCCCTGCACCCTATTGATTCCTTCTTAACTGGGAAGCTTTCACCCACTGATCTTTGCTGCCTTCGGCCTCCTGGGTAGGTGTATTTGGGGTAGGAGTGATGTGGTCCCTGGACTGAGGGAGCCTGTGTCTGTGCAGGAAGTGGAGACACTGACCTCCCACTGGAGTCTCTACAGCAATCTGAGTGGCTTCTTCGTGGGGCTCTTCTCGGCCACCTTGCTGGGCCCATGGAGTGACTCTGTTGGAAGACGCCCGCTGCTGGTGCTGGCCTCTACTGGCCTTCTCCTTCAGGTCATTGTGAACATCATCGTTGTATCCTTGGACCTCCACGTGGGCTACCTCGTCCTGGGCCGCGTGCTCTGCGCCTTCCTAGGGGACTACAACTCCCTGCTGGCCTCCGGCTTCGCCTCTGTGGCCGACGTCAGCACCACCAGCACTCGGACCTTACGCATGGCCGTGATGGAGGCCTGCCTCGGGATATCCGGCATGTTGGCCGGCATCTTGGGGGGCCACTGGATCAAGGCTCAGGGCTACCAGAACCCCTTCTGGCTGGCGCTGGCCACACTGATCACCGCCACACTCTACGCAGCCTTTGTGTACCGAGAGTCGGTACTGGATCCGCAGAGGGCGCCCCTCTTCACTCTCCGGCACTACCGGTCCGTGTTCCAGCTCTTCGCAGCCCCTGCCCCGGGGAAATCCAGGAAGCACTTGGCTCTCTACCTGCTGGCTCTCTTCCTGGTGCTCACCGTTCATTATGGAACCTGGGACATCATCGTGCTGTACGAGCTCAGCTGGCCCCTGTGCTGGGGCTCCAATCTGATCGGCTACGGCTCAGCGGCCCAGCATCTGTCCTACCTGGTCAGCCTGGCACAGGTGTGGCTCTTCCAGCTTTGCCTCAGGGACAGCTGGATGGCGGAGGTCAGCCTCGCCTTCAATGTTGTGGGGCTGCTGGTGTTTTCTGTGGCCAAGACGACGGCGCTGATGTTTATAGGTGAGCCCATTTGGACCGCTGGGGCTCCCTCGGGCTGGGGGGCTCACCGCTGTGCCCCTGTCGTCTTCGGTGTCCTGCCCCATCCTTTCAGCGCCTCCACCAAGAGAACTTGTGCAGTTTATTGGCCAGTATTTAGAGGTCCTGTATATAGAGAGGAGAGCATGGAGTGATGAGAAAACTCCTGGGAATGAGCAGAGGGAGGAGAGGGACCAGATCTGTATTGCTCTAGGGAAGTTCTGAGGGAGGAAACTCCTGGTCACTTCAGTTATGTCTGACTCTTGGTGACCCTATTTGGGATTTCTTGGCAGTTGTCCTGGAGTGGTCTGCCATTTCCTTTTCTAGCTCATTTGACAGATGAGGAAACCGAGGCAAACAAAGTGAAGTAACTGGTCCAGGGCCACACCATTAAGATCCTAGAGTGGTTTGCCATTTCCTTTTCCAGCTCATTTGACAGAAAAGGAAATGAAGATCAATAGGGTTAAGTGATTTGCCCAGGTCACACAGCTCTACCCACTGTACCACTTTGCTGCCTCATCATTGGCAAGTAGAAACACTTTATCAATAACTTTTACTCTACAGGAGTTGTCTAGAGTACAGAGAAGAAGGTGTATGAAGACTTACTTAGGATCACACAGCCAGAATGGATCAGAGGGAAGACTTGAACCCAGGGCTTCCAGGATGGTTCACCTTCCTGTCTATATATATATATATATTTTTTTTTTTTAACTCTCACCTTCCATCTTAGAATTGCTACTTTGTATTGGTTCCAAGGCAAGGGCTAGGCAATGAGAATTAAGTGACTTGTCCAGGGTCACCCAGCAAGGAAGTCTCTGAGCCAGTTTTGAACCCAGGATGTCCCTTCTCTGGACTTGTCCCCCGACCTCAGTCTTCATGCTGGATGTGTGGAAGCGAGGCTGCCATTCACTGATGAAATGTTCATTTCCCCGCAGGGTATGGGATCCTCTCTTTCTCGCTGGTGATTACCCCAGTGATCCGAGCCAAGCTCTCCAAGCTGGTGGACAAATCTGAACAGGGTAAGTGGGCTGTCCTCGTCCTGGCTCTGTTGGCCCAGGAGCCAGCTGGGAGCTGGATAGAGGCTCTGCCTATCCCCTCCCACAGCAATAGGAAATCAGAGCCTAGAATAGAGGTTCTTGGCTTGGGGGGCCGTGGATAGACTTCAGGGAGAGAGAAAACAACATTTCTCTTTTCACTAAGTAAGCTTTCACCAATCTTTTTGAATCTGTATTTGATTTTATGTATTTACAAATGAGAACGGGTCCTGGGCTTCACCAGACTGTCCCAGGGGTCCATGACAAGGAGAGATGAACCCAGCATTGAAAGGGCTTGTTATTCTCCTCTGCTCTGTCTGGTGATCCATTCCTGGTTCTGAATTCAAGAGAAGGCCTGGTTTCTGCTCCCTCTTTGTGCCTGGGGGCAAGTTGCTTCTCTGGCTTCCTCATTCTCCAAGCTCTAGTGGAAAGGGGACAGCCAGGTGCCTCTTCTGACTATGCACAGTATTGATTCTAAGAAGGAAGTTGTTGAGGGTTATTTACAAATGAAAAAGAGTGGTTAGAAAAGCTCACATTTTAGCTTGACAAAGAAGACTCCAAAGCAGAGCTGACCAGTAAGAGAATGGGCCGCCCCCAAGGGGAGCGAGCGCCCTGCTGCTGGAAGGGTTCAATAGAAGCTAGGAGTCCATCTGGCAGGAATATCATAGAAAGAATTCTTATATGAGACATCCCCCTCTAAGAGTCTGAGAGGCTCTAATTCTTCTCCTTCCTTCTCCTCCAGGTGCTCTGTTCTCGTGCATTGCCTGTGTGAGTGGAATCGCCATGATGTCAGCCACAGGAGTCTTCAATTCCCTCTATCCAGCCACACTGAACTTCATGAAGGGCTTCCCCTTCCTTCTGGGAGCTTTCATTCTTCTCATCCCAGCCATTCTGATTGGGTAAAGCAGTTTTCCCAGTAGTGTACCCATTCTGTGGATTTGACTGGTGTCAAGGGACCCCAGCTCCATCATCTCAGCTGGGATAGGAAATCTACATGGCATTAATCCGTCAAACCAGAGTCCCTTTGGGCTAAAAACAAAGCAATACCAAAACCAGCCAGTTATTAGATAATTATACTTTTCATTTCCTATCCTGAGATTAGACCACTGGCCAGAATCAGTGTTTTCCTACCACAGGGCCTCTCTGAGGTCCCAGAGCACTGGACTGTCAGTCAAGAGGACTTGAGTTTAAATCCTCCCTAGGCAAGTTACTTTCTCTCTTTGGGCCTGTAAAATGGGGTACCTTGATGGCTTCATCTGAATGTTTGATCCTGTAATCTAGACTTTCCTCCAGCCTCCTTCTTTCTCTAGCTCTGCCAAAGAGGCAATAGGACTAGGATTTGGACCCCCTTATCTGACAATTCTGGAATTTTTACCCAAATTATAGTTGTACCTATTGTGATTTTCTAATTCAAAATTGCTTTAAGCTCTGGTACCTCTCTGTCGTTACAGAATTTTCTGCTAGAGGAGGTCACCTCTTCCCTGGCCAGTTTGGGCTATATAGTTCTCTTCTCTTGGCTCTACTTATTTTGCTTTTCATAATTTCATGTAGGTCTTTCTATTTTTTTTTAACCCTAACTAAGTATTGGTTCCAAGACAGAAGTGACTTGCCCAGGGTCACACATCTAGGACATATTTAAGGTCCAATTTGAATGCAGGACCTCCCATCTGTAGGCATGGTTCTGTATCCATTGAGCCACCCAGCTACCCCTCTTTCCAGCTCATCATTTATGACAGGACAGTCGTATTCCATCACAGTCATGCCACAGCTGGTTCGGCCATTCCTCAGTTGATGGGCATTCCCTCCATTCGCAGTTCTTTGCCAGGTTTATCTCAAGCTTGGCTTTCTTCCCCTCCTCTCTCCCTCACCAGCTACTCCCCTTTGACAGCTAGATGGGCATCCAGAAGACCTCCGCTGGAATTCCAGGGATTCAGAGGCTTGAAACTCCCTTTTTGCTAACTCTGTTGACTTTGAGCAGCCTGACTTCATTAACTCCCTTCCCTGCCACTTTTGGCCGTCTGACCCCCAAGCCCTGTTTTCCAAAGTCCCAGCCGTGGTCTTTCAAGCCTAGCTCAGTGCCAGTGTGGCGCTTGTCCCGAAGGGGTGGCCCTTAGACAGGGCAGCCCCAGCGTTGCGTAACTTCTCACCGAGGGTGGTTCGGGTTGTCCCAATCAGGCCTGAACCACTTCCTTCTCTTTCCACAGGCTGCTGGAAAAATCTGACCCTCGACCTGAATACCAGAAATCATTTCACTGAAGCCCCCTGACCCACCCTTTGGGGCGAGCAGGAGAACCTCTGATCGCTGCTTCAGCAAACGAGAGCAGAGGGCCCCACGCTGCTTGGCAGCCAGAGAGGTGTGGACTTCTACCCCAGATCGGGGCTTTTACCCAAGCTCTCTCTGTTCTCAGAGGGGAGCAGCTAAACTAGTTGGTTAGGTTCCGTCAGAGTGACCTCCAGCGGCATTGTGGGGGAAAAATACTCCTTTTTAGCAAAATTGGAAATATTGAGCAATATCATTTCTTTGATCATGAAATTCTCTCCAGGCTGCCTCTTTAGGGAAGTGGCTACAACAAAAGCCTTTCTTTTGGACATGGAGCAAGATCTCAGCCATCTTTATCCCTGCAAAGATAAGACTCACCCCAGGGAAGTGCCTTTGGTGCCACTGAAAGAAGAGGCCCTCTTCCATTCTGAAAAGGGAGCAGGCCAAAAATTCCAACAATTCTGGAATTTTTACACCAACTATATTTGTACCTCCTGTGATTTTTTTTCTACTTCAAGATTGCTTTAAATGTTACCTGAAATCATTTGGGGGTAGAGATGTGTCAGAGGGTACGGGAGACTATGCCAGTTTGAACATCTTTCTCTCCTAGCAAGAAATGTTTGGATGTGAGATTAAGGTTAGATTAAATAAAATTTTTCTAACAGAATTGAGGCTGGCATGTAAGAGTTGAGCAATGAACACTTTCTCTCTTTCCCTGACCTCCTCTCGTTTTTGTTTTTGTTTTTGTTTTTTTAAACCCTCACCTTCTGTCTTGGAATCAATACTGTATATTGGTTTCAAGGCAGAAGAGTGGTAAGGGCTGGGCAATGGGGGTTAAGTGACTTGCCCAGGGTCATGCAGCTGGGAAATGTCTGAGGTCATATTCGAACATAGGACCTCCCATCTCTAGGTCTGGCTCTCAGTCCACTGAGGCACCCAGCTGCCCCCATCATAATTGCATGATGAGAGAAAGAACACCATACATTGATCCTTGGAATATTTTTTTAACCCCTTACCTTCCGTTTTAGAACCAATATTGTGTATTGGTTCCAAGACAGAGTAGTGAGAGCAAGGCAATAAGGGTTAAGTGACTTGCCCAAGAGTCCCACAACTAGGAAGTGTCTGAGGTCAGATTTGAATCCAGGACCTCTCATCTCTAGGTATGACTGAACCACGAAATTGCCTAGCTACCCCTATCCTTGGAATATTAATATTAAGTAAAGCATAGAACAGGGAGATATGCTCCACAAAATTTTCTGCCTGTCACCCAAATGCCTAAGTCGTGTTTTGTAAACACTTGTACAATGCCAGGAATCATGGGATTCTCCAATCTCAGAATAACTAGCCGTGCAGCTGAACCAAAACTAATCAAAAGTAATTGGGGGGCGGGGAAGAAGAGAGAGAGAGAGAAAGAGAGAGAGAGAGAGAGAGAGAGAGAGAGAGAGAGAGAGAGAGAGAGAGAGAGAGAGAGAGAGAGAGAGAGAAGGAAGTGTGTGTTTTGAGGGAGATAAATAGGCCAGAAGTCTCCCAATGATGAATCAATGAATATTTTTATTTGTAATTACTTGTAGGCAAGGACTTGTATAACATATAATCCATGAAATGTGTGAGTGGGAAAGGAGGTATGGCAAGAGAGATGACAGAAGAGTCCCAGGGCTTCACTGGTACCCATAGATTATGGACAGCCCTAGTGGAAGGCCACTGACATGTTGGTAGACTATTTTTTAAACCCTCACCTTCTGTCTTAGAATCAATACTATGTATTGGTTCCAAGGTAGATTTGGAAAGGGTAGGCAATGAGGGTTATTTATTTATTTATTTGTTTGTTTGTTTTGCGAGGGATTGTATGGCTAGGAAACATCTGAGGCTAGATTTGAACCCAGGATCTCCCATTTCCAAGCCTGACTCTCTATCCACTGAACCACCTGGCTGCCCCAAATCAGTAGATCTATGGGAGGAGATGGATGAGAGTCATGGAGGATGAATGTGGATGGGTTGCAATATTCACCAGCAGAGGGGTGCCCTCATATAGATGAGATCAGAGGTCTGTGGAAGGATAAAAGGGATTGGAGCTCAGTGTGGCTCTGTGGAAAGATCACTAGATTGGGGGTCAGGAGCCTCAGGCTCTAATCCCTGCCCAGGCCTGCCCTTTGGCTCCTTAGCCCTAGTGCTTGGCACATAGCTCTTAATAAGTGCTTTTCAGTCATTCACTGTGACAGACCTTTAGGGGAGATACTTGGGGCTAGCCTGGCTTTCAATGCCCATTGAATCATGCCCTTTGGAGTAGCTGGAAGTGTCCTTTGATTCTTTGGTGGCTTTTTGCTATTTGACTGCACCCCTCTGGGATTCCGACCCCAGAGAAGGTGAAGGAAAGGAAACAAGAGGAAGAATGTTCAGGAACGCCAGGGCTGGCTGCCTCCTTGGAATTCAGAAATCTCTTTTCTTTATGCCATTCGTTTTGTTGACCTCTCAATAGGCAGAGACCATGTCTAACCAGGACCCTGTCTAGCCCATCATCTGCCCAGGCCAGGACCATGTACTCTGTGGGTATTCAGTCAATGTTTAATACTGAGATGGTGACCAGTTGGACACAGAACTAGCTTTGGGTGGGTGGATGGAGATAGTGGCCTTGGATAGAGAACAAAGCTGTCCGAACTGATGCCTGATTCTTAGATGTGGCCTTTGGGCATTCAGGGCTTTGCATAGTCCCAGCTAATCAACAAATTGCTGATGATCTCAGCCAGAGATCTCTCCAGTGACCAGGCAGCAGTGCACCCTCATCATTCCAGAATGGGACCCCCAATGAAGGGTCCCCGGCACTGAAAAGGGCTCTTCAGAGACCAGAGAGTAGCAGCTGATAGGGAAAGCGTGAACTCAAGCCCCTCAAGTGAGGGATGGTGGTATCATAAACTGACCCTCTTCCTACCAACTCCCTCTCCTGTCTGTCTTGTGGGCATTTTAGGATTACTGTTGAGGCTCTCCTTCATTTGATGTCTCTGTAAACAGCACATAACACCCCAGATCAGTGGTCTTCTGGTCCCTGCTCCAAGACCTCGCCAATGAGGGGAGGCCATCTTTTGGTATGGAAAGATTGGCATCGTTTCACTCTTATATCCTTCTTTGGGGGCATTGTATAGATCTAGTCCCTTGAATAACTGGATCATGGATGGGCATCCATCTACCTGGCTAGAATTAACTTCAAAAGAGACTCCCAGCCTTCTACTCCTCTTTTCTCTATGACTTGGAGGTCCTGGTTTAGCAGTGGGCTAAGTACGGCTGAGGCCTGGGAGGCATATAGGATCATAAATGGAGAGTTAAAAGGGGCCTTGAATCATGTAACCATGGAAAATTTTTCTAAAAAAATAAAATATTTAAATCTTAAAAAAAAAGGGGGTGGGAGGGCCATAGGGATTGTCACACAGATAAGGAGACTGAGGCCGAGAGATGAAGTGACTTGTTTAGGGTCACAGCTGGCAAATAACCGAGGCATGATTTGAACCCCAAATTCCTGACACCAGATCCAACACCCTATCTTCTACTTCATGCCTTCCCTCACCTTCTCAAGGGAGGCAAGAGCCTGGGTTTCCTTGCTTTCCCTGAGACTTAATTTGCTCTCTTAGAAAGGCACCTCTACTTCTTCATAGCTTGTGAAAGAGCTATCAAAGACCTTGAGAGACCTGAGAATCAATGGCCCTGCTGACTAAACATTTAAAAAACTCTTTCTTTCTGTCTTAATAGCTCTAAGACAGATGAGAAGGGCCTAGGCAAATGGGGTTAAGTGACTTTCCCAGGGTCACACAGTTAGGACATGTCTGAGTCAAGATTTGAACCCAAGTCCTCCTGACTCTAGACCTATCCACAGTGCCACCTAGCTGCCCCAATGCCTTCATTTTAAAGAGGAGACCAAGGATGAGCGAGGCAAAATGGTATATAGAATTCTAGATCTAGAACTGGAAGGGGCCACATGGCCATCTAGCCAAACTCCCTCATCCTTTAGTCATTTTTCAGGCATGTCCAACTCTTTGTGACCCCATTTGGAATTTTCTTGGCAAAGATACTGGAGGAGTTTGCCATTTCCTTCTCCAGCTCATTTGACACAAGGAAACTGAGGCAAATGGGGCTAAGTGATTTGCCCTGGGTTACTAGTAAGTGTCTAAGGCCAGATTTGAACTCAGTTCTTCCTGACTAAGGCCTGGTGCTCTATCCACTGCCCAATCTAGCTACCCCATTCTTTAGTCTCCACTTAGTCTGAGGATCATGCTGAAACCTGTTGATAAGATCCAAGTCAGAAGAGCTCTCCTCCCTCTGCTATGTGTTTTTTCTGTTCTGTCCTTTCTGGCCCTCTAAGAGTCTGAGAGACGAGGTCATTCTAGACTAGACAGCAACAAGTTAAGGACTTTCATTGACTAGTCCATTAGCTTGCTCTTGGGAAGACTAGAGAAAGGACAGGTAGATTAGGTGGCAGCTCATTGGGCTCGCTGCTGTTTTTCTTCAGTTTGCTCTTGATCTCCAAGGGATGCTGACTCATAACCCAGAGTCAGGGTTGCCATGGTGACCTAAGTTTCCCACCAATGTCACTTGAGCAAGGATCCAACGCCCAAAGCCAGATACTTGGGGCTTATGAAGAGAGTAAAGGCCAGTTCCTGAGCCCTGCCTCTCGGGGACAGATGCATCCCATGCTGGTCCCTGGTCCAAAGGTGAGCAGATCAAAGTTCCCTCCCTGGCAGCAACAGTGGCCAAGATCAGCAGTTTACCCCCAGCAGGGGTTGGGGTCGGGTGGGAAGGACCAGTTCACTGGCTTCACTTATTTCAAATGGATCCAGCCAGGTCCAGCTTGTGGACTTGAGTCTATCTTTCATTCTCTCCAAAGAAGTTCACTTGGCCCTCAGTGGACTAGTTAACTTTACCTTGACCTTGATTTTCTAGAGAAAGAGCTCAGGGGGTGGGAAACTGAGGCCCGAGGATGAGAGGATAATCTGGACAGTAGTCAAAGCGACTTGAACAGAAGAAGTGAATATTGAAGGGGCTGCAGAATAGAACAAAAGCATTGTTGAGAGGGGATAATAAAAAAATTTTCCAACAGTTGTTTTTTTTCATTAGTAGGAAGGAGTAGAGGTCTGAATAAAAGCTACAAGATGCTCCAGTCTTGGAGGGAGGATCAGCTTTCTGTGGGGTCTCTTTGGCCAGGGGGAATTCCTCCCTAGGATTCTTTTTGAGACCCCAAATTACTAGGGCAGGCATGGTAAGCATGCCTAACAGATTGAGTCTTCTGTTGGTCTGGTCATAGCTAAAACCTAGGGTGATGATCCTAATATTCTTGGCCCAGGCCAGACACTAAGAAAATTCCTGACCAGATGAAGAAATCAAGACAATCTCAGCAAGCTACCAGAGTGCTTGCTGCAGAGGGTTCAGTTTGAGTGTTTGTCCATGGTCTCCTAGTTCTACGCGCACATATCACCTACCATCACTCCACTGTTAGGCCTGTGTCACTAGAACTTTCATAGAAACCTGTAGAGTAGCAACCTACAAACTCAAATGCTGTTGATCTTATTTCCTTCTCAGTTGAACCAGTTTTCCCCACTTTGGTTGTTTAAAAAAAATGATTTTTAGGATGGAGGAGAAGAGATTGAAGAAGATATCAACTGCCTCCTGGCAAGTAGCTATTCATAATTGGCAAGGCAAGGGCCGTAATATTTCTCAGGAGCCAGAACTGTTAAAATTGAATATTAACATATGAAAACCAACTATCTCTTATTGGTCATGAGAAATCATAGCCCATCCCACCTGAGGTCCTTCTCATACACCCTCAGTCCTAGCTTTAAGTCCCTGCTCTTGACCAAGAATGAGTCACTGGTTCTTCCCAGCAACAGCAGGAGGTTTGAGGCTAGTTGCTGCTGGGAAGACTTCTCTCCCCTCCTTGGTACAGATGAGCAGACCTGGCTATGGAGAGATGTGGCTTGAAGGGACATAGTAGGAAGGGAGTGGGTGAGAGAGGAAAGGAGGCTCAGGGTAACCTGGGTTATTATGTTGCCTGGGGTAATGGCTATCAAGAGTCCAGATGTCCAAAGCTGGCCATGTCAGGTTGGTTCAATGGAAAGAGCCTGGGATTTGGGGTCAGCTGGTGAACAGGCATTAATTAAGTGCTTACTATGTTCTAGGCACTAGGCCAAACAATGAGGCTACAAAAAAAAGGCAAAAAACAGACCCAGCCTGGGGCAGCTGGGTAGCTCAGTGGATTGAGAGCCAGGCCTAGAGACGGGAGGTCCTAGGTTCAAATCTGACCTCAGACACTTCCCAGCTGTGTGACCTTGGGCAAGTCACTTGACCCCCATTGCCTACCCTTACCACTCTTCCATCAAGGAACTAATACACAGAAGTTAAGGGTTTAAAAATATAAAACAAACAAACAAACAAACAAAACAAAACAAAACAGACCCAGCCTTCTAGGCTCAGCCACTTACTAAATGTATGATCTTATACTAGTCACTTCCTACTCTTTAGGTTCGAGTTTTCTTTTCTATAAAATTAAGGGGATGTAAGAATTTGTTTCACTTGATTATGTATATATGATTTGTTCTTCCAGTGGAGACAGGGAAGTAAGGAGAAAATATAATAAATTCTTATTAATGAAAACAGAATTAAAAAATAAATTTAAGGGCTGGACTAGATCTTTTAGGATTCTTCTGTCCTAATCAACTTATGACCCATTATGGGGAGAAGCAGCCAGAGGTCTCTTAAGCTTTTTGAAGTCAAGAAGTTTCATTTTTTGTCTTTGTATCCAGAATATCTAGCATAGCCCATAGCAGACATTCAAAAAATGCTTGTTGATTAATTGGCTTAGAGCTAGCCTTTCCAAGCAAAGAGATCCTAATAAACAGAGTAGGCCCTGACTTTGTGCTCTTCTGCCCTCTTGGAGGGTGCTATCCTTTGCTGTACTTTGCCCTCACCAAGGCAATGGCAGCCCCTGAACCTGCTCTGCCCATAATGGTGCTGGGGTTTCTCTTTCAAACTCCCCTTCCTGAGAACTGGGAATTAAGGCCGAGTCAAGGAGTAGCCTCACATACCCCAGCCTGATGCTCTGAAATGAGAAATTTGCTACATCTCACTAAGATATCCAGCAGGGGATGTACTAGGCACCCAGAAGGTTGGCAGAGGGGTAGAGTGTTAAGAGCACAGAGTGGTTTAAAGGAAGGCCACAGGGTAGTGGGGCGAGGGGCTCATTACAGTACTAGAAGATGGAAGCAATGGGGAGGAAGAATCAGAAATAGGTTGGGGGCAAGTGGGTGAAGAGAAGTTGCTGAGACCCATTCAAGGGTGTCCTTTTAGGTTTTGCACAGAAGAAAGTCCTGGATTTGGAGTCAGAGTAGCTTAAGCATTGCTACTGTTCTAAATTGTACTTTCCTCCCTTAAAAAAAAGGTGTCCCACCTAACTCACTTGGTGGTTATCTAGTTGTTTCCAACTCTGTGACTTTTGGGGTTTTCTTGTCAAAGATACCATTTCTTTCTCTAAGCCCACCTGACAGATGAGTAAACTGGGGCAAACAGGGTTAAGTGACTTACCCAAGGTCATGTAGCTAGTAAGTGTCTGAGGCTGGATTTGAACTTAGGTCTTTCTAACTCCAGGGCCTGGCTCTCTATCCACTATGTGCCACCTAGCTACCAGATCTCCCAAGCAATGATACAGAGCTATATAAATAAATAAAAACCAGGAGGTTTAGTTGCTTTTCTTCAGTCTCCCGTTAGAGGGCACCAGAATCCACCTGGTGAGATCCCATGGGTACCAAGAGCTTTGTAACTGCTGGTTCCCCTGGAGACGCCCTGAGTCAGGGTGGAGTGATGGCTTTAGATGAAGCCCCGTGTTCCTAAATGTGTCCTGAGCTAAGCCAAGCCTACTGGACCCCAAGAACAGAAAGCTCACGTAGGAGCCATGAAGGCCTTCCCAGCCCTTTTCTCCCTGGAGGTGTTAAGGCCTATTATCACCAACCAATGGAGAGCCCACAGATCTCTTCCACATTCCACTTCCACGAGGTCCATTCTCTCAGTTGGGGAAGGAGGGGACTTCAGCCTCATCTTCCCTACCTCCTTTCCGGTTGGCTTGTCCCCATCTTGAGGTCACTGCTAAAGAGAGCATAAAGGGGTAGGAGAAAAGGAGGCATCAGTCCCCCTCTCCAAGGTGGCTCCATTACTGGCGCCATTACACCCACCCCAAGAGTCAAGGTGGAGCTGCCTTTGCTTCAAATGGGAGAGGGGGGAAGAGCTGGAAGAACCAGGGACTCATGGAAGGCAAGGGGTGAGAGGAACAAGGCCAAGGGGAAGGAGGAGTCTAAGTCTGGCCCAATGGGATGGCGCACTCTAGGCTGTTGTCAGAGCCAGCAGAGGAATCCCGGGATGAGCGGCCCTGCAGGAAGCGGATGATCTTCTCGATGGTGGCCTCCTGGTATTCATGGGACCACCTGTGGACAGAGCAAAGCTCAGGGTCAAGGCTGTCCTCAGAGCTTCCCCGTGGGGACCAAGAAACCGGGCTGAAGGGCTTCCTGGGAATGGCGGTGGTTGACCAGTTGGGCTCAGAGGGCCCTGGGAGGAGGGTGGAGCTCGGGCTACTTTGGGTTTTCTTGGGGCAGGTCAGCTCTGCTGAATGGGGGCAAGGACAAGGGCAGCTCTCCCAGGAATTCCCATCATGCTCCCTGCTTCCCCTTACCCCCCAATCCCTTTCCTCACATGATGCCATTGAATTTGAGCACCGCCTGCATGTCTTCTGGCAATGACTGAGGCTCAGGCCACACGAAGCCATCCATCACGGGCACGATATTCTTCCCACAGTTTAGGGCAGTCACAATCTCCTGGAGGCCAGAGACAGGAGAGAGTGTGAGCCCCCACCGGAGTGGCCCAAGCTCTTGGCTTAGTGGACCCCATTCCCTCCCAGGAGAAAGTGACCTTATTCAATCACAGGACTTCAAGCCGAGATAGCCTTGCAGTCCAAACCCCTTTTGCAGTGGAGGAAATGGAGGCTCAAAGAGGTTATTGGTGGAGATAATGGGGTGGTGGGCAGCTAAATGGTTCAGTGGATTGAAAGCCAGGCCTAGAGACAAGAGGTCCTGGGTTCAAATATGACCTCAGATATTTCCTAGCCGTGAGACCCTGGCAAGTCACTTTATCCCCACTGCCTAGCCTTTACTGCTCTTCTCTCCTGGAACCAATATATAGCATTGAGTCTAAGGTGGTACATAAGGATTAAAAAATAAAAAGAGGTCATAGGGTCATAGAGCACCCCAGAGGCCATTTAATTCAACCTCATCATTTTACAGAGGGGGAAACTGAGACTCACAACAAGTAAATAATTTCCCCCGAGGTCACCGAGGCAGTAACAGAGCTGGGAGTTGGAGAACCATGTTGCCTTCGCCTGAGTGTCTCCTGATTCCAGAGATCAATCATAACACCATGGACTAGAACGATAGACTTGACATCTTATTGCCACTTATTGACTGTGTGACCCCGGGGTGAGGGACTTAATTGTTCACTGCCTTGGTTTCCTCATCTGTAAAATGGGGATCCTAATAATACTCCTCAAGGCTGTTGTGAGGATGAAATGAAACCCCACCAGTAAAACAAGAGCTGGTATCACTGTCTATATTGGAGCTCCCTGTACCATCACCTTCTCTCCCCCACCTCCAGGAAGAATGGGAACTCCCTTGTGGGCAGCAATGATTTTTCATCTCTGAATCCCCAGGGCTTAGCCTGAGCTCCTTACACACAGTGGGCACTTTGCTGAACAGAACTAAATGGAAACACAGATCCAGCTGAGGTTTCTATCTGGGGCCAGGCCAGCTCAACCCAAGCCAGGGTGGGGACCAGTTAGCTGGGGGCTGACAGCAGGCTCATTGGTGGCTTTAGCTGAAGCCCTATTATACGCCAAAGCCCACTGATGGCCGGAGCAGGACAGCCCCCAGGGGCTCTGGCAGCCTGGCGGAGGGAGCCACATCTGCCCCAACCAGGATTGCTAACTGACCTGCCGCCATCCCAATAAGATCGTCTGTGCCTTTACCGTACACCGAGGCACTGGCTGGGGGCCCAAGACAGAAAGACAAGAGGAAGAAGAATGGAAAGGGGGGAAGAGAGCGACGGGGACAAAGAAAGAGAGACAGACGGAGAGATGCAGAGGGGCAGAGAGACAGACAAGAGACTTCAAGAGACAGAGACAGAGAGAGGGACAGAAAGGGGGACCCAGAGGGAGAGACAGGGAAACAGAGAGAACAGGGACTAGAGATAAGGAGTGAGCAATAACACTCACTGCTAATATTCTCCTAGAGGCATTGCCTCCTGGGGAAGCCCACTGTATTTCTGAATTGCCTTGATTTCTCGCATAGAGAGCAAGCTAGACTAGAATCCAGGTCTCTGTTCAATCTGCTACAATAAAAGATGGGGACACGCATGTATTAAGCGCCAGGCACTGTGCCATAAGCTCTTTATTAACATCTCATTTGAGTCTCACAACATCCCCGGGAGGCAGAAGCTATTATTATCCTTATTTTGCATATAAGGAAACTGAGGCAGAGAGTAAGTTGACTTGCCCGGGATCAAACAGCTAGTAAGTGTCTGAGGCTGGATTTGACCTCCAGGCCCACCTAAGAGCCACCAGAGCTCAGTATCCCGTGCCTGGAACATTAGCAGGCTTGTCGATTTGACTGCTAAGACTTGAGATACGAAGATCGAGCCGGAGACTTTCGAGACAAAAAGGACCCTGCCAGGGATGAACAATTGTGTCCACGGGCTTGTGGGGGCCAAGGAAGGGGAGGGCTCTCACCTTATGGACCCAGTCCTTGCAGTCGTGATCCTGCATGCACTTGTCCAGCGCCCCAGAGGACAGCACCAGCACAAAATTCCGGGCGCCCATGACGCTCTGGATCAGCTTGTCCTCAAACTTGCCGGCCTCCAGCTTTTCCACATCAATGAAGACACTGAAGCCGTGGAGCTGGAGGTGTACCTTCAGAAGACTGGGGAGAGGGGGGCCTCGTCTCCACGTGCTCAGCCCTCCCCACTGCCCGGCACATAGCAGGCCAGGCGGGGGCCTTCCTCCTCCCTGCCCCTTCCTTCAGCCCCTCACCTGGCAAGCTGGGAGCCTGAGCTCCGGCGGTAGCTGATAAAGACATCGGGGTTCTCGCAGCTCGACTTGCAGCCACTGCAGGGCAGGGGCGAGTGCAGCATCTCTGATGTGGCAGGAGGGGAAGGAAGGAAGGAGGGCCAGGGAAGACAGACACTGAGGGCAGGCTCAGCCCTCTCCCCGTTCTCCCCTCCCACCCAGGATGCCCGACTCTTTCCGCAACCTCTTCTGGCTCCTGTCATTTCCCTTCCATGGAATTTCCAAGACACACAGAAACCTGGATCCTGGACGGGATAATGTTGCAAGGAGGTTGGTAGGGGTGCTAAGCATCTTCTCTCCCACACCAGTGGAAAAAGGATGGTCTCTGTGCCAACACACACACACACACACACACACACACACACACACACACACACACACACACACACACACACACACACACTGGAGAAAAATCAGAAGCGACACAGAGAAGGGAGAACTACTTGGCTCAGGGGCTAGAGAGCCAGGTCTGGAGATGGGAGATCCTTGGTTCAAATCTGGCCTCAGACACTTCTTAGCTGTGTGACCCTGGGCAAGTCACTTAACCCCAATTATCTAGTCCTTACTGCTCTTCTGCATTGGAACCAATATGTGGTATTGGTATCAATATGGAAAGTAAGGGTTTAAAGAAAAAAGTGAGAGGAGAGACAGAGACAGAGAGAAGAGAGATA
The DNA here is from genome assembly GCF_016433145.1 of Gracilinanus agilis. Lineage (NCBI taxonomy): Eukaryota > Metazoa > Chordata > Mammalia > Didelphimorphia > Didelphidae > Gracilinanus > Gracilinanus agilis. The sequence continues at coordinate 485,966,727 of NC_058133.1, read as the reverse complement.
GGAGAAAGAGGAGAGAGAAAGAGAGAGAGAGACACACACACACATACACACACAGAGAGAGAGAGAGAGAGAGAGAGAGAGAGAGAGAGAGAGAAAACCAGGATAATAGAGCTGCAGACCCAGAAGGGGGAAGAAATCTTTAGATCATCTCAACTAACCCCTTTATGCTAAGCTAGGGAAGCATTGTCCTAGAAAGGGGAGGTGGCTTGCTCAAGGCCACATTGCAAGTTAGGGACAGAATCAAGCATAGAATTCTTTTTTTTTTTTTTTAACCCTTACCTTCTGTCTTAGAATCAATACTATATATTGAGTCCAAGGAAGAAGGGTGGTAAGGGCTAGGCAATGGGGGTTGTGTAAATAGAATTAGCCAGATCCCATTAAAAGTCAAAAATCTACTCAACCCAGGCGTGCTAATGATGTCACTCCCACCTCCCTTAGTGGGGAGGGGAGACGAGTTACCCACACGTGACAATAAGTAACAAATCAAGAATAAGGGACTGCCCTTTGGGCAGTCCAAATCAATGTAGAAACTGCCATTTGTCCATTTGAATTAGAGGTGGACCACAGGAAGTGATGAAAGACACGATCTCTTTAAGTAAGTGAGTGAACTTCCTGTGGGGGCAGTTGCCATCTCGAACTGGGAGCAGAAGCATCTCCTGAGACCACAGACAGATTACGCTCTGTATTGTCACGTGGGTAAGTTAGGCTGGCTTCCTTGGCCTAGCTGGGCCAATTCTAAACTCTGCCTACCCGGCTGTTGGGCCCTGTGGCTTACAGCTTCATTTATTTAGACTTCTAACCTCCCTCTTCTCTGTATCCCTACTTACCTTCCTGATTGTAAATAAACTCCTCAACCCGATGCTGACTTGGGTCTGATTTAATTACGGAATCAACCTGAATTGTTGATTCCTGGCGGCCACATTTTAATATATATATATATATATATATAATACCTAAATTTTCTTTCTTACAGGGTTGAGTGACTTGCCCATGATCACACAGCTAGGAAATGTCTGAGGCCCAATTTGAACCCAGAACCCTCTCACCTCTGGGCCTGGCTGTCAATCCACCGAGCCACCCAGCTGCTCCTCTCTCTAACTCTTTACAGTGAAAATTGCATTAGACTCAAAGGAGTTTGAAGAATCCTGAGCTGAAATCCCATCTCCATAGCTCAGGAGCTGTGTGACGTTCCCCTGGGAGACCTCTCTGAACTGGCTTCCTTATGTGAAAAGGGTGGGGAAAATCATACCTGGAGTATTGCCTTTACAGGATTATTATTAAGATCAAATGAGGATAAGTATGTACAGGGTTTTGGAAACTGGCAAATGGCAGCTTTGATGATGATGATGATGATGAATAGCTCGCATTTATGTAAGCTGCATGTAAGAGCTACCATCATCTCCACTGCACAGAGGAGAAAACTGAGGAGTAGAAAAGGCATGTGACTTGTCCAGGATCACACAACTAAAACATGTCTGGGGCAAGATTTGTTTTTAGATCTGCCTGACTCTTCTAGTATTCTACCATCATTATGCCTAGCAGTCATTCCTTCTGCCTTTGGGAAGGAGGGAAGTGTTACAAATAAATGTTTACCCAAACAAAAAAGATGACGAGAGGAATAATTGTAAAAATGAACCCTAGGTGGGGGGAAAAGAGAAGGGTCCATTCAGACCCAGGAGGCAGAGGACAAAGAAAGAACTTCAGAACATAGAATGTTAGGACCCAAAGACCTTAGGGATCACTTAGTCTAACCCCCTCATTTTATAGATGGTAAAACTGAGACCTACAGAGGGAGAGTGATTTGCCAAAATCATATGAAATGACTGCTTTGGGGGTTTTCTTGGCAGAGATCCTGAAGTTGTTTTCCATTTCCTCTCCAGTTCATTTTACAGATGAGGAAACCAAGGCACACAGGGTTAAGTAACTTGCCCAAGGTCACATAACTAGGAAGTGTTGAGACCAGATTTGATCTTAGGAAGATGAGTCTTCCAGACTCAGTGCTCAGGACTCTACCTTTTGTACTACCAATCTATCCCAATAAAATAAAAATAAAAAAGTTTCAGATGAAAAAAAATTCATATGACAACTCTGTGGCTAAACTAGAACCTTTTCCTCCTCAGTCCCAGCCCTGTACACAGTCTGTCATGGCCTGACCTCATAGGTAGTGAACTCCCCATAACTGGAGGTATAAGCAAAGTCCGGATGATCATGTGCAGAGGGGTTACAGGTTAGGCTAACTCTCTGGGGTCCCTGCCCACTCTGAGATTCTGTGATCTGAGGGAGAGTTGGAAAGGGACATCTCACCACGGGCAGCATTGAGGATTCGAACTCGGTGGAAACCGATGCGGATGCCACAGTCTTCCTGGAGCTGCTGCTCAGAAACCCGGTGCAGCAATGTGCGGTCCACACCGCAGCTCACCAGCCCATAGGTATACTGGCGGAATCGGGGGTCCAGGCTCCCCAGCCAGTCTGCAAGGTTGCTACGGTCACACGTCGCATAGTTCGCAAAGGTCTTCAGTTCTGTGAGTTCCCGGGTGAATCTATGAACCCCGAGAGGCTGAGGGTCAAAGCTGGGCAGGGGCCAGTGAGCCCTGAGGCTAGGAGTAGCCCAAGAATAGATCAGGAATGGACATGATAGGGGTTAGGGGTGGATTGGGCAATTAGGTCAGAATGTGCAGAAAGGGGCCCTGCATGCATGGAAAAGCCCTGCCTGGCAGGAGGCAGAGTGGGCATCAAAGGGGGTAGTCAGATGGGGCTGGAAGGGGTAGCGTGTCCCTTGCCATCTCTGTACCTCTTGCGAGTGATGGCAGATTCCATTCCCAGGTCATTCTGAAGCTCTTCCTCTGTCAGACGCAGCAACAGGTCTCCATCTATCTGTTGCTCCTGGAGGTGGGCAAGAGGGACGGGGCAGGGATGGAAGGTGTGTAAGTGTCAGAAGTGGAAGTGGGTGCTCCCAGGCTCTTCCCCACCCTTAGGACTGGCTTCTCCACTTCCTGATGTGCTCTTTCTTAGCCCACCCTAGTCACTCTTGGGCACCAAAACTGTGAGGGAGAAGGCAAGCTCTTCAGGATGCATGTTCAGGTGTTTGGGGAAGTCCTCTAGGAAGGGGAGTGGACTGGGGTAGAGATGACTCTTCAGGTAGATAAGTCTTAAACTTTGGTCCAGAAGCCACCCTCTGTCCACCTCCAGATGCCTGAATTCCCGCCATTAGAGTCACTACATTGGGTTAAGGCATCACGCTTCCACAAGGTCAGATTGTTAGTCCCCAGAAGGGCCCCGTGGTTTTGTGTAGTTTAGGTGGAGGTAGGGAGGTCCTTACCCAGAAGCGCTCACAGTACTTGGAGAAGCCAATCTGCTGTAGCCAAGTCTGAACCTCAGCCTCCTTCCAACTAGGTACACAAGGCAGGATACGCCGGGGTACCTCCTCACCCACCAGACGCAGGGTCCGCTTGGCCAGAGCTGATGTCGTACCATTGGTTGAGTAGGAAACCAGCCGCTTCAGGCTTTGTGTGGCTCCAATTTCACTAAACACCTGGAAGACGGACACCAGAAGATGATACTACCCGGGAAGGGGGTAGAGGAAGGCATCACCCTGCAAAGGCACCCCAGCCCAGAATACCCCAAATCCTTGATGTGTCCCAAGGCACTTCTCTAAGATCCCTTCTAGTTCTAGAACCATGATCCTATGATTTCTTCAAGCATGATTTTCCTCCAAGAGGTCTAGAAGGTCTTCTTTTGGCTTAATCAAGAGAAGAGAAGGCAAAAGCAGAGAAGAAATGAGGGAAAAAACCAGGAAACCCAAAGTTCTAGGACAGTAATGGGCAATCTTTTGAACATGGTGTGCCAAAATTCACCAAAAAGCCCCAAGCATAACTGGGGTGGTGTCACTTCCAGAAAAAACACCATAATTTCATGATATTTATAGTTTAAATAACAGAAATGTATAATTGTAATATATAACTGTATTTAATAAACCCTTCAAAGCACTGTCCCTCGTCACTAAGCTCCGAATCTTCAATACCAACGTAAAGGCCGTCCTCCTATATGGATCAGAAAGCTGGAGAGTGACGAGCGCTAACACCAATAAACTCCAGGTCTTTGTTAACAGATGTCTACGTCACATCTTGAACATCAGATGGCCTGAAAAGATCTCCAATGCCAGACTCTGGGAAAGAACAATCCAGTATCCCATTAGTCAGGACATAAAGAAACGTAAGTGGAGATGGATAGGACATACACTACGAAAACCGGAAGACAACGTAGCCAGACAAGCATTGTGCTGGAACCCTTCAGGGAGGAGGAAAGTCGGAAGACCAAAACAGACCTGGCGAAGATCTGCCGAAAATGAAACAAAAACAGTCGGAATGACATGGGCCCAGCTGGGGGAAGTTGCCCAGAACAGAGTCTGCTGGTGTGAGATGGTTGCGGCCCTATGCTCCTAAGGAGTCAACAGGAATAATAATAATAATAATAATTTAATAAACCAAAATAGGTAAATGAATATAGGTAGAATTGTCATCTATAGTGCACAGAGTGTCTACACTACACTACAGCAAATGTTTCATCCTTAGCATGCAGCCCCATACTTCTCTGTATGCAGCCGTGTGTCATAAAAAATGGCTATGTGTGTCAGTGCTAACATGTGTGTCATAGGTTTGCCATCACCGTTCTAGGACCAGGGCTATTCAGGTTGCCAAATGTCTTGACTTTTGCATCAATATTCTGAATCTGCTTTCCCTACATTATTTCTTGCCATGTTCTGCCTCTTGTCTTGATTTCATATGGACTCTACCCCTTGTTGCAGTTGAGATTAAGGTAAACTGAGGAACAAAGTTCCAAGCACCTTTAATTTATCAATAAGGCTAGCAATTACCAATATATGGGGTCCCTCAACTCCTCAGTCAGTCAAAAGTCCACCAGGTAAAGTTCATTGGCCTTCATATGGATTTGAGAAGTAGAAGAGACAAAGAGCAGCAATATGATTGGTTGCAAGGTCTGAAATATCATAGATGATGGAAAACAATATGATTGGTTGGAAGTCTGGAGTGCGGGACTAACAAAAGTCCCTCCTTCCATCTATGTTTCTCTTGTCTGCCTCCCTGACTTGACCAAAGTCAGGGGAAAGAGAGAGGGGGCTGGGAGAGGGAGTGATGGAGGAAGGGAAGGAGAGGGAGAGAGAGAAAGAGAGAGGGGGGAGAGAAATAGAGAAAGAAAGAGAGAGAGAGATTCATTCTTTCTGAAGAAAAAAAAATTCAGCTAACCAAGTCTCAGGAAAAAGTTACTTTGACTAACAAACATAGGAAAATATGACAAAACAGACACAATGATATTAAACAAAATCAAGGTGAATGAAGGAAATCTTTTAAGTCTTCATATATCTTACTGACCATGCATGATTAAGGCAGATGTTATCTCCATAACAAGCCTTGAAAGATGTAGGTGGGCGCCACAAAGTCTGTTATCTCTGCAACATCGGCTGTCCTTTAAGAAAGTCTGGACTATCATCCATGCAGGTGGACACACCAATGAGATTTGCACAGCAACAAGACGAAGGAGGAGCTGTTGTTAGTTCCATACTACTGACTTTCATCCAATTATATTGTTTTCCATCATCTATGATACTTCAGACTTTGCGACCAATCATATTGTTCGACGCTTCTTGCTCTTTGTCTCTTGTACTTTCCAAAGTTATATGAAGGCTAATAAGCCTTATTGGTGATCTTTTGACTGACTGAGGAGTAGAGAGAATCTCTTTATTGGTAATTGTTAGTCTTACCAATAAGTTGAATGTACTTGGAACTTTGTGCCTTGGTTTACCTATTTTCAAACTGGCAACACTTCTCACTCTCACTATCCTTTCTCTTCACTTCTTCCCACTATCCCACTTCTCCTTTAGATTTTATCATCTCCTATTTATTCCATCAATCTATTATCTGCTCATACAATCCCATTATTCCTCTCCTCCCTTAGTCTCCCATCAATCCTATTGTCTCTCCCACCACTTTTCTTCTTCCATTCCACTATAATTCTTGGTCTCTATTCCCTATCGTTCTCACCTCCTAACCATTTCTTCATAATTTTCTTCCTTCTTTCTCTATCCCCATCATTTCCTTCCTCCTCCATCCTTCATCATTTCCTTTCTCCATCTCCATGCTCCATCCAGCCCCACCCCTCATCTATCTTCTCATCATTCTCCTCCTTATTATCCATTGAACTATCATTCCTCCATCCCCCATCACTCCCCTCCCCCCTTCCCATTCCTTGTCATTTCCCTCATTCTCATCTATCCAGTTATATATGGTACAAGGTAAGCCCTTAATAAATACTCCATCCATCCATCCTCCCCCTCCCAGTGAACTCCCGACATCCCCTCTTCATCCATTCCATTCTCCTCTGCCCCACCTCCTTTTCTCTTGCTTTTCTCCTGGGCTCCTCCTCTCACCTCCACCCCAATTTCTTCCCTGCCCCACCCCCAAAACCCTTCACACCTTACTCTTGCCCTGAAGGCTCTTGATGGCCGCCTCAGCACAGAGGTAGAAGGCCCCTATGCACTGCGCCTCCAAGCGCGAGGAGTCCAGCAGGGGCACGAGGCGCTGCAGGTCATCGGCTGCCCAACCTTGGCTTGTGTCGCTGGCGTCCACCAGGCAGCGGGCAAAGCGCCCGGGATCCAGGGAGGCCACGAGGGGTTCCACGAGGGCCAGAGTGCCGGAGCGTTCCACCTCGCGCTCGATCTCCTTGTTGGTGGCCAGCACGGCCACAGCCAGGCAGGCGTGCAGCTGGAGCAGCTCGTCCTCCTTGGAGAAGGCCAGCGGGAAGAGCCACTCGGCGGCTCGCTTTTCCACCATGCGCCTCTGGGCCGCCTGGCCGCCATGCAGGGCACAGTTGGCCAGCGCCAGGGCACAGTGGCGCAGGAGCGCAGAGTCTGTGCGGCGGCACCAGAAGAGCACAGCATCCAGGCCGCCAGAAGAGATCAGCCGCTGGCACGTCTCCTCCGAGTGCTTGAACATATGCTCCAAAATGCCGGCAGTGCTGCGGGCCAGCTCCAGCGGCTCTCGCTCCTTGGCCAGGTTCAGGATGACACCTAGCCCGATGCGAGCTACCCGGTCCCTGAAGAGAGATTTGGTAACGAGTGTTAGAAGAGGGTTCTGGGGCACCAAGAGGCAGGCAGATGACCTCCAGAGCTCGGTCACTGCCTCACTGGGTGACCTCAGCAAGCCTAGAGGGAACATGCCCTGAGCAGAGATCAGAAGATTTGAAGAGGTTCAAACCCTAGTTCAGTCTTACTAGCGATTCTACCTTTCTTCATCTGTAAAATCAAGAAGTTAGCTCTTGTTGCTTGTTGACCGACTGACTGACCTATTCGTTTGGAGATCTAAAGTTGGAAAGAACCTTGGAGGCATAGAACTCAACACCTACATTTTACACATGAAGAAACTGAAGCCTAATGAGGTGAAATGAGATCTAAGATCACAGATCTAATACGAATTTATTTGGCACTAAAATTACACTCCATTCCACTGAAATTGTCAAAGCTGAGGAAAAAAAGATGATAACTGTCTGTCTGTGCTGGAGGGAATGTGGGATATCAGGCACAATTGATGAATGCATTAGTGGGGCTGGGAAGTGGCCCAACCATTCAGCATAATTATGCAAGAAAAGTGAGTAATCTGCCTACACTCTTTGATCACTGATCTCACTACTACACATGTAGTCCAAAGGAAATCGAAGGCAAAAAAATGGGCCAATATATATATTTTTTAATGGCTATCAACTCCCCAATCAGCAAATGGTCAAAAGATGTGAATAGGCAGGTTGAAATCAAAACTATCAATAAGCATATGAAAAAGTGTACTAAATCCCTCCTGATTAGAGAAATACAAAGTAAAACTCTGAGGTATCACCTCACACCTAGCAGATTGGCCAATATGACAGCAAAAGAAAGTGATAAATGTTGGAGGGGATGTGGCAAAATTGGGACACTAATGCATTGCTGGTGGAGTTGTAAATTGGTCCAACCATTCTGGAGGGCAATTTGGAACTATGCGCAAAGGGCTTTAAATGAATGCCTGCCCTTTGACCCAGCCATACCACTGCTGAGGTTATACCCCAAAAAGATAATAAGGAAAAAAACTTGTACAAAAAACTTATAGCCGTGCTCTTTGTGGTGGCACAAAATTGGAAAATGAGGGGATGCCTTTCTATTGGGGAATGGCTGAACAAATTGTGGTATCTGTTAGTGATGGAATACTATTGTGCTAAAAGGAATAATGAACTGGAGGAATTCCATGTGAACTGGAACAACCTTCAGGAATTGATGCAGAGTGACCAGGAGAACATTGTACACAGAGACAGATCTGCTGTGGCACAATCAAATGTAATGGACTTCTCTACTAGCAGCAATGCAATGATCCAGAACAATCCAGAAGAACTTGTGAGAAAGAACGCTATCTACATCCAGAGAAAGAACTGTGGAATCAGAAATGCATTAGAAAAACATACGCTCAATCACATAGTGGGCTAGGGATGTGATTAGGGTTTTGATATTAAAGGATCACTCTACTGCAAATAAGAATAGCATAAAAATATGTTTTGAAGAATGATACATGTATAACCCAGTGGAACTGTTTATCAGCTTTGGGAAGGGGGAGGAGAGAGCGGGGGGGGGGGGGATACAAATCATGTAACCATGGGAAAATATTCTAAATAAAAATTTAAAAATTAAAAAAAAATTTAATTGCTATCTGCACTTTGTGTGGTACCAATGAACTAGAAATAAAATGGATACCCATAAATTTTGGAATGACTAAAAACCCCTATGGTACATGAATACTATTGTGCAGGATGAAATGATAAGAGGAATTCAGAGAAACACAGAAAGATTTGTATAGACTGATGCAAATGAAATAGGCAAGAATTAAGATACTCAATAGATACTCAATACCTACAACAACATAAGCAAAAAGATCACTCAGTTAAATTGTGAATAGCGGAAAACCAATAATCCCAAAGAAAAGGTAGACAAACATATCTTCTTCCATCCTCCTTGTAGCAGAAACTGGAGAATAGGACAGAATACTGTGTTGACAGTCTCTTTAGTGGGTGTTTTTCTTTCATTGCTCAAAGCTACCTTTCCCTCTATCTCAGTTTGCCTCAGTTCCTCATCTGTCGAATGAGCTAGAGAAGGAAATGGCAAACCATCCTAGTACCTTTGCCAAAAGAAGAGTTGAGCATGACTAAACGACAAACTTTCTTTTGAAACTTGCTCTCTATCCAATTCCACTCTATTTCTTACACACTTACTATGGGTCAGGCATTGGGCTAGGTACTGAGAATACAAAGAAAAAAAAATGGAATGGGCCATGCCTTCAAAGAGTTTATATTCTTTCAGAACAGACAGCAGGCACACATAGAAGTAGGCAGCTTAATACAATAGAAAGAACTCTGGATTAGGAGTCAAGGGGCTGAGTTCAAATTCTGATTTTTGTACTTGGTACCTTCTGTGATCTAGAGCAAGTCACAACCTATCTGGCAATTTTCTCAACTGTAAAATGAGGGGATTAGACTAGATAATCTCAAAAGTCTCTTCTATCAATAAATCTGGTTCTGTGTACAAAATAGACACACAGTACTCATATAGATAAAAATTCAAAACTTGTCTCAGGTGGGGGCCCTGGAAGATCCCGTGACTTGCCCCATGGTCATATAGCTTGCATGAACTCAGGTCTTTTTAATGGCAAGGCTAGCCCTTTATCCACGATCTCATAAACACTGAGCTCATTAACATACTTATTGGAGATTCAGAAAGATTGCCATAAGAGATAGCAGTCACACAATTCTTTGCCGGAAGCTTGGGAATCCGAGAGGTTGAGGAGGGGAGGAAGTGCATACTAGGAATGTATAACAGCCAGGGCAAAGGCAAAAGCATTACAAACACAGCTCTGTCCACCCTCTAATCGCAGAAGCTGGAGGCTTAATAGGACAGAATACTTGTATTAATTGTCAGTTTCTCATTTTGTAATGCTATCATCTGAGTGTGTGTCATGTCCTTCTATGAGATTAGAAGCTTCATGAGAACTGAGGTCATTTCTTAGCCAAATTCTATCTCACCTATTACCTATAGCACAGAGTAGGTTCTTCACACACATTTTTAGACTTGGTTTTCTTTGCATAAAGTGACCCACTTCAGAGTCAGAGGATTATAGATAAAGAGCTGAAGAGTCCCTCTGATTATCTTGCCCAATTCTCTCATTTTACAGATGAGTAAACTGAGGCCCAAAGATGTTAAATAATTTGCCCAGTCTTTCAGATAGTAGTTGGCAGAGTCAGGATTTGAATCCAGTTGTTCTGACTCCACATCCAGTGCTCTTCATGATATAATAGTTATGGAGTTTGGGATTTCCAAATGATCCTCAGAGGACTAGATATTCTGATCTGAGACCTCTGGGCCAGAGCAGCCTCCAGTGTGGGGAGGGAGTAGGGGATGTCATTTGCCTGTGGCAGATTCCTGTAGTATAAAGAAGGAGGTAGGGTCAGGGGTGGGAGATGAAGCAATATTGCATGACCTGTGACCCAGCTCTCCAGGTCAGCTAATCTGTGATGCTTTGACTCTAGTTTCTGAGGGGAAACTGGAAAACAGAAACAGAGGAGCCTCCAACCTGGGAGGATCTCCTTCAACTGTCCCCTCCCCCCCTTTATTCAACTTTATACTTCAGGATCTCCCCACTCCCATCCCCCACAGCCTGCCCAGAATCTTCCATCCCCAGCACCAAGAGGCAGGATGAGATAATGTCTATATAAGGATCAGAACTCTGAGGAGGAGCCAGGAGAATGAGGGGAGTTAGAGGAGAGGGTAGGGAAGGAAAGTGTTCCCCAGGGCACAGATGGTGCTACGGCTGGGACATACATTCTCCTCTGGAGCCTGTCTCTGCCCACCTTGGCATGGGATCCAGAAAGATCCAGGTTCCCATGGTGATGTCAGGACCCCCTCCCTGGCACCTCTCTCACCCCCTTAGCTCCAGGGCATCAATAGTAGGGTACAGATGGATGGGTGAGAAAGATAATAGGACCATCTAGAGGAAGAGGGGGGAAAGGAAAGCTGGTTTAAGGAGGGGGAAGAGGCTGGGTTAGTGTAGTTTCTGTATCTTATATGAGTCTCCTTTGCCAAGAGGATCAGCGCCTTTTCCCCAGGCAGCTTGCCTCTGACTCCACTCCCATAACCCTCTCTCTGCTCCTCTGCTTCCCTTCCCAGTCACTAGAGAGCCCCAGGTCCTTCTCCTTCCATTCCCAGCTCTAGATCTGCCTCTGTTTGGAGCTCCCAAACCCTCTTTATTCTCTTACCCCTTTGGCCAGTGAAAATGATCTTAAGAACTGGAGCTGGACTCAGTTGTCTATGAAGTTATTATGATTCAGGAAGGTAGTAGGACATGTGTGTATGAAGGTTATTTCCTTCCACTCCCCTGCCAAAAGACACAAGTTCTTGGGTATACAGGGATGAGAGTAAGGGATTCTGGCACATATATATATATATA
>NC_058133.1:485733546-485950203 GCF_016433145.1 Gracilinanus agilis | reverse complement strand
AGGAAGGAAGAAGGAAAGAGGGAAGGAAAGAAGGAAAGAAAGGAAGGAAGGAAGAAGGAAAGAGAGAAGGAAAGAAGGAAAGAAAGAAAGAAAGAAGGAAAGGAAGGAAGGAGGGAGGAGGGAAAGAAGTAAAGAAAGTAAAAGAAGGAAGGGAGGGAGGAAGGGAGAGAGAGAAAGAGAGGAAGAAGCACAATAAAATTGAATTTAATAAATTCAAGGACAAAAACTACTTGGGGAAGAACTTGCACTTCATCAAGAACTGTTGAGAAACCTGGAAAATATTTGGGTTTAAAATGAGTGTAGACCAGCATCTTACTCCATATACCCCAATAAGCTCCAAATGGACAAGCAACCTCAATGCAAAAGAATACCAAATATCAAAAATTAGAGAATGGAAGAACCCTCAGAACTATGTTAGAGAGATAGTGTATTACTAAACAAGAGCCAGAGGAGGTCAAGAAAACCAAATGCAATAATTGTATTACATTCACCTGCTTCTGCTTGTTAAGCCACTTTCCACCATGATCCGTGGACTCTCTTCATTTTTTTTCTACCACTAAAGTGCTGTGAATATTTTGTGATAAATGGGGGACCTCATCCAGTAGCAGAATCAGTGAATCAAAGGTTACAAAGAAATTCACAGAAGAGAACAGAAGGAAACACAGACAAGCAGGGCAGTTTTGAATTTATGAGATACTTTCAAAGAAAAGTAAGCTGCAGGGAATAGGTAGTTTCATGTACAATTCATTGTCTGGTCACTAGGTGGTGGAGTAGATAGAACTGCTGTTAGGAAGAAGGAAACAAAGTGTTCAGGACGGCTTGAGGGGATAAGATACACTTTGGGGCATGGGAATGTAACAGAATTATCACCTTATAAGAAATGAGAATAGGAGGAATTCAGGGAAATATGGTAAGACTCCTATAAAGTGGGGCAAATCAAAGAAAGTCAAACTGGGAATATAATATACACACTGACTACATTAGCAAAAGAAAACAGTGCTAAGAGGCAGTCAAACTGGGATTTTTTATTTCCAAATTTAGGACCAGCAAAAAAAAAAAAAAAAAAAGAAAGAAAGAACTTCTTTCTACTTGGTAGAGAATTGGGAAGTTGTGGCTACACAGTATTGTATACACTGTAGAAGTTGGTTTTGCTTAATTGTTTGTCTTTGTCCCAGGGGAGGGTTCTCTAGTTAGTGGGGGAAGGTCAGGAAGGGAAGTGTGGCATGAGAATAAAAATGCATCAAGAAAGCAGTTTTTTAAAAGAAGTCTCATGGAGGTGGAGAAAAGAATCCCCAGATTTGGACTCAGAAGATCTGGGTTCAAGTATCAGCTCTGCTTTGTGTTTAATCTTTGGGCAAATAACTATCTAGGTCTCAGTTTTCCCAATTGTAAAATGAGAGATCTGGATAAGGTGACCTGAAAGATTCCATCCTCAGAATTAAAAATAAAAACAAAATCCTACCTGCCCCCCCCCCAAAAAAAATCAGTGATATTTGGCTCCTGGGCCTTGAGCTGCATCACCTTACCCCAGTCTTTTGTCTTTTCATGGGTACTGTCTATGGGACCCCTGTGGTTTCCTGCTTTTGCTTCCTTTTACTCCCTTGAATTCAAACCTGCTCTCTCTGTGGGGGCCTTAAATGGGGGGGAGGGAGGCATTAGTCTGCTTCAAGCTTTATTGTCCTTCCCCCTTCGGAGTAATTTAGTGGAAACAATATTGGATTGGAGTCAGAGGACTTGGGTATTAACTCTGGCTCTTCTACCTACTAGATGTGCTCCCTTTGGTGAATGACTTCCCTTCTCGGTGGCCCGGATTTTGGTGGACTTTCTTTTCCTGTAAAATGTGCATTGAGCTAAAAGTCCTCTAAATCCTCTGATCTCAGGGTCCCTGGGCTCAGGATAGCTCTCAAGGCATGAAGTTTCTCTCTCAACTCTATTGCATTCAGGATCCCAGAAGAAGGGGCAGAAGAAGTGCCCCTGAAGTCAGGGAAGAGGAGGGCAGAACTTTGTAGATCACAAGACCTCTCGTACTCCCCTATCTCTGCCTCTTCCCCAGGTCTTTCTATCAGAGGATGAACATTTTGCTCTTCCCTACCCCCTCACTCTGTCAGATCCCAGAGGTCTGTTAACCAGTAACCAACAGGAGAGGGGTGAAAGATCAGGGTTGAAATTCAGCTGTGCCCCTGATTTGTTCAGGTTCCCTCCTCCCCAAGGGGCTTTCCTTCTTTACTATCTGTTTTAATCAGAATCACTCAAAACTGTCCTTTGAGAAAAAGAGGAAATGTTGAAGGAACATTGTTTAGTTTGAAGAAGACATGAGAGTTGTCTTCAAATATCAGAAGAGATGGAAGTGGGGGCAGCTAGGCAGCCAAGGGAATTGAGAGCCAGGTCTAGGAGACTAGGTTCAAATCTGGCCTTAGATATTTCCTAGCTGTGTGACCCTGGGCAAGTCACTTAACCCCCATTGCCCAGCTCTTTATGTTATTCTACCTTAGAACTCATACATAGTATTGATTCTAAGATGGAAGATAAGGGTTAAAAAAAAAAGAGGTAGAAGAGAGATTAGACTCATTTTGTATCTTTCCAGAGAGCAATACTTTTTTTTTTTTGTATCTTAGCATTTATTTTTATTTTTAAATATATTTTTGATTAATTAAGAACATTTTCCCATGGTTACATGAATCATGTTCTTTCCCTCCCCTCCTCCCCCACCATAGCCAATGCACAATTTCACTGTCATTGATCAAGACCTGTTTCTGTATTATTGATATTTGCATTAGGGTGATTGTTTAGAATCTACATCCTCAATCATCCCCACCAACCCATGTGATCAAGCAGATGTTTTTCATCTGTGTTTCTACTCCCACAGTTCTTCCTCTGGACTGAGAGCAATACTTGGTAGCACCCATGGTAGCAAGTAGTTAGATTTCTTTTTAATCTCAGGAAGGAATTAATGGTCCGAAGTGTCCAGCAACAAAAAGTGGTGAGTTCCCCTCCTTGGAAGTAATGCAAAGAGAGTCTGAATGCTTTATAGGGGATTTCTCCATGGGATAGGTTAAGATAATAATGATTACAGATCACATTTCTATAATTCTTTAAAGTTTGCAAAGCATTTTATATACACAGAGATATTTGAGCCTCACAACAATCCTCTGGGTTAGATACTTGCTTATTTTTAAAATGGTAAGGGATAGGCAGTTGGGGTTAAGTTGACCTGTCCAGGGTCACACAGGTAGGAAGTGTCTGAGGCCAGACCTGAACCCAGGTCCTCCTGCCTTCAGGACTATCTCTCTTAGCCATTGAGCTACCTAGCTGCTCATAGGAACTTAATTTTTAATTCCATTTCACAGCTGAGTAAACTGGCCTAGAAGAGTTAAGTAGCTTGCCCAGTTTCACACAAATTTGAGGCAGAATTTGAACCTAGGTCCTCCCGACTCCTAGTCCAATTCTCTATCTACTATGTAACATTGTCAATCAAAGTTCCCATCCCATTTGGAGTCTACAGTTCCTGAATATTCCAAATATGATGCCTTTATGGCAAAATTTAATGAATGTGATCTCAGCTTTCAAATACTTTAAAAAATATATATCACATTGTGGGCCCTTTGATCCAACAATACCACTACTAGGTTTGTACCTCAAAGAGATAATAATGAAAAATGTTTCTACAAAAATATTCGTAGCCGCACTCTTTGTGGTGGCAAAAAGTTGGATGATGAGGGGATGCCCTTTGATTGGGGATAATATAGAAATAGGTATCAAGTAATGACATTTCTACAAGCCAGTGGAATTGCTTGTTGACTCTGGGAGGAGGGAGGGAAGAGGGGAGGGAAAGAAAATAAATCATGGAAACATGGAAAAATATTTTAAAAAAAATCGAAAATGAAAACAAAATAAATATCACGCACAATTCCATTTCCCTGCAAGTGTCCCCCTCCCCTCAGTGCCTGCAGAATTTCAAATGAGGAAGAATGGTAGTATTCCTTCCCAGCTAGGACATCTCTTGCAGATGGCTTCGACCTTCTGGTCATAGGGCAGGCAGGTAGGGGAGAGGTTGGGCAAACAGAGGGAGGACACCTCCTCCTTTTTTCCCTCCCCTTTTCCTTTCTCAGTTTATCCCTCTCTCAGAGCTCAGAGTTCAGCACCAGCCCGAGTCCTCAGAAGGAGGGACATGTCCCCTATCTCCCTCCTAGTGGTCCTCCTTGTCTGTGCTGCTTCAGCTGATCAAGGTAACAAGTCCCAGAGAGGGTTGGGGATGGGCGCCAACCTTGGCATGGCAAGAGGAAGGAATGTATCTTGGGCACCAACTCATATGTATTCACTTCTCTGCCCAGGGGCAGACATAGGCAGAAAGAGTATTGGGTGCTTGGGCATGCCTGCCTAGCGGTAAGACCAGCTGGGAAAGTTCTGATCCCCTCCTTTCTCTTGTTCCCCCAACCTACCCAATCCAGAGTCATGCCAAGGCCGCTGCACAGAAGGATTCAATTCCAAAAAGAAGTGCCAGTGTGATGAACTCTGCTCCTACTACAAAAGCTGTTGCATAGATTATGCTGAAGTGTGTAAACTCAAAGGTATGGTGCCTACCTCCTTGTCCCAGTGTATTTGAGGGGCTGCTGAGAAATAGATTTGGGAAACAATCTGGGGTCCCTGTTTAGGGTGGGAAGTGGATCGTCTCTTGAGCCATCTTGGCAAGTTACTAATTGCGGGATCATGGATAAATCATCCGACCTCTAAATCTGTTTTCTTCATCTGTGAAACGAGGATGATTTTACCTATGATACTTCACAGCTCTGCTAGGAGACTCGGGATGATATGCTGAGTGCTTTGCCAACTTTACAACAGCTTAATAATGTCCATTATTATTATTACCATTATTGTTAGTAATAGTAACCAATAAATTACTACTTTTTAAAAACTCTTATCTTTTGTCTTGGATTCATACTAAGTATCTGTTCCAAGGCAGAAGGGGCTAGGCAGTTGGGATTAAGTGACTTACCCAGGGCCAGCTAAGAAGTGACTGAGATGGGGGCAGTTGGGTAGCTCAGTGGATTGAGAGTCAGGCCTAGAGACAGGAGGTCCTAGGTTCAAATCTGGCCTCAGATACTTCCCAGCTGTGTGACCGCTCTTCTGTCTTGGAATCAATACAATACACAGTATTGATTCCAAGACAGAAGGTAAGGGTTTCAGAAAAAAAAGTGCCTGAGACCAGATTTCAACTCAGGACCTCTCATCTCCAGGGCTGGCTCTCTATTCATCTAGCCACCTAGCTGCTCCTGTGGTCAATAAATTAATCAATAACAACAGTATTTATTATTATTAAGTGCTGTCTAAATGCTAGGCATTGTGCAAATTATTAGGGATAAAAAGAAAGACAAAATCAGTCTCTTCCTTAAGAAACTGACATTCTGGGGGGCAGCTGGGTAGCTCAGTGGAACGGAGAGCCAGGCCTAGAGACGGGAGGTCCTAGGTTCAAATCCGGCCTCAGACACTTCCCAGCTGTGTGACCCTGGGCAAGTCACTTGACCCCCATTGCCCACCCTTACCACTCTTCCATCTAGGAGTCAATACACAGAAGTTAAGAGTTTAAAATGGAAGAGTGGTAAGGTGGGCATGAGGGTCAAGTGACTTGCCCAGGGTCACACATCTGGGAAGTGTCTGAGGCCGGATTTGAACCTAGGACCTCCCGTCTCTAGGCCTGGCTCTCAATCCACTGAGCTACTCAGCTGCCCCCAAGAAACTGACATTCTAATGGAGGAGAATAGTAGTATTTCTTCCCAGCTAGGACCAATGAATGGAGGAGATCCATTTCCCTCCTCCCCTCAGATCCCCGGGTACATGTCTCTCCTACAACTTCTTTTCCTCTAGAGAGAGGGTCGGAGGTACAGGATTCTTTCTTTTCCTAGTGACCCGTGGAGATGTGTTTGACCTGCCTGAAGATGAATACCCGTTCTATGATCCTGACTTGGGAACCACGACTCGGGTCACTGACACCAGCAGCACCACCACTTCTAGCAGTGTCCAGGTTACCACCCAAGATTCCTTTCAACACATGGGACAGGAAGTCACCCAGAACACTGATTTCAATCCCGACTCAATTTTGGACACTACTTTTAGTGTCCCTACTATAACACTTGAAGAAGAAGAAGTGTGCAGTGGGAAACCTTTTGATGCCTTCACTGATCTCAAAAATGGCTCCCTTTTTGCTTTCAGAGGTACCCAGGGTGGTGGTGGGGGAGCAGAGATGCAAGGGGGCACTGAGCCAGAGGAGCTGAAGGGAATGGAGGTGGGGTAAATGGAGGAGAGGGAAGCACGGGGCTTGGGAAAACCATCTACTCAGGGTCTGCCCTCCTTTTCTCCATCGTGGAAATTTTAGGGAAGTATTGCTATGAGTTGGATGAAAAAAGTGTACTTCCTGGGTACCCCAAGCTGATACGAGATGTCTGGGGCATTGAAGGGCCCATTGATGCTGCCTTTACTCGGATCAACTGCCAGGGGAAAACCTACCTCTTCAAGGTGGGAGTAATAATAGGGTGGTCTAGTGAGAGAAGATCCCAGGGGAAGGAGTTGCTGGGAGACACCTCAGGAGGGAGAGGCACTAAACATTCCTTTTGAGAAATGCCATGCACAAGAGATATGTAAAGGAAAATGGGTCAATTTGGAATATTGGGTCCCTTGACATCAACTCTGAGGCTGAGGGTGCTATTGGAGCTCCAAGGGAAGGAGATGGGCTGTCTTTAGGGGGTAGGGAGAGGCTTCTTCCTTGAAAGTCAGTGTGATATAGAGGAGAGAGCATCAGATTTGAAGTGAAAGGACTTGGGTTTGAATTCTGATTGCTACTTTCTACCTGCGTGACTTTGGGTAAGTCCCTTCATGTCTTTGGGTCTCAGTTTTCTCATCTACAAAATGAAGGGATTAGACTAGATGACCCTCTGAGGACTTTTCCAGATACAATCCGTGATTCCCAACCTTCCTCCCCATAGGGCAGCTTGTATTGGCGCTTTGAGGATGGCATCCTGGACTCAGGTTACCCAAGGAACATCTCAGATGGCTTCAAGAACATTCCAGACGATATTGATGCTGCTGTAGCCCTTCCTGCCCACAGTTACAGTGGCCGGGAGCGTGCCTATTTCTTCAAAGGTTTGGGGGTATAGAGAGGGAGGAAGGAAAAGGAGAGAATGGGATGGATGCCATGTTATCAGCAGCCCCGTCCCCCAGCATGGTTACTCAGCATGGCCTCAGAAGTATACTTGTTCCATGTTCTAAGCCTGACTCCATTTACGTCTGGCCATTTATGCCAGGGATCCTCTGTTTATGCTTTAGAGCCTCTGCTTGCATCACCAGGCTAGGACAGTATTGAAAATCAGAAACCATTTCTCCTGTTCCGCCGATACCCCAATGGCATTCATCAGAAGCAAAAAGAACACCAGAGAGGTGGTTTGGCAAGAGTATTGGGCCTGAAGGAAGGAAGACCTGGGTTAGAATACCATCAAGGAGACTTATTATAAGCCTCTGTTGGACCAAACAAGAGATTAGATACAAAGTGTTTAGCAAACTCTACTGAAATCTTATACTTATTATCAGAGATCCTAAAAATGATCTAGTTCAAGCTTTTTTCCCTTAGGTGAAAAGTAAGGTGGTGCTAGCTGAAGTGACTTAGAAAAGTGGGGTCTAGAATCCACCCGGAGGCCCAGATCAGTGCTCTTTCTGTTTCAGGAAAACCTCAATTCACCCAAGTCTCTGCTCTTCAGACTCAGTCCCTTTCCAGGCTAAGGGAAGGGAACATACCTTAATTAACCCCCTACTCTATGTTAAGTAGCTAGGTGCGCAGTGGATAGAGTACTGGGCCTAGAGGCAGGAAGGCTTGAATCGAAATCCAGCCTCAGACACTTACTATCTGTGTACCTTTTATTTGCCTTCATTTACTGGAGGAGAAAATGGCAAAGCAGTCCAATGTCTTTGTCAAGAGAACCCCATGGACAGCGATGGTCCAAAGGGTCACAGAGAGTCAGGCACAACGGAACAAATGTGCCAGGTATCCTGCTCAGTACTTTACAGATAGTATCTCATTTGATTCTCACAATAATCCTGAGGTAGGTGCTATTATGATCCCTGTTTTACAGGGGAAGAAACTGAGGCAGACAGAGGTGAAATGATATGCCCAAGGTTGCACAGTTAAAAAAAAAAGTCTAATTTGGATTTAAATTCACATCTTCCTAGCTGAGGTCAAGAAAGTTTTACTAGTTTGGTTGAGATCACAATTCTATTAGTGAGAGATCTGAAACTAGATGGGGAGCTCCTTGGGAGCAGGACATTTTTTGTTTGCTTATTTTGGAGTTTGGGGGGACTTTCTTTGATTCCCTGGCACTAACATGTAGAATGGCATATTTAATGGCAGAGAGGTACAAATAATTACTCTCACATTTATGTGGTGTCTATCAATTTCCAAATCTCTTTGGAAATAGATAATGAATATTTGTAAAATAAATCCATTTTCTTGGAGAGGCAAAATAAATTTAAAAAATTCGTATCTTCCTGATTCCAGGCCCAGGCTCTTTCCACTGTGCCACTTAATTAAATGAATAAGGCTATTGAGAGTCTCTATTTGTGCTCTTGATAGGATTATGGAAGTACAATTGGAAGAAACCTTAGAGATTATCCAGGCCAAAGCTTTCACTGTATAGAAGAGGAAACCTATGCTTAGGGAATGGAAGTGACTTGGGCAAGGTCATAGGACCAGAGAGTCACTTCCAGTCCATTATTCTTCATTCCTTAGGAAAGCAGTTCTGGGAGTATGAGTTCAAGCAACAGCCCAACCAGGAGGAGTGTGAGGGGAGTGAGCTGTCCACAGTGTTTGAACACTTCGCTATCCTGCAGCAATATTCCTGGCAGAGTATCTTTGAACTCCTCTTCTGGAATAGCGAATCAGGTATCCCATTCCCTCTCTGTGTCTAGGACAGATGGCCCTAAAGCACTTATTAAGCATTTACCACATGCCAGGCACAGGCCTAGGAACTGGAGAATTGAAAAGGCAATGCCTGACCTCAAGGAGATTACATTCTAAGGGGGGAACAGCAGGCCCCAGAGGGTATTCTCTCCCTCTCCTTCACCTGAACCCTTAGCCCTGGGCCTGATTGACCTCTCCCTTCCTCTCTCTGCCCCTAGCTGGGATCCTGATGGGGTGTAGGAGGAGTTGGGGGGTGTAAAGGAGGACCTAAATAGAGCCCACAGAATTTATGACCTTACGATCTCTATTTGCTTAGCCCTAGACTTTGTTTCTGTTGACCCAAGCTCCAAGTTGGCTCAGCTCAGACCCCATACTTTGGACTTTGTCTGACCTGGCTCAGGAGGCACTGTCTGGAGAGGGTAGGACCCAGTGCTAGAAAGGGGGGAGGCTCAGAAAATTGGAATAGGGAGATTCCCATCCTTCACACCCTAAGTTTGGGGGAACGAGGGAAGGTCTTCTGGAGAATGGGGCAAAAAGCAATAGCGTGTCTGGTGTGGTGGAAGGAACGATAGATTGAGGGTCAGGAGGGCACACTCTATCCCTAACATGGTATAGTAGAAAAGATTATTGGATTTAGAGCTGGACGAATTGGATCCAGGTCTCCGCACTGCCATCTGTAGGACTTTGGGCAAGACTTTTAATCTCTCTGGGCTTTGGCTTCCTCCTCTGTAAATTGAAGGAGTTGGACTGGATGATGTGGAAGTCCCCTTCCAACTCTATATCGGTGATCCTATGATCCGATGCCCACTTTGGGGCAGTTCTTCCCCTTCTCTTGCCCTCTGGTGTTCTCTTTGTAAAATGAGAGTTTTAGACCGAATGGTTCCAAGTGCCTTTCCACCTTGGGCATCTGATAGTTGATGAAAGGAGATGGTTATGAGTGTCAGGGTTGGAAATAGGCATCTGTATAGAGGGTTCTATGGGCTACCTCTTGCAATGACCATTCTTTGTTCAGACCTTCAACAGGGGGCAAGTGGCCCTTGGTTCATCAGTCAGGACTGGCATGGGGTGCCTGACAGGGTAGATGCTGCGATGGCTGGTCGCATCTACTTATCCTCCTCATCCACTCCCCGCTCTAATTGGGCTAAGAAGCACAAGGCCAAGGCCAAGGCCAGGCAACGGAACCGCAAACGCTATCGGAGCAGGAAGAGCCGTCTGCGCCATTCCCGCCGCTCCAGGGACCTCTGGAGCTTGTTTTCTTCAGAAGAAGATGGTGTAGACTATGACCTGGAACTCAGCCTTGATTGGTTCCAACCATCCAATTGCGAGCCCATCCAGAGCATCTATTTCTTTGTAGGAGGTGCGCTTTCCTCTCCCTTCCCCTTCTCTATTCTTCCTCTCTTTCCCCTCCCCTCCTTCTCTCTTCTCCTTCCTTTTCCCCTCTCCTTTTCTCCTCCCTCTCCTCCTCTCTTTCTCTTCCTCCCCCCAATCCTGAAAGCCTGGCCAGAATCTTCCTCCCAGTAGCTATCTCATTCTGAAGGAGGCCTGGTCATAGAGCCAAGGGTGTGGGAGCTCTGGTCATAGCTGAAGCTTCTCCTGTCTCTCTCCCTCCAAAGCTCAAACAGGAAAGAATGGAAAAAACCAACCAACATACCTGCAGATGGGCTGGGAGAAGGCTCTGGTGGCTGGCTGGGACCCAGGATGAGGCCTGGGCTAGAGAGAGGAATCAGTCTCACCTCCTACATTCCCCATTCTCTTTTTCAGACAAGTATTACCGGGTTAACCTTCGAACCAAGAAGGTGGATTTTGTGGATCCTCCGTACCCTCGTCCCATCGCCCCGTACTGGTTGGGTTGTCCACCTCTGAGGGCTCTTAAATAAATGAACTGAGCCACCACAGCCCAAGTGCCTCTGGGGGTCCCCTCAAATCCAGCCCAACCCAACAAGGATTTAGAAAGGGAGTTCTCTGTTCAAGGCATCGTGTTAGGCATACGAAGATCAAAGGAGAAATTGTTCCCATTATTGTGTGCACTTTTAATAAAGTCCTTTTGCTCCATATGGTATTATTATTGTCATTTTTAAAAATAAATTCTTACCTTCTGTCTTAGAATCAATGCTTAGTATTGTTTAGAAGAGTGGTAAGGGCTAGGCAATGGGGGTTAAGTGATTTACCCAGGATGACTCAACTAGGAAGTATCTGAGACCATATTTGAAGCCAGGACCCTGTTTCCAGACCTGGCTCTCTAGTCACTGAGCCACCTAGCTGCTCTCTCCCTTATAGGGTATTTTAAAAAATTGTCATCAATAATAGATTCAGAGCTGAAAGGGAACCTTTGAGGCCATTGAGCCCAACCTCTTCCCCCATTTTGCAGATGAGAAACATGAGGTACAGAGAGGTTAAGTGATTTGCCAATTAATAAGTATCCTTCTGAAACAAAATTTGAACTCAGAACTTCTTGGTTCTAAGGTCAGTGCTCTAGTCCCAGAATCACACAGCTGTTAGTAGATAATACATTGGACTTGAGGTCAGGAGGACCTGTGTTCAAATTCTGTCTCATTCTTCAACTTAGGTGTGTGTTGGGGAAGTTACTTAAAAGCCTCTTTCAGCCTCAGTTTTCTTATCTGTAAAAAGATTATAATAATAGCATCTCCTTTACTGGTCTTTGTGGTCATCAAATGTAGTAACATATGGAAAGAACTTATCAAAATGCTCACTTATTATTATACCACTTTGTGCATATTTGTATATATCTGTGTGCATGGGGAGAGAGACAAGATGAACCCTTGTGTAGACAGGGATCCACAGACAAAGTCTGTCACGTGACTCCAAAGGAGGCAGCATAAACATCTCTAGACTCTTCTCCTCTTGCCCTTCTCCATGGGAGATTTTTATTCTTTCTGGGAGAGTGAACAGGAAGTTGGCACCAGATGCTTCTGTCCACAGAGAGAAGTGGGAGACAAGGGACAGTACCGAGCTAGGAGTATATCTATTTGTGCCTTTAAATATTATTAGTCTAGGGATATGATGGGCTTCAAGCTCACTCCTGATCATTTTGTCATTTCTAGATGGAAGCCCAAGTGCCAAGGCTTGACCCCTCTCCCATCAATACGAGGTCCCCCAGGGAACACGCCTACTTAATAAAGCTGCTCATCCAAACCAGAGAAGACCTACACAGGAGAATATATACCAGGCAATACAGAGTGAAGGAGCTCTCTCATCAGGAATGAGATAACTTAGCTTAACCAAGAGAGACTGTCCTTCTTGAAGTCTTTAGAATAGTTAGATGGGGACAAGGACACATTGGACTCTGCTCGCTCCTCTCATGTTGCCCTAATCTTTTCTTTCAGCAATCTGAAGCGGGTCCCCAAATGGGACTCAAAGTGGACCGGCTGAGAGAGAACTGATGTTCTCTCAACTCTCAGCAACTTGGCCTTACCCCTCACCCAGGACAGGGCATTGATCTCCAACAAATAAGGAGAGAGTCTCATACCAATGGAAATTGGGGCAGGGATTATATGCATGTGTGTACATATATGTGCATATATGTGTGTATGTATATATCTATTTTGTTCTATCTGTCTATATTGTAGTTTGTGTGTATACATGTATAGATGTGTATTGTGTGTATATATGTATATTTACATATGTGTGTATGTAGATATCTCTTTTTTGCTTTTTCTTTATTTTTTAAATTTATTTTTTATCTAGTATTTAAAAACATTTTCCATGGTTACATGATTCATGTTCTATCCCTCCCTTCCTCCTATTCCGTCCCATAGCCAATGCACAATTCCACTGGGTTTTACAAGTGTCATTGATCAAAACTTATTTCTATATTATTGATATTTGCACTAGGGTGATCGTTTAGAGTCTACATCCCCAATCATATCCCCATCAACCCATGTGATCAAGCAATTGTTTTTCTTCTGTGTTTCTCTTCCCACAGTTCTTTCTCTGGATATGGATAGCGTTTTCTTTCTCACAGGTCCCTCAGAAATGTTTTGGATCACTGCATTGATGCTAGTAGAAAAGTCTGTTACATTCGATTGTGCCACAGTGTATCAGTCTCTGTGTACAATGTTCTCCTGGTTCTGCTCCTTTCAATCTGCATCAATTCCTGGAGGTTGTTCCGGTTCGCATGGAATTCCTCCAGTTCATTATTCCTTTGAGCACAATAGTATTCCATCTGTATGTGTATATCTTTATCTATATTGGTGTTTATATCTATGTTGTTATTTAGTCATTCAGTCATGTCTGACTTGGTTCTATGGACCATATCATGCCAACCTCTTCTATTCCCATCTATCTTTCAATGTCTGTCCACGTTTGTGTTCTTTGTTTCCATGCCACCATCTATCCATCCTATCCTCTGCTATCCCTTTCTCCTTTTCCTTTCATCTTTTCCCAACATTAGGGTCTTTTCCAGTGAGTCCTGACTTCTCATTATGTTACTAAAATATTTCATTTCAGGATTTGTCCTTCCAACGAATTTTTTTGCCATTAAGTTGTTTCACTCATATCTGACTTTATGACTCCATTTGGGGTTTTCTTGGCAAAGATACTGGATTGGTTTGTCATCTCCTTCTCTGGCTCATTATACAGAAGAGGAACTGAGGCAAGCAGAGTGAAGTGACTTGCTCCAGGCCATACAGGGAATAAGTGCCTGAGGCCAAATTTGAACTCATGAAGATGAGTCTTCCTGACCATGAAATGTTCAAGAGCAATCCTGACCTAATCAGTTTGGGCCGGGAGAGAATGAAGAGGTAGAAGTGGCGGAGACATAAGTTCCTAACAATAAGAGCTATCCCAAAGTGGGATGGGCTGTGTCAGGAGGTAGTGGATTCCTCTTACGTCGTCTTAGGTCTTCACACAGAGACCAGATGACTACGTATTGACAATATGTCTATATAAGCTATTATTTTTTAGCTACAGGTTAGACGAGATGGGCTTTGAAGTTCCTTCCAGCACTGAGATTCTAGGAATTCTATGAGGGGGGGGGGATCTGTCTTGGTAAAGACTTCTGGGGTTATCTATGAGGGCTACCAGGCTGATGTTCATGGTACATGGCAACTATGGGAGGAGTCCTACCTAGAATGAGAAGAAACACTGGCTCTGGCAACATCCCTCATCTATTTGGAATCCTTGTCAGTGTGGCTCTGTGAACAGAAGGAGTAAGGAGAATGGAGACTTGTGCCTGGCAGAGCTTAGGGAATGTGGGCATCGCCTGCTTGAGATTCATCCTTGGATCTCTGGTTGGTTCCTTCCTCCCCAGACCCGTAAGAGCTTTAGTCTCTTGGAATCTCTATTTTCTAAGAAAATAACCTTCTTTGAGCTGATCCATTCGATTCCCCTGGTCTTGGTCATATTCTGTCTTCTCTATTCCTAGACTGAGGGGACATCTCTTTCAGGTTTGGGAAATGGAGAGAGACCATGAAGCTGAGAGATGGGAAGGGGCAGGAACCCCCAAACCACTTGCTCCCCACTTCTAAAAATGATACTAAGTAGCTCCTTGGGGCCCTTTTAAGTAAACATAATGTCTTAAGAAAAAGAAATGGAGTTTGACATAGGGGATAAAGAATGGGCTTTGAAGTTAGGAGGATTTGGGTTCTAGATGACCCATTGTGGCTATGTTGCCCTGGACAAGTTCCTTAACCTCTCAGTGCCTTTAGGCATTCCTCTAAGGCTAGAAGGTGTAGAACAGGTGCTCCCTGATATTGGTAGATGGAGTTTCCTCATCTTTATTAAGTTTTTTTTATTAAGTTCTTTATCCAAGAGTGTCAAAACTCATCACTTCAAAATTCTGGAGTATAGACCAAACCAGATTAAAATATAATTGGGTAATGTTTTAAAAATAAATTAAAATATAATACAACAGAGAAAATGGTAATTTGTGATTTTCTAAGTTGATTTGTGGCCTGTAGGGATTCTTTTCATTTCAGCTTTTTTTTTTTTTTTTTGAGTCAAACATGGTTAAGTGACTTCACCAGGGTCATAAATCTAAAAAATGTCTGAAGCTAGGTCCATTTTAATTTAATATCACTACACTATCTCAATGAAATCCCAAGTAGGTCCAGGCTCTATCCTGAGAAAGAGAGTTGTGAGGGGCAGTGAGGTAGTACAGTGGATGTCGTGCCAAGACTGCTGGAGTTGGAAGGTCCTGAGTTCAATTCGACCTCAGATACTTCCCACTCTGTATGACCCTGGGCAAGTCACTTAACTCCTGTTTGCCTGGCCTTAGAAATGATACTAAGATAGAAGGTAAGAGTTTAAAGAAAGAAAGAAAAATGCTATTCAAATTTTCTTTTGGTCAACAAACATTTATCAAGCAGCTGTTATGTGGTAGCTAATTTAAAACCACAAGTTTTTATTACTATTCTGTTTTTTTATTTTATTTTATTTTAAACCCTTAACTTCTGTGTATTGACTTATAGGTGGAAGAGTGGTAAGGGTAGGCAATGGGGGTCAAGTGACTTGCCCAGGGTCACACAGCTGGGAAGTGTCTGAGGCCGGATTTGAACTTAGGACCTCCCGTCTCTAGGCCTCCAGGGTTAGATTTGAACCTAGGACCTCTCATTTCTGGGTTTGGCTCTCAAACCACTGGGCCAGCTAGGCATCCTCTCTATAGTACTTTAAGGTTGGTGAATACTTAATGGATCTCATTTGCTCATCATGATAACCCTGAGACGTATGAGTCATATCCTTGAAGGGTGCCAAGATAGGTGCCCAGTGTGTGGGGAACTAGGAGAAGAGTTCTACCTAGAGTTAGTGTTGGCTTATCTAAGCCCCATACTGGCCCTGGCAGTGTCCCTCACCTCTCAGTCTTCATTTAATAGAAACCTGAGGCTGAGAGTGATTAAGTGACTTGCCCAAGGTCACACAGCTAGCTACTAATTTATAGGAGGCAGAATTGAAATTCAGGTTGTCCTGATTTTAAGTCCAATACTCTATCCCCTATGCCACCTCAATGATCTCATTTGGCCATTGTTGTCATTCAATCATTTCAGTTGTGTCCAACTCTTTGTGACCCAATTTGAGGTTTTCTCAGCAAATATACTGGAGTGGTTTCTCATTTCCTTCTCCAGCTCATTTGACAGATGGGGAAACTGAGGCAACAAGTGACTGACTCACCCAGGAGTCACACAGCTAGTATGTGTCTGAGGCCAGATTTGAACTCATGAAGATGATTTATCTTGACTTCTGGCTCTTGGTCCTGACTTTGACCTGAAGTTCTACAAACTCGGGGACGTCTTCATGGTATCGGTGATGTTGGATTGGATCACGAAGAATGGCAAAGGTTTTGCAGATTTTTATATGGTACCAAACGAGAGAGATTGGCTTTGAAAACTTCCAAGATCTCTTTCAGCTCCAAATCTGTGAGATGATTCATGAGAAGGTAGGTTGAGGCTGGGTTGAAAAGACACTTGAGAGGATTAGAGAGCAAGGATTTTTCTGTAGGAAACTGGCCAGATCTGAGATTTAGAGTTGGAGAGGATCTTAGAAACAAAGTCCAACTTCCCCATTTTATTTCATTTTTAAAAATCCTTACCATCTGATTTAAAATGGACACAAAGTATCAGTTCTGAGGCAGAAGAGCAGTAAGGGCTAGGCTATTGGGGTTATGTGACTTGCCCAGGGTCACCCAGCTAGGAAGTCTCTGAGGCCAAATTTCAACTTTGTGATCAAATGGATATGGCCAGTGAAGGAGAGAAAGGAGTTGTCAATTCACCACCGGACAGAGGTGAACGAAGCCAGAGATGCTGAGAAGTAAAGGGAGGGTCACTGGCATTCGGTTTCTATTCTTCTTCTTTCTTCGAACAGCATGCACGTGGGAACTCCTCTCCTAAGAAAAGGACCCCACCAGTTACAGGGCTCGCTTACTTTTTATTGCTTCAAAACTGGCCTGGCTCAGGGGAACGGGTGGAACCGTGAGTTCCTGGAGCAGGTCTGGGGACTCCCAGGGAACTGGGACAATAATGGTAGTTTTCTCTGGAAAAAGCCCGAGGAAAATTTCTCCTGGTCCATACGAGGATTACTTTGTCTGCAAAAGTTGCTAAGGCTGGATCAGTCGTGAAGTTTATCATTTGGTGGGTTTCTCAAGCTTAGCTTCTAGTCACAAAACATTATTGTTATGTCCAGGTTCTGTGGGATGGAAACTTGAGTGAACCCAACTGGTTTTTATAGTCTGTGCTCTTGTCATTTCCACAGAGTTAAAGAGGAATCTACTGGTTGGAGCTGGGTGACAGGAAAGATGTTGTGGAGAGAAATGAGGCAGTTTGGAATCCAGTAGCGTGTGTGTGTGTGTGTGTGTGTGTGTGGAGGGGGAAGATGATCAGTTCTTGATCAGTTCTATTTTGGACATGCTGAGCTTGGGATAAAGAAAAGGCACATCCAAGTGGAGGTCATTGGTAGGGTAGGCCATTGCCTATGAAGACCTGGAGCTCTTGAAGGAGGACCTGATCTTCCCTTAAGTTAGAAAGGCTGAGATCTCTCGATCCCTTATCGGTTCCTCTCTCTCTACCAATAAACGCTTATAAATCTAGTAAGAAGCCTCCGGATCAATTTTTATTTCTAACGGGATAAAGGAGCTCAAAACATATTGCTTGGAGGGGCAGCTGAGTGGTTCAGTGGATTAAAAGCCAGGTCTCTGGCCTCAGACACGCTTCCTAGCTGTGTGACCCTGGGCAAGTCACTTGACCCCCATTGCCCACCCTTACCACTCTTCCACCTAGGAGCCAATACACAGAAGTTAAGGGTTTAAAAAAAAAAAATCTGGCCTCAGACACTTCCTAGCTGTGTGACCCTGGGCAAGTCACTTGACCTCCATTGCCTACCCTTACTGCTCTTCTGCCTTAGAACCCCTACACGGTATTGATTCTAAGATGGAAGGTGAGGGTTAAAGAATATTGCTTAGATGGATATAGACTTGGGAGCACTGAATAGAGCCAGGAGAGTCATTAACTGTCATGTAGGTGTTATGGTCAGTTATGGGATCGCACAAGACCAAAGATGAGTGGATGGTGAGAGGAGAGGAGAGTAAAGGACAGACTCAATCCAGGGAAACTCCTGGGTTATGGGGTCTGCGGGGGGGGGGGGGGGGAAGGAGACATGGAAGAAGAGAGAGGAGGAGCAGAGAGGGAAGTGGGTAGAGAGCCAGAAGAGAGCAGGGCGGAGGAAAGCAAGGGAGGAGGGGGTACTCAGCAGGAGAGGGTGGGCCACAGTGTAGAACACGGCGAGATGGAGGAGAATGAGAGAGTGACAAAGGGCAACTTCAGCAGTGCCCCTTCATGAAGCCAGACTGTAGTTGATGGGGCTGCTGAGTTTCTTTATTGGTCGGCCAGGCGGTCGATAAACATACTTTAAAATAGAGATCACAAAAGCTACTTCACAGGGTGATGGAACAAATGAGGACCCCCCTCCCCCCACCCCCAGCTCTGTGAACTTCAAAGCCCTCTTCTAAGTGTTCTCCATTAAGCAGCCAGGAATCGAGCGTTGGGCTGGGAGCAGGAAGACGTGCTTAGAGCCCGCTCCAAAGTGGCGCCTCCCTGACAGGGATGCTGTGAGGATCACATGGGAGACTTTCCCCAAAGTGCTTTGCAAACTTTGTAAAGGCTGGCTGTTATTATTGAGGGGAGAGGGGGGTGGTGAGGCCATCAGGCAGGGGCTATGTAGAAGGCTGGTGGTGCAAGGTAGAAAAGGGAGAGGGAGTCCCACTTCCCTCTAAGCTCCTTCCTCTCCTCTGGCCCCATCCCCCTAGCCAGTCCCCTTCCAGGCCCCCCAGCTCCAAGCCTTTGGATTGAGGTCCCCGGGGTCTCCCTCTCATTAGAGGTCTCTGCCTCCCTCCCGGGAAGGGGCCAGATCTGCGGAGGATCCCAGGCATTGCCACCCTTCCCGTTCCAGAGGCGGGGCAGGGTTAGGCTGAGCAGGGATAAAAGCCAAGTGGGGGAGGAGGTAGCTCAGTCGCCCAAGGCTGAGGGAGAGAAGAGGAGAGCCCTGCAGGGGAAGAGAGGACCCCTGAAGGGAACTCAAGGCGGTCCCCAGCCATGGCCCGGCTGCTCCACTCAGTGCTCGTCTCCCCAGGAGGAGAACCAATCCCTCATCCTCCGATGGATGCCTCAGAGGCAGGTGGGGCTGAGGGGAACTGAGAGAAGAGGGAGGTTGGGGCGTGTGTGGGATGAGACCGGAGTAACCCCATAAAGAAGGGCAGACATAACAAAGAGCTTCTGTGGATAAATTAAAGGAGGGAGTTAGAGAAGACTAAGCCAAGAGTGGGGAGGGACGATGGGGAATTTGATGGGAGGACTTTGGGAGATATGGGGGTGAGTGGAGGGGCTGAGTTCAAGGAGAAAGAAGGGGGAAGTTGAGATGATGGGGAGACTTGGGGCTTGAAGGGGAAAGATGGGGAGAGATTTGAGGTTGCTGGAGAGGATGGCAAAGAGGTTGAGGGGTCGGAAAGGGGGGTTGGGATCCTGGGAATGGGAGGGATTCAAAGGGGAAAGGCTAAAGGAGACTGGGTGTTGGAAGATGGGGGTGAGAGTCTGGGTGGTTGGAGAGGAACGATAAGACTGGAGAGAAAATTGGGAGAACTTCAGGGGAGAGTTGTGGGGCAAGGAGGGAACCAGTGGGAAAAGGAAGGAAATGGAGGGAGAGGTACTGGAAGGAGGCTGGTTCAGAGATGAATGTCGATGGCAGTCCTGGTCTTACCCTTATCTCATTCCCTTTCCAGGTCGTGCCCCTGTGCCAAGCACCAGACGTCGGAAACGCACCACATTCAGCCGTGGGCAGCTGCTGGAGCTAGAGAGGGTGTTTGCGGCTCGTCCTTACCCAGACATCGGCACCCGAGAGCGGTTGGCAAGGCTCACCCGTCTTCCTGAGGCCAAAATCCAGGTGAAACCCTGTGCCCTGCCCTCTCTGCTTCCCCTCCACCGATGACCCTCAAAGAAGCAGGACTTCTGGGTCAGATCACCCCGTCTCTGTGTCTGGACAGCTCCCCCTCCTCCCCCTCCAAAGACTCTGCTTTGTGAGATTTTCCTTTTTGTCTTTCTGGAAATGCAGATAGAAAGAAGCTAGAGCTGCTTCTTCTTCTTCCCCGTTATCAGGTTTGGTTTCAGAACCGCCGGGCCCGAAGAATCAAGAGCAGGAAGCCAGAAGGGCTGGGCTCCTGGAACAAGGATCCTCAGGGAACTCTCCCTCCTACCAATAACCCTCTTCATCCCCAGGAACCTGAGAGCTGGGGACATGCCTCACCACATGACAATGACCCCAACTCAGGCTGGCTGTCCTTCTGCCCAGCTCCTGGTTTGGCCCCGGGGCACAGTGGGGGAAGGGTTAAGGTATTGGGTCCTGGGGGAGTAGGTCCAGCTGGGGGGATGTCGAAGCCTCCCGGGCCACTTCACCGATGGGAACGTGGGCCCACCCAGACCTCTTTGGGCAGCCTTTCCGATCTCATCTATAATGCAGCCATTGTCACCAACCTGGAGGACGATTAATCGGGGGCCTGGGGATCTTTCTTCTTGTCCCATATTAGGATGAACTCTTTTTTTCCTTGCCTTGGTGGAAACTCTCCATATCAATAGCCAGTTTCCTGCTCAGCCCTTTCCCCTAGAAGTGTCTTGAGGGGGGAAGTTGGCCCTGGGTTTCTTTTCCCCTCTTCCCATGACCTCTAAGCCCCAGTAGGAAGCACGGGGCTAACAGTCTACACGGGGGAGGTCCAGGGGCTAAATAAAGATGCCTGCCTGGATAGGTCCAGGGCTAACCCCTTAAGGATGTAACACAGACTAGGCCTATCCACATGATGTCAGCCTCCTAATTGCATTGTCCTGGAGCCGGAGCACAGACCTCAGTGGCACTATGCTCCATCAGGATCACTCAGGGACCTCAGAATCTAGTAGAACCCGGACACCAAAGGAATCCCTGGCATCACCTACAACATACTCGGGTCCTCAAGGAGGACATATGGCTATTTTCCCTGCAGCAGGACAGCTGTGGGGAAGAGATCCCTTTGGGAGGGATGGAGTGTGTGGGTGGTCTTTTCTGGTGCCACTTCTGTTCCCAATTTCCTCAACTCTCCAGTCAGGTTAACCTTCCTGGGTCACTCCCCCCCATGCTTTCATGACTTCCTTCAGTTACATTTTCTCCCTCTGGAGGCAGATGTCCACTTTCCTCTCACCCCCTCCCTGGCATTACTTAATTAAAATCCAAATATAAGCAGAGAGCTAGGCAATTAGAAAGCTCCCACCAGCCCTGGGCTTTTTAGCTGACAGTGACAACAGCTGGCCCATTGATGCTGTGTTCCAGTTCACAGAGGGTTAACTTCCTCCCTCACAGGACAAATTAATCTGGTCCGTGGCACCTCTGTGACCAGAGGGAGAAATATCATTTTTCCTGCAGAGGGAATATTATTAAAGTAATAAAGAGAAATCCAGGGCCCCAAGCTTATCTGGATTTGAATTAGAAGTGCTCTGACCCCAGCCTCCAAAGCCCACCTGATACCAGAGGATGCTGTCCATAAGGGGGTGTGGGCTGGGGAGGGCAGAGAGCTTCAGTGCATCCATCATCTGTAATACCAACTAATCTTCCAAATAAAACCAAACCCCTCTACCTTAATCTGGAGCTGTTTTGTAAATGAGTGACTGCGGCTGGGAGGCGGCTGGCTGTGGTGGTGGAGATGGGGCTTCCTGGGACTTTATCTCCATTCCCTAATCCCTTAATAGGGCCAGGTTACAACACAGATCCCTTTGTATAGGAAGGGACTTAGAAGTTTAATCAGAGGGGTTATGGCTCTGGTTGATGGACAATGAAGAAAAGGAGGGACTTCTTTTCCTATAATCATCTTCCCTAGTCTTTGTGGGCCAAAGGGATACCCCATAGCAAGCTGCCTCAGCTTCCCCAGTAGCTTTCTTTCAGTAGCTTAAACCAAAGGAAATACATTCCCTGAACTCTTTCCTATGGAGATCTTGGACCAGGATGGTGAAACATAGGAAAGCAATGACTAGTGCTGATGATGTGGCCTTATTCAGTCTGACAGACCTCCCTTCTTGCTTGGATTTCTTTGTCTTGGGATGAAGCATTCTTTTCTTGAAAATAAGAACCTTTAGGGGCAGCTAAGTGGCTCAGTGGTTAGTCAGATCTGCAGTTTGGAGGACCTGGGTTCAGATCTGGCCTCAGGTACTTCCTAAATGTGTGACCCTGGGCAAGTCACTTAACCTCAATTACTTAGCCCTTACCCTTCTGACTTAGAGCTGTTGCTAATACAGTAAGTAGGGGTTTAAAAAAACCATAAACTTTTGGAGGCAGCTGGGTGGTTCAATCAGTGGATTGAAAGCCAGGCCTAGAGATGGGAGGTGTTGGGTTCAATTTTGGCCTCAGACACTTCCTAGCTATGTGACCCTGGGCAAGTCACTTAACCCTCATTGCCTAGCCCTTACCACTCTTCTGTTTTTGAACCAATACATAGTATTGATTCTAAGATGGAAGGCAAGGGTTTTAAAAAAAAATCTTCTTCCCAAAAGGTGGCAGATTGGTAGGGACAGAACTAGGTTCAATTTAAGACACCCTAGAAATGCTTTGCTAGGGATGAGGAGGGGGAGGATATATTTAGAAATGAAGGTGATGTAACAAAAGATATTATTATAAGATACCCAAGGGACAGGGTCACACAGAGTGGACCACTCCATTCATTCTATGGGCATCCCAGGACAGTGTGGGTGCTCAGGAAAAAATATTCCCCTGGGAATGGGATCCAGATGAATGAAATACCCATACATTTGTCCATGCAGAGTTTAGTTTTCTGGCAATTTTCCTTTATGTTTAAATTTTAATAGCATAGGTTATATAAATCCTGTTGGGGCACATTAAAAAAACCAACTCCGAAAACAGAAGTTAAGAACAAATTGAAATTTCTTCTCAGCCCTCAAGTCTGTGGACAGCAAAACAGTGTACTGCCTTTTCACTGATGGGACCCTTTGTGGGTAACAGGATTTGAAATAAGGATTCATTGCGAACTTCAGGCATATTCGACATATCTAGAAATACCCAGTGTATTGCCATATATATACACATGCCTTTTCTCATACAGTAAGCCACCAGGCAGGCTAATGAGACACGGCATACAGTAAACCTGAAGATACTCTCTTAGACATATGTGTGCCTAAAAACCACTGTGCTATGCAAAATCTTACAATAAAAAACCAGTTTGTGGCATAGGAAAATGGAGTTAGGAGGATAACACTCAAAAACTTCATCAGTGACACACACACACAAAACAGGAACCTAATAAAAATTGTAGCAGTTTTATACATAGTAAATGGTTAAGAAATACATAAATACTGGAGTAAATGGTAGCAGTATCTGCAGACAGGCCCCCACAGGACCCTGGCTGGCAAGGTCCAATTGCTGGTGAGGTGAAGGTGGTTTCAGTGGATGGAACCTTTAGGTCAAGTGGGGGGGTGTATCTTGTCCATAGTGGAATGTGAGGGAAGGGGTAGAGACAGACCAGCTCATCTCAACTCGAAGATCCTACTGTACCATAAACTATATGGTATCTCACCTTGGGAAAAGACCGGCAGTTTGCCTGTGGAAGTGGGTGTTGGAAGGCTGAATGCTTGCGAGTTCCTGCAAAGGGGCCTGGTTTTTTCGGTCTCTTAAAGTTTCTCATGGATGAAAGGGCACATGAGCAAACACAAAATCTGTGTTATGCTCAAATTATTCCCTAATATATCTATCACACTAGAACAAATTTGCATTTTTTGAAATAAGAACTGACTGTACATTCTTTCAAGACTAGAGAGGATTCATAGGCGGCATTTCCCCCAAACACAAATAGGAGCCAAAGAAGGGGTTTATGTGGTTAAAAATAAACAGGTTTTACCACTACTTTCTCCCTATTGTTGGAAGCAAGAGTACATGGTGCTAAGAAGACAGAAAGCCTCAAGAACACCAAGGAGAGGGAAACATATCTACAAACACTCAAAGATGAATGAAGGGAAGGGCAAGAAGAAATCTTGGGGTCAAAATAAAGGCAGGAAGTAAAATCAGCAAAAGGCAATTCTTTTGCAAGGTCCTAGTTAGAGGCTGGATTCAAAGGTTTTCTTTTGCCTTGGCATTCTCTGCTCTGTTTTTCTTTCACATAAGCACACCTTGCGGTGGGCAGTGACCTTGGCCCTAAGACATTCTTGATGCCATTGGCTAGGTTTATATCAAGGTTGTGAAAAGCTAAGATACTGTTTGAGTTGGGGAGTGGGCAAAGATGAGGCAGTGGTTGTGGTGGCAGCTCCAGCATTCTTCTTTGGACCTTAATACAAGACCATATGCAGAGAAGAGTCCATTGCCCCCCCCCAGTGAGTGACACGGAGTGTTGAGGTTTTAAAGGTGCGAGGTGGGCTGGCAGGTGTTAATTCTTGTAGCGAAGGTGGGAGAAGACAGAGCAAATGTCTCTGTCCACCATGTCCACCACCATGCCTATCAGAGTAGGGGAAGAATTCTTATCAAAGCTCTCCAAGTTCTCCTTCCATGGCTCGTACCATGATATAAAGCTCAGCCAGCCCCACTACAGAGGCAACAATCACAGCAGCCAGCACCCTCTGAAAGAAACAGTAGGATAAAGGAGAGATTCACCAATTTTTGGCCCTGGAAATTCTTTTTCTCTTTTCCTCCCCCAACCCTATAGAGAAAAAGTCAGATTGCAGTGCCCTTCTAAAGTGGCAGGAGGAGGGTGAATTTTTCTTGGGATCATTGTTTGCCCTGAGAACTATGTTCACCTGAATTCAACCATTACCTTTGGAACGCTGTTCTTCCAGCCCAATGCCCCCTTACCCCTGTCATTTCTGAGAAGATGTACTGGCTTCCTAGGTAGGTGCAGGTAAAAGCTGCTGCCACAGTGACGAAGAAGTTGAAGATGTTGATGACCAAGGCCTTTGCTGACCTCACTGTGGGCCAAAGGGAGAAGGACACAAAGCTCTGAGTCATCTTCACTGCCGGGTACGTCCCTGTGCAAGTAACTCCCTTCCCCCATCAACTAGCTTTCCATCAGAAAGGATCTCTGTGTGCTTGGGCAGGGAAGGTATGACCCACCCTCTTTTCCTGGAGAAAGGAAGGATGGTGACAGTGGTGGGGACTCTAGCTTCTCAGGGTGCCTCACCTTGTTGTCCCAAGCCAGCTAGAGTCCCATTCTGCTTTGAGGCCTAGAAAAAAGGAAAGGTAAATGGTGTGCCATGGCACAGAGATGTCTCTGGGACTTTTCATCTGTCAATTAAGATTATATCAGGATATTGCTCACACTCTTCCTCACTGTCAACTTTAAATTTCTTCCACCTAAGATGGCACCTGGGGGAAGGTTACAGATCTCATACCTAGCATTGAATCACTGAGGGCATTTGTTTGGAGACAAGAGCACAAACTCTACACCTCCATCAGTGCATGGGGAAGCCTTGATTTACACAGGGTTGGGGTCCTTGCCCCAAATTTTACCTCCAAAGGTTCAAGTGAATTGGATTACTTTTGCCATTCAGATAAGCTGGATACTTTCTCTAATGGATCATGACCAAAGTATTGGATGACTTGGTCACTTACTAGCTATGTGAACTGTGAGTTAGTTAGACGAAGGAAAAAGAGTAAGAAGTCCTGGTTTCTAATCCCAGCTCTGATACTAGCTGTGCAGTCTTTCTGAACTTTAGTGTTCTCACTCATAAAACGGGAGCAATAATACTTGTAATGGTCATGTTAAAGAATAATGAGGAGGTGGCTAGGTAGCAAAGTAGACACATCAGGCCTGAAGTTGGGAAGATCTGGGTTAAAATCTGGCCTCAAGATACTTCCAGCTGTGTGGCCTCAGGCCAGTCACTTAACCCCAATTGCCTAGCCCTTGACATTCTTCTGTCTCATAATTGTTCTATGACAGAATGTAAGAATTAAAAAAAAAATGAGGAAAGTATTTGGTAAATCTTCTACTAGAATGTAAGATCCTTAAAGGCTAGGACTATTTTTATTTTTAAAAAAGATCTGTTTCCCCAGTGACTGGCATATATCAAATATCAGCAGAGTAAATATCTATTATTCAACCATAACAACTTAGTTTTTCTGGGCTTCAGTTTTCTCATCTTTAAAATGGAGATACTACTGCTTATCTTACAGTTGTTATAAGGAACCAAAAAAGATAATGCATGAAAAACGTTTTTTAAAGCATTATTTATCCCCAAAATACAGAGCCCTCTGGTGGCTGGAACAGAGCATTTTTAAGAACTCATTCATGAATCTATCCTGAATGAAACTGGAACTTCTGTTTGATGAAGGGAAGATTTAGTGCTGAAATGTTTTTGTATTCATTTCAGAGACAGGACTGAACTCATGCTTTAACAAGGTTTAATTGTAGGTATTTTATGTTTTTCTTTCCTATCAGATTAAGGAAATCTAAGAATTAGGAAATCCCTTGAGTGAAGGGGCTTTTACTTCCCACAGAAGACCTAGGAGGCAGTTGCTTCTTTCCTCTGTAGGCCTCTTCCTGATAAAAAGGCTTTGCACAGAGTTTAACTTGTGAATTCATAGCACTCACCTGGCAGGAAACATTTCGGGTGATCCGACTGTATTCCTCATTGGCCAGCTGAACTTTTATCTTCTCTAGGCGGGCAACCAGTTCTGGATTCTGAGGAAGAAGGACAAAATGGGAAATATGAACTATGATATGACTCCTGTCCTCCAAGTCTTACTAGTTCTCATCATTTCGTTCTAGATCTAACTCTTTTCCAATGTAGATTGTGGTGATTCAGGCTTGCTAGGTCTAGGGTTTTTGGTATGTAAAAAGGGGTCTATACTCTTCTCCTAAAGGCATCAGCTAGGTGATACAGTGGACAGAGCTGTTGGGTATGGAATCAGGAAGTCCTGGGTTCAAATCCAGCCTCAGATACTTATGAGCAGCATGACCCTGGGCTAGTCACTTAATGCTGTGTGCCTCAGTTCCTTTATGTGTCAAATAAGCTAGAGAAAGAAATGGCAAACCATTCCAGTATTGTTACCAAGAAAACCCCCAAATGGGGGGCAGCTAGGTAGTACAGTGGACAGAGTACAAGGTCTGGAGTTGGAAAGGACTGGATTCAAATCTGACTTCAGACCTTTCCTAACTGTGAGACTCTGGGGAAGTAACCCCAAATGCCTAGTCCTCATAGCTTTTGTCTTAGAATTCATACTCAGTATTGAAACTCAGTATCTATCATAGTATATTTTATTTTATTCTTTTAAACATTTATTAATATATATTTTTTAGAAAGTTTATCATAGTATATTTTAAAAAAGAATGCCCCTCCCAATGGGATTGTGAATAATTAAACATGACTGAAAATGACTTAAAAAATGGTATGTTAGAACTCAACAGGGTGAAATTTCACCCACCTAATCACCTCTATTACATACCCTTGGGGGTTTCACAATCTTGGGGAGATAGATTTCACTGCCTTCCAGAAGCTCATGAAGGAAGACAGAAGAGCCTAGGAAAAGAAAGTTTGTATAGTGATTCACAAAGGAATGATATTTGAGCCAGGCCTGAACCCTCCATTTTTTCTGCCTGGTAGAAACAGCAGGCTACTACTCACTCAGATGCTGGACCCTCTTTAAGAGTGATTTTAAAATGCCTTACCCCCTCTCACTGATTCACCACCCTGCACAGCTTGGCTAGTGTTAAGATCAACTTCTGATTAAATTAGTGATGCTGTGGGAAGCCAATTAGAAGCAGGTAGGTGGCTTGGTGAATAGAGTTCCTGGACCTGGTGTCAGGAAGATCTGAGCCTCAGACACAGTAGTAGCTGTGCGACCCCTGGCAAGTTCCTCATCTGCCAAATAAGCTGGAGAAAGACAGAACAAACCACTCCAGTATCTTTGCCAAGAAAACCTCACGGATAGTATTGGTGTGCTTTTAGGTGACAGCCTAAGGAGGAGTCAGAAGTGACTGTCAAGTAAAGAGAATTAAAATTACTTTCACCAGTGGTGGGAAACAGTCACAGATAAGTAATAATCCATGACTCATTTAAATTTATCCTTTTATTTTTCCTGTTCAGTTAAACTGGGAGTTTTTTTTTTAATTAAACTTATGTGAATGAGGAAACGAGCTCAAGAAAGGCCAAGACCCTGCTGATGGCTGGGTCAGGTCTATTCCTTCCTGTCACTTCCTCCTTCAGGGTTTAAGATGATAAATGAGATTACAATGTCACTGCTCCCTCAGCACGAGAAGGTCCCAAAAGGACTGAGGCTGATTTGGGGCTGCAAAGAGGAATGGAGCGCGGACCCTTCCTCAGAACCATGTTTTCAAACATAAATTGCACCGGACACGCCCAGGCAGAGAGGGGAGGAGCTGAGATTCGAACTCAGGTCCTCAGCATCCAGCTTGGACATGCGCATCCAAGAATGCAGGATGGGGGAAGGGGACGCGGTGGACCCCGCCCCTCTTCCCAAAACGCGTGTGCGCGCGCGCGTGGCGAGGGTTAGGGCCCTGCCGGTCCAGAACTCTCACCATGCTGCCTCAAGTGCCGGTGCAGCTCGAGGAACAGGCGGAAGGGCACTACGGGCCTTAGGTCTCCGTTGTCGCCCCTCTCGGCCTTCTTCTCCAGCGCCGTCTCCAGTCGAGCCCGCAGCTCCCGAGGCAGGAACTCTCCCTTTAGTTCCCCGCCGGGGCCCAGGGCCCGCTGCAGCCGCTCCCCGACAAGCAGGGAGGACGCCATTTGAGTTGCGCCGCGTCAGGTGACCAGTGGAGCCGGCGAGGCACTTCCGGGGGGAACCCTAGAGCGGCCGCGGCGGGCGGGGAGCGCGGCACGCTGAGCCCTCTGGGACGGGGGCGGGGCGCCGCGCGGCGGAGGCGGCGCGCAGGACTCCGCGTAGGCATCCGCGTCTGTGACCGTGACCGAGTCCGCGTGTCCGCGGCGGCCCAGGCGCCGACATGGCGGGCTGTGTGGCCCGGCGGGCCCTAGCCGTGGGCAGCCGCTGCTGCTGCTGGTGGTCCCGGCCGCTGGCGGCGGCCCGGGCACTGCGGCCCCTCGCGACCTTCCCCCCGGCGACCCCTGTCGCGGCCACAGCGCGGAGACACCTCTCCTCCCGGTGAGGGGGAGGGGCGGGGGAAGTGAGAGGGGCGGGAGGGGGGCTCGGGGCCCCTGCTCCTGAAGAGCTGTTCTTCGAAATTTTGGTGTTGATCCGGTGGAGTCTATGCCCCTTGAGGACAGGGCTGGGGACTCTTCTTTGCGTCTTTAGCTCCCCTGTGGCTAGGCCATTGGGCGCTAGTCGAGTAGAGTGGAAGCTCCTCGAGGAGAGGCGCTCTTCTCCTTGTGTTTGGCTGCCCAGTGGCCAGACCACAGTGGCTGGATGTTACAGTAATGGACAAGTAGAGTAGAAGCTTCTCGAAGACAGGGACTCTTGTATTTCTAGCCCTGGTGCCTAGACCCTACAGTAATAGACAACAAGTAGAATGGAAGCTCCTAGAGGGCAGAGGTGCTTGGTTTTCTATTTGGCTGTCAAGTTCGTTAACCAGTGCCTGGACGGCAGTGTAAAAGACAAATCGAGTGGAAGGTTCTGGAGGGCAGACACTCTTGTTTTGATCTTTTCCCCTAGTGCCTAAATCTAGTGTTTGAACTATATAGTATTTGAATTTGAACTATATAGTAATTGACAAGGCCCTCAAGGGCAGGGACTCTGTTTTTTGTCTTTCTTCTTCCTGTGCCTGGACCATGCAGTAATGGGCAAGTAAGTTCTTAGGAGGCTGGCCTTGAAGGCTTGGTCCATACAGTAACAGAAAAGAAGTCCCTTGAGGGTGGCGACTGTTTGATATTTAGGTCTAGAATCATGAAAAGTTAGAACTAACCTCCAGGTTCAGCCCCTAGCACACTGCCTAGGTAGTAAGCTCCTTAAGGTAGGGAACTCCTTTGTTTTTACAACTTGAAATCATAGAAAATTAGCACTAATTTGTATGTTTTTGAGAAATTGATTTGCCCAGTGCCACCAGGCCAGTTAGTGGGTATGCCTTTGTAACCCCCACACCTAACAGCCAATCCACAAGCATTTATTAAACACCTACTGAGTATTAGGCCTCTGGCAAATTCTTGGGATATAAAGCAGGGCAAAAGACAGCCCTTGCCCTGGAGGAGGTCACAGTCTGATGGCGGGGGATGGCATGAAAAATAACTATACAAATAAGTTACAGATCTGATAAATTGGAGGTTATAGATAGGCATCATATCTGGGCTCTTATTCAATCAGTAAACAAACATTAAGCACCTAATACTCTGTGGTAAGCATTATGTTGGATGCTAGAACTGCCAGAAAGCAAAGCCAAACTGTCCTTGAGGAAGGAGCTCACAGTCTGATGGAGAGGACATATAAATAACTATGGGCCTAGAAGATGTATACATGGAAGGCCATCAGCAAGGGGCTGGCACTAGTTGGGAAATATGTAAGGTTTCCTGTGGGACCTGAGCTTTGAAGGAAGAGGGGAAACTAGAGTCAGAGTTGAGGGGCTGAGCATTCTGAGGACAGGAGCAGCCAGTGCAGAGGCACTGAGGTGAAGGAAGTAGTAACTTGTTTGAGAAATCAAGGGCAGAACGACTTAAGGAGGGTGTGGGGTACCTTAGAGACCCCTGAGTCCCATCTGTTTTATAGATGAGGAAACTGAGGCCCAGGTTGGTTATGTGACTATCTTGAGGTCCCACCCTAGGCCCCTGAGGCAGGATTTAAGTTCAAGGCCGCTAGTCCTGTTCCCCCCATTCCACCCCCCATCCCC
This sequence comes from Gracilinanus agilis, assembly GCF_016433145.1. Taxonomy (NCBI): domain Eukaryota; kingdom Metazoa; phylum Chordata; class Mammalia; order Didelphimorphia; family Didelphidae; genus Gracilinanus; species Gracilinanus agilis. The sequence goes on along the minus strand of NC_058133.1, from coordinate 485,919,520 downwards.
TTCCCCAGACTGTGCCTCCCTTTTTAGGCTTAATTTTTATGCCTGACCATTCTGGGTCTCCTATGCCTGGGCTTTGACTTCCCTGAGGTCTAAGGCATGGCCAGAGACAACAGAAGAACTCCCAGGCTTCAGTGTGTCTCTAGCTGGAGACTTGGGGAATATGAATTCTTGTCTCATTTGTGGAGATGGAGTTGATGTGTTTGTACAGAGTGTGCTGCTGTAGGCACGGGGCAGAAGAGCTCTGGGATCTTTGCTTTGGATGAAAGAGCCTGGGAGGTTCATGGGAAATCTGGGAGGTGTCCCCATATTGCATAGATTGCAGGGAGTCTCCCCTGCTCACACTGGAAACTGAGAAGGTTCAATTTGTTGTAGTGCCTAGGATTAGGGATGGGTATTAGGGAGATGTGGATGGGCCTTATGAGGAACCTTTATACAGCTCCCTTCTTGTCTGTCAAATAAATGAGAGAGAGGAGCAAATAGGAACTTTTAGAATACCTACTATGTGCCAGGCACTGGACTGAGCACTTTGCAGATTGTCATAACAGCCTAAAAAGTGGGTGCTGTTATTATCCCCATTTTATTGTTGAGGAAACTGAGGCAGACAGGTGAAGTGACTAGCCCAGGGTCCCACAGCCAGAAGGCCTGAGGGTTGATTTGAACTCAGATCTATTGACTCCAACCCAGCAGTGTGTACTGTGATGTTCTCTTGTGTCCTCTAAACAAAGCACCTGCCATTGGTTGTTGGTACTGGTAGAGCCTCTCTTCAGCTCTTCTCTATTATCCCTTAAGTCCAGTTTCAGTAATTTCTCCGAATCCCAAACCATTCATTTCAGTGCTCTCCTTCTCTTCAGAAACCGACCAGAGGGCAAAGTGTTGGAAACAGTTGGTGTATTTGAAGTGCCAAAGCAGAATGGAAAATATGAGACAGGCCAGGTAAGTGCTGGGAGTGACCATGACCACTGGGGAGTGATGGTAACTGGGGTCACCATTTATAGTCATGAGAAATTGGCTGGTTTTCTTCCAGATGAGTTTTCTAATGACAGGTTTAGGGCTTAGGTTGGGTGAGAGCAGTAGGTGCCCCCAGTTTGGGGAGTTCTGGTTTCTACTGTACTTGTGTGTACCAGGGTGAAAGTGGTCTAAGATTAGCAGAGGGTCATAGTGATGATGATGATGGCAGCTAACATGAGGTCCTGCTTTATCCTCACAGTAGCTCCATGAGGCAGGTGCTGCTATTATCTCCATTTTACAGAGGAGATAACAGATGGAGAGGGGTTAAGTGACTTGCCTTGGACCTCCCAATTGAAAGTATGTAGGGATGGTTTGATTTTAGGGGGACTTAGATGCAAGTGGAGGAGGTTCTCTTGAATATGTTTAGGAAGGAATATTGAGAGTGAAACAAGCACTTTGCCACTTGGCTTTGAAGGGCACTAGTCGCCCTTGTCTGGGCAGGTGTCTCTTTTCCTTTTCTCTTGTATGTGGTTGGGGCCTGGGTCTCTTTTGGGTCTCTGAAAGAAGTGATGTTCTTGTCTGAGACTGATGTTGTAGCCAGGCTTGCATGGGCTCAACAGACTCTTCTTTTCTTGCAGCTCTTTCTTCATAGTATATTTGGGTACCGAGGTGTTGTCCTGTTTCCCTGGCAGGCCAGGTTGTATGACCGGGATGTGGCTTCTACAGCCCCAGAAAAGTAAGCCTCCCTGCTGTGTTTGTATCTTACAAGTGGTGCCAGGGGAGTGGTCTCAAGGGAGAAGAAAAGCACCTCATAATGGGTCCCAGGGTGAAGATGGCATTTCCCCAGTGGTCTGTCTGATGTTTGAGTGCTCTGATAGCACCACTGAGGGATGGGGACAAGAGTACTAAGTGCTGGAGAGGAAGGCCTAAGCTGTGCCAACATATACCCTCAGTTTCTAGTCTTCACCCCCAGGAGGGTATGAATCATTACAAGTCAACCCTGAAGTGCCTTTGGCAGAGGAGCTCATTTGGGAACTCTCCTCTGCTAGCCTCCCAGCTCTCCATCCTGTCTCCACCCCATAAAAGTAGATTATAGAATATGCAGCAACTGCTTCACTGAGACCTTTCTCCCATACCCAGAACAGAGAACCCAGCTGGCCATGGCTCTAAGGAGGTGAAAGGCAAAACTCACACTTACTACCAGGTGCTGATTGATGCCCGGGACTGTCCACACATAGTAAGTGCACAAGGATATCGGGCCCCAGATTCCCTTGACCAAGAGAGAGACCAGTGCCCTGCCTGAGAGCTTTAGTAGAGGCAGCAGGTATGTGTGGTGGGAGTGAGATGGAAACAACACAGCCTTGGTCCTTCCCAGAACCAAGACCAGGGATGAAGCCCCTTCACATTGTGGGTGTGCAGAGACCAATCCTCCTAACTTCTCTCTTGCCTCAGTCTCAGAGATCTCAGACAGAAGCTGTGACGTTCTTGGCCAACCATGATGACAGTCGAGCTCTCTACGCTATACCAGGTACGTGAAGGAAAGTTTGAAGCTGGCAAGGGATCGTGGGATACACCTGGCATTCTTCAAGAAATGCCTTGTTTGGCCGAGTGTTAGTACCAGGCTCGTTTCAGGAAGCTAGGTGGGCAGGCCCAAGTCTCTGTGTCTCACTAGGACCTGCTTCCTTTCAGCCAGGGCCTCTTCATTGGGAACCAAGTTTATGTATTTGTGATCCAGAAAGGAAAGGAGCCCTAAGGAGTGGGAGGAATGGGTCTGTAGCTCAGGTATGGTCTGCTCCAATCCCCCCCACCCACACACCCCCAGCACAGGTTTGGCAATTCTGCCCTCAGAAGAGCCTCTCTCCTCTGTTTCTTCAGTGGCACTCACTGAGCTTCTTTGCTTTTCTTTCCTAGGCCTGGACTATGTTAGCCATGAAGACATCCTCCCCTATACATCCACTGACCAGGTTCCCATCCAGCATGAGCTGTTTGAAAGGTTTCTCCTCTATGAACAGTCAAAAGGTACTGGCCCCTAGGGATTGATGCTGGGGTGACCAGGACGGCCTTTTCCAGAGACTGTGGGTGGTCTTAGAGCTTGTCCTTGGCCCAGGCTTCCTTCCAGATGCTCTGCTTCCTCTGTCTTGGGGTCTGATTAGGCAGAGGCATGTGCATCCTGAGGGGGGGAGTAGGGTGAGGGGCTGAGCAGGAAGAATGGAGGAAACCTTTCAGGTGCACCTGAGGCAGAGCCCTGCGGTCAGCTGGTGGGTTCACTCCTCTCTTAGCTCCACCCTTTGTGGCTCGAGAGACACTTCGTGCTTGGCAGGAGAAGAATCACCCCTGGCTGGAGCTGTCAGATGTCCACCGGGAAACTACCGAGAACATCCGTGTCACTGTCATCCCCTTCTACATGGGCATGAGGGTAGGTCCCCATCCTGGGCATACCCCACTCTGGGTCTAGGCTCTGCAGGCTGAGAATGGGGTTTTTTTAGGGCTTTATCTATTGTCAGTTTGTTTGATATTTTCTCCAGTGTATCCTTTGTGCAGAATGACCCCTCTTGACTCAGGGCAGGGAAGATGGCATTGGGCTGGCCCAGCGCAGGTCCTTTTGCCCCAGGATCTTGATCTGCCTCCTTGCTCTGTAGCTTCCTGTCCTACCCTGACTCTGCTTCAGAATTGATAAAGGCAGGGACTGAGTCTAGGCCTCTGTCTGGTTGGGTTACACTGTCTTCCTCTCCTCCCATTATACCTTGTGTCATTGCTCCATCAGGTTCAACAGGAGGGGGAGCATAGATAAGAGTGAGGTCTAGGGCAAAAGCTCCCCCCATCCTGAAGAGCAAACTTAAGGGGAGGAGGCCCACTGGCTTGCTGCCTCAGTTCATGTTCACAGTCTGGTGCCTGCTGGGAGCACTGACTTCTTTAAACCCCTTGGGCCTGCCCTGTAATGCCCCTCCTCTGAGCACTTGGTCCTCCTTCTGTGGGGCTAATGATCTTTGTGCTTCTCTCCTTAGGAGGCCCAGAATTCCCATGTCTACTGGGTGAGTAGTTTTCCTTTCCACAGAGCCCTCAGGGCAGGGGTGGTGTGGTGCTGGCTTGGAGGAAGAATGCGCTCTTCCCCTCTGACCAGGGAAAGAGAAAATCAGGTCAGGTTCTCAGGCGTTGTTGTTGGCTTTTCTGTGACTGGGGAGGGAGGAGAGGTTATCCTCCCCTAACAGGACAGCCCACTGTCTCACTCCTAGACCCCTCCCCAGCCCTGACCAGCCCTCTCCTTCTTTGGGCAGTGGCGCTACTGTATCCGTTTGGAAAATTTGGACAGTGATGTAGTTCAGCTTCGGGAACGTCACTGGAGGATATTCAGCTTGTCAGGCACGCTAGAAACGGTGCGCGGCCGAGGTGTGGTAGGCAGGGTAAGGCTGAGAGCTTCCCTTCCTGGTGGCTTTTGGATACCCGGTGGCTGGGTTTAAGACTCTTTCTGACTCCTGTCTTTTATTTTTCTCTTTTTAAGTACGTTTGGGGAGGGGATAAGCAGTGGATGACACAGCTTCTGGCAAAACTACATTAATATTCCTGGGGGATGAAATTTTTGGGGGTGTTGGCAACAGGACTCTTGTCTATCCATTCAACACTGAAGCCATTAGTCAGGTCATCTTAGCTGGCACCAAAGGGGGCACCTGCAGGGTATTGACCAGCTTGTCCATTTCCGATATTCTTTTGGTGATGCTCCAGATCTGGAGGCTTGGCCCATGGGTAGCTTGAAGTGGCTCTGGGCAGCAGCAGGGTCGGATAAGAGTCAGTCCCTGTGAGTGTCCATTGCTGCTTCTTCTGATTCTACCCCTTCACAAACCCCACCAGGAGCCTGTATTATCCAAAGAACAGCCAGCTTTCCAGTACAGCAGCCATGTTTCTCTGCAGGCCTCCAGTGGGCACATGTGGTGAGTGAGCCTCTCATCCTGGGACATGCCAGGACAGTCATTGCTATCTTCTTGAACCTTCCTTTGTCCCTGCAATCCAGCACACTGTGTCCGGGTAGTCAAGAGCCTAGGACAAATGTTCATTCTTAAACTTTTTGTGAGTCCTAGAATCATCTTGCCAGGCTGGGGAAGCCCATAATATTTTTAAATGCCTGAATATAAGGGACTGGGACTAGTGGAAGATAATTTTATTGAAGTATAGTTGTCACAATGTTGTCATTCCCCCCCGACCTTCCAGAAAGTCGTGGACCCCAGGTTTAGAACAAGACAGTCTGTACTGTTTGACACCACTAGGAAGTTGGATGGGCAGGGTAGGAAGGTTCAGCTTTTCATGGGCCCTTCCCTTTTCCCATGCTGGGGAGGTGAGAGCTTTGGGCCATTTTCCCCCACTTATTCCATAGCTAAGAAAGTGAGGTTCCTAATAGGGATGAGGGGCTTAGGCCAAAACTCTCTTTGAGCCAGGTTCTGTCCATCTTACAGGGGCACGTTCCGCTTTGAGAGGCCTGATGGATCTCACTTTGATGTCCGAATTCCTCCCTTCTCTCTGGAAAGCAATAAGGATGAGAAAACACCCCCTTCTGGCCTTCACTGGTAGGGCAACTCAGGGTCCATGCCCAGCCTTGGCCTACCTAAATGACTTCCACCTCACAGCTGCTGCAGAACATTGGGCTTTCTTCACCTCTCCCAGGCCACCATAGGTTTGGTGTTGTCTCTTATAGTTTGTTCCATTTGGTTGTGGTTTTTTTTTGGGTTATGTAACAATTTTCTCTAAAGACCCCCCTCACTGGGCTCCTTCAGAAGCAGCCTTTCCTGCCCTGCTTGTACCATGTTCCAGTAAAACTTCCCGTTTGGCTGTCCCAGGAGACAGGAGGGCTATCCCCCTGCCCATTTCTCGGAGGTGCTTCGGAGTGCGAAGTTTGGTCAATAAATCCGTGCATGCCTGGCTGCCCTTTCCATTTCTGCATCAGGGCACCAGCTCATCCCCTTCAGGCACCAGGCACTTGACTCTCTTGCCATTTCTGAGAGCAAAGAAACCACCAGAACTCTGAGCACGGTCCTTTTTTCCAACACCCTTCTCTCAAGAGAGCTCCACCTCTGGCTGGGAGTTTGTTTCAGAACGCCATCTGACCCAGCCTCTCCTGACCTTGGCCATGTGTTGGAAGTATGGAGCAAGGCAAGAGTTCTTTCCCATCAAACTCTTTGGTTCCTGGCAAGCCTGGCAATCGCAGGATGAGAGCATGGGAGGGTCTCTAGCCAGGGGTCACAGAAAAGTTGACTTGTCCAGCCCTTGGTAAGAGTTTTTAGATACTATGTGTCCACCTTTTATCTCAGGCTTTTGAGAACATAGCTCACCTAGGATGCCTGGGAATGGTGAAACCTGTAGTTTCTGGGATAGGGTTACTTAGTCATTGGAATTCTTGGGCGCCAATGTGGATGAGAATTATAAAAGGGGGTCTGGGTTAACTCAAATGATTAAGATGGGCAGAACTGGTTTTAGAGGCCGGTCCAGCTACCTCTCCTCACTGAGAACCTTTTTTTTCTGCCATGCTTCCTGGAAGGTGAAGAATTGTATTTTTCTAAGTAAAGTAAGATTAGAGCTGCCTTTATCAGCAGCAGAGTTCTAACATGCCATCTATATCCAACTTGCCCTGTTGGAACTGCTTGGGCTGTTATGACCAAGGGGACAACATGACCCATTTCAGGAGTTAAAAATTAGATTTCTACTCTGACTAGGGAGTGCCTGAAATAGTACAACTGGACCAAATCGGGTTTTGTGATCCAGGAGGGAATAGAAGAATTGCTCCAGACTGACACCTCTGGCTATGCCACATCACACACAAATAAATTCCCACTTTGTGTACGGTGTAACAGGATTTTATTAAAAATTAGTGTTTGCTTCCATTGCCTGTGCTAATCGGGGAGAAAGAAATATTGCCATTTAAAAGGTTAGTGAGAAGAATGAGGCCCTCATTTCAGCCAAGGGCCTACCTGACCTTTGAGGCAGAGATGGGAAAATCAATCTTAGACCTCCCTTGGATCAGGAAGTAGCCTGATTGTACAAAGCATAATCTCCAACTGTTTGGCTGTTGGTTTCCAACAAAACTGCCAAAATGGGGCCTGAAGTTTCAAGCACAGGGTCTGGGGGCAGTAAATAGCAATACCAGCTCTGAGCCTCTGTCATGCCTCACCCAAACCTCATTTAACCTCTTGGTATATGTCAGGGGAAGGTTGTCCAGTTCTGACTTAAAAAAACCAACAGGAACAACAGCATTTTAAAGGTAGGACAGTCATTTCAAAAGTGCTATACTAAACAAATACCAAAGCCACTTAGAGTTGAACTGGGGTTTGGGGGAAGGGCCATAGCGGCAGGTTCTGCAGTCAGGCAGTGATTGTCTCAGATCTATTTTTCATTTACTCTGGCTGCTGAAGTCAAAAGTTCCCACAGCTAAGAGATGAGTGACTTAAGGATTTCCTGGTGAACACTTGAAAAATATCTACTTTTGATTGCAGACTTAGTGTTTTCTAAAGGAAAGTCTCCAACTATATAGTGTTTCTGGTGAAAGCAGCAGTGGTCATCTCAACAGACCAAGAATTCAGACAGTCTCGGCCTGGGCAATTTAAGATAACGCCTACTAACATGTCTTCATTTCTGTGTGGAAAAAGGTTAGAGAAAAGGGTGATAACATTCCATGAGCCCACATATCTCTTCCTGTCCTGGCAGGTGGCCTAGGACTACTTTGAGGGGGTTAGAACAGTGAACAGAAGCCAAAAGAGAGGTAACAGCAGCCCGAGTTTCCACCTTGAATGCCGAAGGATGTAACAGTGAGTTAACTGTTGGTCTCCTTAAGTCAGACCACACTCAAATTGACTTCCTAACCAAAGAAAGGTGAACTTACAATTATCTTGCCTTGATGAAGGGTGGGAACATTAATAGGTGGCTGTTAAGGTGCCATTCTAAGAGTCTTGGAGCTACATTCAAGATTTTGAGAGGAGAATGAACCAAGAAACAAAGGCCAGTTTGGGCTCCTAGAAGCCACCATTAGAAGAATAGAGGCAGGAAGAGCCTGAGATGCATCAGCTGATTTGATAACCACAGTCATCTGGGGAGGAAGGAGGCACTGGCTTCTGGAAAAGAATTTTGAAAAGATCCTTTTCTGGAGATTAAACTAAACTAAGGGAGGCCTGTGGCCCAGAAGAGAAGCTGTCTGATTCTCATCCCCTGACAATGAAGATTCCATAAGCTAAGTGATCCAGCAGAAGGGAGCTTGGGCCCTTCCCTTCTGTATTATTGCTCTGCCAAGGCCAGAGGAGCCATTGCTTTTTGAAGCCACCATGCTACCTTTTTCAGAAGCTTGCCCACTAAACATGTATGGATATTGTTTGTGTGGCCAAGTGACCATCTACTGCAGGCAAGATGCAGGCACCACCACCTCATGGTCCTTTAGAGAACACACCAAAAGTGTGGTTGAGAGTGCACCCATAAGGGAAAGAGCTAAAAAAAGCAGAGGTAGAAACCAGCCCTAGGGTAGTGGACTCCCTGGTGGAGGTTATGTGCTGGCAGAAACTAAGTTTCTTTTCATCTGGACCTACCACTGTTCCAGCCTGAGAATTTGGCCTTTTCTTAAATTTCCCAGGGCCCTGGCAGCTGGACTCTGGTTCCTTTTTATAGCAAGACCAACCATTTCATTCTTTTCATCCAAGAAGGAAACTGACTGATTTTTCTTTGCTTCTCTGGAATGGGTCCTGGGGAAAGAGGCAGAATGGTTGAAAAAGGAAAACATGGGGAGATTACCTTGTTTCCTCTGGTGAAAAGTTGATGGATCAGGGCTGAAGTCTCTTTGCAGAAGAATAGAACATATTCTGAAGAAACTACATTAATGATCGAAGAGAACCAAGGGGAGTTGAGGTAGCTTCCCTCAGATCCCCCGCTCTGAAGGGGTGGCTCAGTCATGGAATTTAAAATATCCTCTTCCTTATAAAAAAAAAAAAGCTGCTGCTTATCACTGGTGATTAGAAATTTCCTAGAGGACTGCCTAGGGCCTCTCCATCCCTAGAACTGAATTCTCAGCTCCTACTGTATCTCAGAAAGAGGCCCTAAAACAGTGCCCCAAACTTGTGAAGGGCAAGAGGACCCTTCAAAGAGTACAAGGAAGAACCGAGGCCTAGAGCTTCAGGGTCTTCTTAATGAGAATTTGGAGAGGTTGATCCCCTGAGCTATAAGGCTGAACTGAAGAACAGTACCCTGGAGTTATCCCAGCAGGGAACCAGGCAGGTGAGGAAAAAGGCTTAGTTATGCCATTGATGGGCAAGATTCAGTCACCTTGGGCAGAGCAGAGAAGCAGGACAAAAGTCCTTCCCTACCCTGCTCCCCTTAGCCTCTGGAGAGGGGTGGGGCAGAGGCAAATACAGACACTTGCCCAACAAGTGATGCTGGTTTGGGTGCACCCCAGAGGGGGGGAACCTGGGCTGTCTGGATCCCAAGACTGAGAGGCACTGTCAGTCCCGATGGGTGGACTGGTGGCTGAGCTGCCGATCATCATAGGTACTGTAGCGCTTAACATGGATGCGACGGACTCGGTCCCGTAGTTCAAAGGCCTCCTCATCCTCACCAGGGCACACCTGGCTCCGGCTGCGGCTTGTAGCCTCCAACAAAGAGTTGTCAGGGACTCGGGGTGTCTCGTAGAGCAGGACGTTGAGTGTTTCCTCGTAGATTCGAGCCTCTGGGAACTCTACCTGGGGGGTGGTGGGAACCAAGAAGGATTAGAAAAGGGTTCCAAGGCTGGTGACCTGGTCACAGTCCTATAACTTCATTGCCTATTGCAGAAGGCAACTCCCCAAAACACCAAAATCTCTCTTGGAGCTAGAATAAGAACCCATCTCAGTGCAGGGCTTCAGTTTTCTCTTCTAAGAAATGGGAAGAAACCCTCGCTTGTGAATGACACAGTATACATGCTTTCAGAAATCTGGCTGTCTTGTGGGAAGACGGCCATACTGTACTTTATGACAGCAGGTCAACAGACATTGAGGAGTGCCTGGCTGACCTTGTTGCCTCTCAATGTGGTGAAACCTCAGTCACCTCTGTCAAATGAATATGGTAGTGAAGGTGATTTCTAAAGGCCTTTGCAGCTTTAACTTATAAGTAATTAAGTTGTCTTTTCTGAACTTCCTCTCAGGCTAAATGGAGTAGAGCCTCCCTTGCCCATCTACCCGTTGGGGTTTTTGTGCTACAGGAAAGGGAAAGGGACAAAATTAAGGCCCCATACTAGCTGAATTCTATACTTGGCACCATACTCAGACCTCCTGGGCTAACTTCAGGGACACTAAGGGCTCTTTTTTTGAGGACAAGCTCATTCTTCCCCCTCCTCCTTCTCTTCCAGACATGACCTATGCCAGACATCACCATGCCCCAATACAGTGGGACTTGGGAAGCTGTCTTGGATATTTCTGCAAACCTCTTACCCGTATCTATTCTGACTACCATATCCTCTGCTTGCATGCCCAAGCCACCCTGGCCCTTCAGATTTCTTGTCTCTCCAAGATATCAGTCACAGGCAACAACTATTACCCAGATGCTTCAAGACACTCATCTAGTTGATAGTGGCTGCCCAGCCTGTAGGCCCAGTATTGGGGCTCTCCCTGAACTTCAATGACCTGCAGGCCCAAGTCTATAAAAATGGATCTACATACTATGTCTCAATGGGAACAAAGCAGCCCTTTTAACCCCAGCTCCTAGGGCTGCCTGGTGTACCTTTGTCTGCTTTTTCTCAGTGGCATAGACAATGGAGGTGCAGCACACCTCGGCCAACTTCCGGCCTTGGCCATAGAAAGACCAGCAGCAGATTTCATCTCCAATGACATCCTTAATAAAGAGCACACGGCCATTGAAGCGGAGAGAGAGTTTGTCAAACAGTTCAATGTTCTTAAGCAAGTGGTCATCGGAATTGCTACAAAACAAAGACATTGGAAGATGTGAAGTGAGTCCTTGGTCTCTGGAGCAGAGAAGAGCTAAGGCTGTAGACTGGGCTGGGTCCCTTCCCTTTGGCCTCAGAGGCACAACATTTTGGTGACTACTAGAGTTTTCTTTGGTTGCTGTGGCTGTGAAAAACCAGGGAACTCTTCTGCACTAGTTTTATGCCAGGCCCCAAAACAGGAGAGAGCCTGCAACTGACCAAAGGGATGGACAACAGAACTGGGGAGAAAGGGATAGCAGAGTGGAACTTCCCTTAAATAGCTTAGACACAGGAGAATAAAGATGATCTTTTTAAGATCTCATCTTTGATATGGAAATGGTCTTACACATGTTGTTCTTCTCTGCTCTTCTTTTGGAGCTAAGTCATCAAAGGTGGTTCAGAGATCTGGACCAGGAAGAGAAGGATACTCTGGAGGGCACGCCTGAGCTCAAGATAAGTCCCTACTTGGGCAATGGGTGGAAGAAGAGGCAGCTCCTGTGGCCCCAGACCTCTAGTCCATTAGTGCTCTCTGGGGAAGTGCTTTCCAAGCTTCTTTTGCTACTTTCTGGCCTGTATCTTGTCCCTATGGACTCACATCCCAGGACATTCCCTATTAGCCCTTCTCTCTCTGCCCAAAGGGAATGTACACTCAGTGTGGCTGTTCCAAGAGGCATCTTAGCTTGGCTCCCTCTTTCCATCCATTCCAGGGGTGGCCCTCCTGATTCTGGCAGTGGCTCCTTCTCAGGCTTCTCACCTGGTGTAGGAATACTTGTTGTTGCTTCGGTTATAAAGTAGCTTCACCACAGGCTACAGGGGGAAGGGTGGAGATAAGAGATGAAGAGGGTCTGCCTGATTCCCTGCAAATCCCTCCCCCCTCCCCTTCCCATCCCCTCCCCTCGGTGTTCTCTGGAAGGGTGGTGCTACCTTAGTGGAGGCTTCAATAAGTCGCTCCTCCTCTTTTGGGGATGTGATGATGGGGATGTTGCACACAGGCTGATAGGAGTCCTTCTTATCCTGTATGTGTGCAAGCAAGAGAAGGGGTGGGTGTTATGGGATCACACTCTCTTTGTGCCTGGTACCAGCGAGGAGTGCAACACTGCTTCCAGCTATGCTGATAGTCTCCAGTGGAGCTACCTGGACAGCTTTGCAAGGCCACTGCCCATCCCCTTCCATAACCTGAGGGGGCAGCTCCCCTTTTTTACAACGGATGAAAAAGAGGCTCAGGAATGATGATGATGATAAGGATAAGATTGGGCTTAAACTTTATAAAGCACTTTACAAATATCTCATTTTATCTTCAGAATGCCCCATCACCTTGGGAAGTAGGCGCTCTTATAGTAGCAAGATAAGGCTTAGAACCTAGATGTTTTGCCTCCCCATCCAGAGGTTATGCCAACGCTCTCCAGGCCCCAGTGTAATCAGGGCCCTATTCTGACTTGGTAAGTGACTGACTGTGGGCAGTGATGACTGACTGGTAAGTTGATGGCCTACAGGATTCAGTCAGGGGTTCCAGGCTAAGACAACTTGGTAGGCAAATATTTAGACAGATAATGGTTGTTGTCAGTCCCTCTGGAGAACCAGAAGCTCTGCTGCCATGTTGACCTGGCACTGGATTTACCTCAAATCTGTCTCTGTCCAATTCTTTAAGAACAAGTCCATGAAGGAGAGTAGGGGAGGGTTGCTGCTTGGGCACTGATACCTGGCCCTCTGCATACCTGCAGTGCTGCCTGACACATGTCCACCAGCCCCTGGATGAGGTAATATTTGGCTTCTGCCATCAGCTCCTTGATTTCTTGCCGGTTTGGGGGAAGAGTGATGGTGTCATCTCGGAGGTAATTCAAAATGGTGCCAAAGTGCTTCCCACATCGGTCTATGAGGATCCAGCCTAAAAATTCAGATCAGAATCCAGTGGGATTACTGCTGTACCCAGAGTACTTTATTTCTTTTGCTCCAAAAACTTCAAAGGGTTGTATGGATAGGCATAGGAAGACTCATTTCTTGGGCCCTCACCTACCTATGAGATGAGGAGATGGAGCGGACCATCCTGAAGGTCCCACTCATCACTAATAGTCTATGAAAGGGAAAATGCCCATATCTCTTGTGCAAGGTTTGCCCCGAACCAGTCAGCCCTATGGCTTCCTGCTGCCACCCACCCTCTTCCTTCTCTGCCTTGGGTCCTTACCCTCCTTGTCAGTGAGCACCTCCATGCGCCCACTGAACATGGCCTTGAGCATGGTGTCATGGCGGGTGAGCACGCGAACCGTGGTATAGTAAAGAGAGCCCCCAACATTGAGCTGGATGTATTTGTTGCCCAGCCCACCGCCCTTGAAGCCTCCTGGTTTGGGCTTAGACCCTGAGGCTGGACACAGGCCAGCCAAGCAGGTGTCTCCGGACATCTCCCGTTGCAGGTAGATGACCACACGGCAGGAGGTGGGCCTGGGGCGTTCCACTGTGGTGGAGGATGTCACAGGTAAGCAATTGGTGGAGGCCAGAGCCTCATAATCTCAGGACTGAAGGCAGAAGGGAAGAAAGAATAGGAGTCAGGAGATATTATGAAGTTAGGACATAGAAGATTTCCAGTAAACCAATTAAATCTTAGCCAACCAATCAAAGTCTTAGTGAGACTGAGAATTCGGCCAATCTCCAGGCTCTGTCAGGAATAAAGCACCAAGTTGTCCTATTTTTCAATGGGAGTGAATCAAGGGAAGTGAAAAGAGTAATTTAAAAATTTTCATTTCATTTTATTTTCTGATCTGCATCCTATCCCTTCCCTCCCTCCCAACATTAAGAAAGAAAAATCAACCCATAACAAATATGTGGAAAGGAACTGGAACAGAGAGCCACCACTTAGTTAGCAACATGACTTGGGAGAAAAGATTGAAATAAGCTAGGATGAAGGTATCGGTATCTTCAGCTGCCAGACTGAAGGTCAGCAGAGAGGGTAGGGCTGGATAAGTCAATCTGAGAATCAGCAGCATAAACGTAATCAAATCTATGAGAGCTGAAGAGAGTACCAAATATAATAATAAAAGGGAGAATTGGGTGAGAACAGAGCCCTAGAGGATGCTCAGGAGTGACCTGGAAAGAATCTAATAAAAAGGAGACTGAGAAGAAGCAGTTAGAGAGGTAGGAGAACCTGGAAAGAAAGAGGTCATGAAGAATTGGAGAGCCCTGACCTCATGGTGCTGGTTTCTTGATTCTCTCTTTTCTGGGTGCAGAATTCTTGAAATCATTAGAGCTTTCCCTTATCTAAAGAAATGAATGGAAGACCCCTTGCTGTCTTGTCTTTCTAGTAGGGCAGGGCTTCCCAACTCTTCTATTTCCTGAGTGGATGGAGAAGACCTTAGGAATGCTTCATGTTCCAGGAAAGTCTTAAGATGAGCCCCAAACACAGGTTTCATTGAGATATGTAGTTCTAGATGCTAGTGGGCCCTGGAGGAAGTATATAGGGTCAGTCCCTTATGGATTAGAGCAACCTTTTTGGCCGTGAGAGCCATAAACGGCTGCGGAAGGAAGGAGGAGGATGGAGGCTGAAGGGCCCCCTGGGGGACATCCTGGGGCTCTGCCCAGACTGGCGGGTCAGGAGGTGGAGCCAGATATGGCTCGAGAGCCATACCTTGCTAAACCCTGGATTAGAGCCTGTTTGATTTTCTTCCCATCTACTTAAAACAACAACAACAACAACAACAAATCCTTACCTTCTTAATATCTAGGACAGAAGAGCAGTAAGGGCTAGGCAAGTGAGGTTAAGTGACTTGCCCAGAGTCACACAGCTAGGAAGTGTCTGAGACCACATTTGAACCCAGGACCTCCTGACTTTAGGCCTGGCTCTCTATCCACTGTGCCTCCCTACCATTTTTTTTTTTCAAGGTAGTGGGGTAAAGTTCTTAGAGGGCTGTCTTATAAGTAAAAAAGTCCTGGGTTCAAGACCTACATGACTGAGCCAGTTTTTTTACTATTTCAAGGATCCCAGGCAACTCTCAAAGACAATAGATTTAACAGAGAAAACTTCCTTTTTTGGAGTTCTTTACTCCTATGGACACAAGTTTGGTCCAAAGAAATGATCAGCGAGGTGTGCCTAATTGTTTATCTATCCTTGGAACAGAACACAGAATACAGAAGAAAGACACAGACTGCACCTCCCTGCCTCCCCCTCCCCCAATACCAAGCTTGTCTTCCCAGTGAGACTGTAAGCTCTCTTAGGACAAGAATTATGTCTAACACAGTGTTGGCACATTGTAGGTACTCATTAAATACTGACTTTGGAGCTAGAACTATGGCTAAAAAGAACTATTAGGCTAAATAGAAGGAAGAAATTTCAGACTTTTGGGAAAAGACCCAGAAATAAAAAGTGTGTTCTATAATGAATGGAGTTCTTGGAGATTTTAGCAAAGTTATCTGACAACCTGTTGTGGACAAGATAGAGGGATGTAGGCTGGATACTGAATGATTATACTTGAAGTGTTCAATATGGCCTTCATTTAGTGGTGCCTCAGGGATCTGGGATTGGCCTATGGCCATGTTGGTGAACTTATGGCACGAGTGCTGGAGAGGGCTATTACCTTCCCCCTCTCCACCATATTTGAGGACATTTCTCACATGATCCGCCCCTCTATCCAGCAACCCAATGGGAGTGCTTCCTTCCTCCCTCCCCTGTCTGGGGTAAGGGGTGGAGTTCACATGTCATGTGAGGGTTGCAGTTTGGGCATTTGGGCTCTAAAAGGTTTGAAATCACTGGTCTATATTGTTTACCATTTTTATGGGTGACTAGAATAAAAGTATGGATCAAATTTCTGAATGACAGCAGAATCTACAAAGTTCTTTGTAGGTTTGAATGTTGGGCTATATCTAATGAGAAACTGAATAGTGATAAAGGTAGAGTCTTACATTTGGACCCAAATAAGATAGATTTTACAAGTTAAGAAAATGGGAGAGGCATCAGGGCAAGTAGGTGGCTCAGAGGATAAAGCACTGGGCTTGGAATCAGGAAGACTCATCTTCCTGTGTTCAAACCTGGTCGCAGACACTAGTTGTATAACCCTGGGCAAGTCACTTAACCCTGTATGCCTTAGTTTCTCATCTGTAAAATAGACTGAGGAAGGAAAAGGAAAATTGTTCCAGAATCTTTGTCAAGAAAACTCTAAATTGGGGTCATGAAGAGTCAAGGATATGACTGAAATGACTAAATAACATAAGAGGATTAGAGCTGGAAGTGGCCTTTAGGTTCACCTAGGTCAACTCACTCTATAGAGGAGGAAGAGGACAAGACTAATGAAGAAGTGACCTGCTCAAGGTCATACAGCTAGTAGCAGCTAGGCAGGTGTGGCTGGAGTAGGGTTAATGCACTGCAGCGAACCGAGTGTACCTACAGAATGTCAGAAAAAAATCAAATATGGTCTTTGGCTGTAGGAACAGATGTCTAGCACCAAAGAAAAGGGAAATGAGAATCCTGATAGAGTCAGACACTTCTGGACGGTTATGTTCAATTTTGGGCACCACATTTTAGGAAAAAGGACCTAGAATAATGCAAGGCTCCCAGGATTAAAAGAATTGGAGTATTCGGTCTAGAAAAAAGTTAGTGGGGAAGAATGCTAACTTTCTACAAATATCAGAAGATCTATCAGATAGGAAAAAGATTAGAGTGATTCTGTAAGATTCGTGAAGGCAGAAGCAGGAACAATGAGTGGAAATTGTAGAGAAATAGGTTTAGTTATGAAAGTGAATCAAAAGTGGCCAGTCTCAGGTAGTTGGGGGATCTACTTAAAGCAGAAGTCTTCAAAAAAGGGAAGAACAACTTGCTGGGTCTGTTGCAGAGGGTGTCATTACTAAGTATGGGTTGGACTAGAAGTAGCCTCTTAGCCTCTGACATACCGGGATTTGGAGAAGGCATCTTTCTGTACTTAGCAGGGTGATCATCCTAACTAGAAAAGCAAGGAGAGAATATAGTCCTTGCTTTCTGAATTTTGTGACAGCTAACCTAAGAATTCTTTCCTTTTCCTTTTCAACGTAAGCCCTTTTAGGAGGTTTTTGAAATCTCTCCTTTTCCTTCCCAAAGAAACCAAGAAACACAACTGAATGAGAAAGCAAAGGGATTTTCCAACTTCGGAAGCCATTAGCAAGTCAGGAGCCAAGCATGGTCCTTTCCTCACAATGCAGTTGCTTTTGAGCAAGGAGCCTATCCTGGATAATGTGAGGTCTGAGTACATTTTACTTTTAACCAATGGGCTCTTAAATTCCACCCAAAGGGAACGCCCTGAAAATGACTCCAGGGAAAATGAAGTTTCCATTGATACCCTCAGTGCTCTTCCTTCCGGACTTTGTTTTGCTGCCATTTCTTTGGGAGGTTTAAGGTTCTATGTTTGCGCCTCAACCAATAAGGTAAGTGGAAACTTTACTGAATAGGGAACCCAAAGGGCAGAAGGAAATAGATGTGACTAGAGAAGAGGTTGGAAGGGAAAAAAAGGCCTCAGAAAGAAAGGCCATGGGGGAGGGGAATTCACAGTGAATTTTCACTGTTGTGTCCCTCCTCCCGACAGCTACCGTCTTGGATTCGGGGAGGAGGAAGAAGCTAGAAGAGAGCATCAGGGATGCTGCTGGCACTTTAGCCAGAAGACTCCTTCCCTCCATCCCAAGGTTTTAAAGATGCTCACAAGTCAATCCTTATTGGAAAGAGTTACTGGTAGCCAGTCTTTCTATTCAATAAACATTTTAGTGGTGTCACACAGGTGGATATAAAATTAATAATAATAATAATAATAATAATAAAACAACTTCTAGTCCTCAAAGAAGTTCCATTTTGCCTCCTTTCCAGCCTTCCTTTTTCTTTTGCGCTGACCTCTTTCTCCATCCCATTCCTTTTCTTCCTTCTTTCCGTCCTCCTCTCAATGTCTCACTTCTTCCTTCTTTCTATTCTTCCTCCATCCCTTCTCCTTTCATTCCTTCTTGTCTTCCTTTTCCTTCCATCCCTTTCCTTTTCCCCATCCCTTCTCCTCTTCCTCCCATCCTTCTCTTTCCGTCTTCTCCTTCTCCCCTTCTCTTTCCTGTTCTCTTCCTAACCCTTCTCTTCTTTCCTCCGTCCGGGCCCCGGGCGCTGCGGGTGGGCTGGTGGCCAAGCTGAACCTCCCTCCCGAGTAGGAGCTTCCCGAGCGGGCGCAGCCCATTTCTTACCTTTGTCCCGGGATAGCCCCCTAGAGCTCACTCGGCCCTGGCTCCAGGCTCTGCAATCTCAGCCAAGCAGATCGCTCCGACCTCGACCCCAGCCCGGCCTGGACCGGCCCCCGCCCCTGGCTCCTCTCATGAGCTCATATCCTCTGCTGGCTCCACCCCGAGTCAGCTCCCTCCCCTCCCTGCTCCCTAGCCTTGCTGGGGAGGGCCCAGGACTACAACCCCCAGCATGCAAAGAGAACGAAGGCACGTGCCCTGTGGGTGTTTCCTAGTTCCCACACCTCCTCCGGGGCCGTCTTATCCCGGGGAAAGAAGGAAAGAGACTTCCATACCCTCTTTCGGCGCAAAGGATTAGGGGAGGTGTGGGCTGACTCCGTGGTCTTGCCATCGCGTCTCGGACTCAACTTCCCAGCAGACACTGCGGAGAGGGAGGTTGAACCGTTTCCGGCGACGAGCTTGGGTTGCGGGGAAATGACGTATGCAGTAAACAGGCGCTGTAGCCGTGGCAGCGGCGGGAGCGGGCTGCTCCGGGCGGTGGAGTCAGCTACCCACCGGAGAGTGGAGCCGCTGTCTCCCGCGCCCGCCTAGCACCAGCGGGCCTCAGCAACAGGTAGGTGGCAGGTTGGCCTTCGGAAGGAGAGGCTGCAGGGCTCCCGCTACGATTGGCTTCCCAGTGTGCGGGGAGATGCCTCAGTTTCCCCAGGAGGTTTTTGATGAACCCCCGGTTCGTGGTCGCGGACTGACCAGAAAGCGAGTCACGGACAGAGGAAGGCCGAAGTTCACCCTGGTCTGGCTAGGCCCACCCCCTCGGTCAGTCAATCAGTCAGTCAACCGTTGGTTGTCAAGCGCCTACCAGGTGCACCGCGCCCAGTGCTGGGGACACAGAGGCGGAAGGGATTCTGTACTTTTTGGGAGACCGCACCGGTGTACACATATGCATGCAGAATGGGGGTGGGCCTCGTGCAGAAGGTGCGGCTGAGCCAAGTCCTTAGAAAGTCAAAACTGGTGACCAGCAAATCCTCAGAATAAGTCTCCAGGGGACGAAGCGGGCAGTCCCAAGAGTACGAAGAGCCCTCTGGAGTCGTGGGGAGCCTTACCCTGGCTTTCAGATCTGTTTCTTTGTTATGAATTGTTCGCCTGCTTCTGCTTTCTTCCTGTCCAGTCCACAGGAGTCTTCCCTAGTTTCTCCGAAGCCTTCCCTTTCATCCATCCCATCCATCTATCCTCTTTTTATTTTTTTCTTTCTCTTTCTGTTCCAAGGCAGAAAGGACTAGGCACTTGGAGTTAAGTGACTTGCCCAGGGTCACACAGCTAGGAAGTGTCTGAGGCCACATTCGAACCCAGGACCTTCAGTCTCCAGACCTAGGACTCTAATCACTGGGCCAACCTCCCTTCCCCCAAGTCATTTCTTAAAGCATAATAGCCTTCCATTCATGGACCACAACTTGTAAAGCCATTCTAGCTGGTGGTCAGCCTTTCATTTTCCAATTCATTGCCACCCTAGGAAGAGTTATACTTTTTTTTGTACATCCTTTGTTTTGCTTAGGACTGGTCCTTCCCTTAATGCACTCTTCCTTGTCATCTTTATACCCTTTTCTTTCTTTTTCTCTGTTGAGTGAAACCTCTCTTCTTCCTTTCTTTGATCTGTTCAGATGAGAGTGAAGTCCATTCAATTGCTGCCTCCTCCCTCCCCCCACCATCCATTCCTTTTTGTTTGTAGTCTTCTGCTTGTGTGTTTTGATTATTTCCCCTAATCTTCCTCTTTCTCTCCTCCAGTGTATTCTCTTTCTCTCCCTTTCTTCTTTTAAACTTACCAAAAAGCTTCCCCTAGCAAACTCCTTGTAGGACCTGTGATGATAATGGGGTATAGCAGGATCACCTGTATTGTCTTTCCATATTAGAATGTAAATAGTTTTTATCTTTTTTAGTATCTTATGATTGTTCATCAGAATTTACCTTTTCGTCATTCTTGACTCCTGGATTTGCATGTCAGAGTTTCTACGGAGCTCTGGTCTTGTCATCAGGAATACTCAGAAGTTTGTTTTATTAAAAGTTCATTTTTTTTCTTCCAAAGGATCATACTTGGTTTTGTTTGTAAGTTATTAGTTGTAAACCTATATTCTCCGTTTTCTGGGTATTACATTCCCAGTTCTCTTCTTCTGTGTAGTTTTAGTTGTTAAGTCAAATGTGATCCAGACTGTGGCTCCTTGTTACTGAAATCTTCTTTGTGGTATTTAACTCTGATATAGAAACTTTGGATTTTAGCTCTAGTGTTCCTGTGAGTTTTAGTTAAAGTGTCTTTTAGATGTATTCTTTTCTGTTTACACTTTTCTCTTTGCTTGTAGGAGAACCAGGTAGTTTTTTCCTATGATTTCTTGAAATATGATTTTGAGAATCTTTTTTTTTGTAATTGCTTTTAGGTAGCACAGTGATTCTTCATTTATCTCTCCTCACTCTTTTATGGGTCTGTTTTGCCATGAGAACCTTATGTTTTCTTTCCTTTTTTTCATCTTTTAACTTCATTTCATTATTTACTGTAATTTTATTGAGCCAGAGCTTCTTTTACTCACATTTTTGGGAGTTTGATGTTTGGGCTACTTTGTCATTTTTGCTCCTCCTCTCTTTTTAGACTGAGTCTTTAGGGAAACCAGGATTTAAAGAGGTAGAGGTGAAGACAGGGTGCATTTTAGGTCTAAGGAATGCCAGTTCAAAGGTGTGGAGGTGGGAGGCAGGTTGTCTTGTGTAGAGAACAATGATAAGGGTACTCTGGCTGGATCACAGAGTTGAGGAAGGAGTAATGTGTAAGAAGACTGGAAAGCTGGTTGTGAAAGACCCCTGCTGAGAGGGACAGGGGGAGGCTAGGACCGGGCCCCTTTGGAGGGATTGTTGTCTGGCTTTTTGTCAGTTTGACCCATTTCACCTAATATCCCCAAACTTCTCTTAAGCTTAGTTCAACATGCCATTTCCTGCAGGAAACTCTCCTGATCCTCCCTCCCTCCACCACTAGTGATTTCCCCTAGAAACCACCTTGTATTTATTTGTCCATATTGGGCATGTGTACTTTGCCAATTCCCTGACAGTGTAAGCTCTGTGAGGCAAGAACTCAGATATGTCATCTTGTTCCCTCTTCCTAGCATAGTGCTTTGAAAGCTGGTTGATTGGTTGAATGACTTGTGTTATAAACAAATGGGGTAGATAGAGATAGAGAGAGGGTAAACTGAATACTACCTCTGTTAATTGAGTGACAGCAGTGGTAGTTCAGATATGTGGCTAGAGCAAGATCACCTGAGTCTTGCCACCTAGCTAGATGATGTAACACCTCCCTCCTTTATAACAGTGCCCAGGCAGGATCCTTCAGGTCAGTAGATGGTATCCCTTCAGGTCCCACCTGGGTTTGATTAATGATGGATATTGGGCTCTATTAGCCTTGGACACGTTTATCTGACTGCGTTGCTCCCTTCCTAGAGAAGTGATGAAACAACCACTCCAGGAAGGTACTTGAATAGCTATTAGCAAAGAAGGAGTATTAGGAAATGGGAAGAGGAATTGGGAAACCCTAAACTAATTTTGATAATAGTAATCCCTCAGAGCTGTAGGCAGGTAAGTGATTCTGGCTTGTTATTAGCTCCTCTGGCTCAGCCTGGCCACAGCCAAACCAGAGCAAGCAAGCTGTTGTTTGATGTCTTTCAGCTTCTTCTTCCTGCTAGATGTTATGCCTTTACAGCCTTCAGGAACCACCCTTTTCCACCCTCATCTTCTTCTCCTGCCCACTTCCCGGATCCCTCCCGGGCCCTGGGAGACCTAGCTAACTAAAGATGGTTTGAATTCCTAAATATCTAGGGACAGTAGAATAAGAGGATTCATGGTCTGGATACAGGTCGGCAATGTTAATGAGGTACTAGACAAGAGTTCTTGCAAGGTTGAACCAAGCAAGTCTCAAAACCCAATAGACCAGGGTCTACAGATCTCAGGTCCAAGGGAAATGAAAGGACCCAAAAGCCAGGGCTGCCAGGGTATTTATACCCCCCTGGCCAACCGCTTTCTCCCCTGTCCTCATGGCCTCTGGGAACATTCTGATGTCCAACGGTCTTCACCTGTCAGTCAACAGTGAGACTCTCAGCTCCCAGAGTTTCAATATAACACTTGGATGTGCCAGATATTTTGCCAAAGAGATTATATTTGTCCAAAGAAAATACAGACTGGCCCTGCCTTCAGGAAGCTTCCTGGGGTGGGGTTGGGGGGCAGATCCAGACTTGCAGAGCAATTGCTGATCTGCTTTGGGTAATGGAGAGTTTCATCAACAAGAGTTTGTTATACCAGTTAAATCACAATTAGTTATAAAAAAAGTCCAGGCTGGTGCCAGTGCTCAGGAGCAGGGACAACAAGAACACAGACCTTGCCCTTCAGAAATTTATTTTCTAACCAGCATGGTGGGCAGGCCTGTAATCCCTTTGTCTGATTACTTCATTGTACTCCAGATTTCTGAGCCACAGTGGATCTAAATCTGATTGGATGTCCATACAGAGTCCATCAATGAATGGGGATGGAGTGGAGGTGGGGGACCCATGAGATTGCTTAAGGTTTCCAGCTTGGTTTGAAGTTTCCATGGAGAGTTTCTATGCTGATCAGTACTGGGGCCAGGCCTAGAAAGGCCACTATATTTCCAGCCTGAGGGAGATAAATGGGTGATCCAGTTTAAAAAAAAAGTTTACATTTTACTGGAGGGAAACATCTATAGATATAAGGAAAAAGAAAGTAGTGAAGAATATTAATACCTGGGGTGGTGAGGGTAGGGATCAGGAAGATTCAATGGGGAAATAGCTGAGGTGAGCCTTGAAGAAAGTACAAGAATTCTGGGAGGTGTCAGGAGGGAATTTTTTTTTTTTGAGCCTTGTGTTAATGTTAAAAGATTGTTAGGGATCTGGCACACATGTCTTGGGCTATAGTAACCAATAATTCAGAATGGCAATTTGTTTATTTGTAACAGGAGAATCCATACTGCTTATCTATATAGGTCACTACTGTTTGTTTTAAATTCAGGGAAGTGTCTAGCAGACTCCCTATGGACATGTGGGAGACTTTGAGACTACATTACCTATGATTCCAAGGGTCTTAGGGCGTGGGGACGTCAAAGGTCCCCACGCAGGGGGCAGTTTAAATTCAGAGGAGGGCCAAAAGAATGCTTCTTGATCTTCCTGAGGAGCTGACTGATGCGCGGAGAGGATGGGCTCTGGTGGTAATTCTAAAAGCTAGGCAGGCACGGTCATATATATATTTTACCAACATGGCCATGGCTTTAATTAAACTACTAATTTCTCTTATTATCTCAGTCTTTATCATTTTTAATCTTAACACTACTTCTTGGTGGGTAGGTCTTCTTAGGAGACTAAATATCAAAATCAGCATGTTGCTTGGTGAGCCTAGGTTGAGAACAAAAGGTTTATATGCTTTTTTAGGGGATATTCACCTCATGCTAGGGTAATTTGATAGAGTGTTCTATACTCTAGGGCAGGGGTCGGCAACCTTTTTGGCCATGAGAGCGGTAAACGTCACATTTTTTAAAATGTAATTTTGTGAGAGCCGTACAGTGCTCACAGTGCGCTCCTGTAACAGCGCCTGAAAAAAAAATGGACGTTATGGCTCCTGCAGAAAGAGCCATACGTTGCCAACCCCTGCTCTAGGGACACATCTCTATTAAGAACTGGTTATTAGTCATCTTATCATCAGAATACCTACAGATTCCTGGACAGTCCTAGAAATAAACTGGCAAGTCCTTCCTCTTTGGCTCTTATTGGAGACTACATTGGTCCCTTGCTGTAAGCTCTGCATTACCTTATTACATTATAGTGCAGCTGGTTAAAACGTCCATGATTTACATTCTAGTGATGTTTCCCTAAAGGATTCTGAGATCCTAGGTCTCACTGAGCTTGAGTCCGCCAATCATCCACTTAGAATGGATTATTATGGCAGAAGGAGGTGGTGCCTTTGACAGGCGAATGGACTTTATTCTTCCTGGAACTTTGTACTTCTTGTGGCACATTTCATTCCCACCAGCTGGGATCATTCCCTCAAACTAGAGCTGTTGCTCTCTGAAGAAAGGTAGAGACAGAGGGAGAGGGTACAGATTACTCCTGGTCTGCACAAGCCAGTGGGCCCATGTGGATAAGTTGCTTTGGAACACTTGGCATTTTGGTGTTGACAAGGAGTGTTAGGTTGGGTTGGAGGAGAATATTCTCTGATCATTGGAGAGTAAATGAGGTATGGAATTTTTTTATTTCCAGCCATGGCTAAAGACATCCTGGGTGATGCAGGCCTTCACTTTGATGAGCTGAACAAACTTCGAGTGTTGGACCCTGAGGTAACTCAGCAGACCATAGAACTCAAGGAGGAATGCAAGGACTTTGTGGACAGTAAGTAGCTCATAGCTCCTTCTCATTCAGCTGCCTCCCTTGGAGGGAGCCCACAGAAATCAAGGCTTATGCCCACTCCCACATGAGGAAGGGAAGGGGCTATCATTGCCGATGCTCATGCTACTTACCCTGCCTCTCAGTGCCACCTGTTTTTTAAAGAACAGGCCCCCTCTGGTTCTGGGGGTTCTAACAGATCTGTTCCCATTACTGATAAATAGGAAGATGGGATCCATTCAGTTTCTCGCTGGTTTACTATCCTTAGACAATTGGTCCCTCTTTCCCCTTTTCATTCATATTAACACCAAACTTAGTACAGGCACTTTATTGGTATAGTTCACTTCACCTTAGAATTCTAGAGCACAGAGAAGTTAGTCTTTGGCTCCTAGGTAGTTGCTAGGATCCATTTTGAAGCACCACTCATGACTTGACTGCCTAGCTTTTCTCAACAATGTTCTTCTCAATACCTCTCCACTATGGTAGGGGATTGGGTTTTCATTGCTCTTATACCGGTCTCTTCTAGGCTCATCAAGAGAGCTGAGATTAACTTTGTTTGACCGGATAGTTCTTTTCCACAAGCTTAGTTGGAATAGTGTTTCCTATACATATAAATGAAAGGTTATTAGTAACCCATAGCATTAAACTCTTTTTCAGTAATAGCCAAACCTGGCCAAAAAAGCTGGATTTCCCTCAGACTTATCTTAACATTTCATTTATTAATCAGGAGACCTGTGTCCTAGTCCACCTTCTGCCCTTGATGACCTCTCCTCCTGGCCTTGGCTAAGTCAGATAATCTTACTTGTGAAGTGGGGTCTCAGCCAGAGAATTGATTGACAGCTCAGACTGACTCCATGGAGAGGGAGCTAACTTTGAGAGAATACAGTAGTAGAATAGCTAGTAGTAAAAGACACAGTAAACAAGCGAGTAAGGTAAGGAGCTAAAGAGGTGAAGTGGGAGGGGAGTGGGGTTTTCAGGAATGCTTTTTATCTTGATAGTTACTAAGGAGAAGGGGGCCATTTGTTTGGGTTTTTGTTGCTCTGATGCTCCCAGAGAACTGATGTCACTGTACCCATGTTTCACTGTGTGTGTGTGGAGGGAATGTAAGTGCGATGCTAATGATATGTTAAGTACTTTAGGGCAACTTTCAGTCAAATTCTACTTTCTACTCAGACCCTAAAGAAGGTAGCGATTATGGAAATGGAGCATTGTTTGAACCTAGTCCTGTGTGACTGGGAATCCGAACTCCCTTAACCAAGGACTTGAGTTATGTGATATAAGGAATTTTCTCATAATTGTAAATCTAAGCCACCCATATGTCTTATCTGAAAGGCAGCCCATACTAAGCACCTAGTTATTGTTTCCATGGCCTTTTGATTGTTCGTTGCTACTTGGCAGGGTCTTAGGGACATTTTAGGCCACATCACTTATATTTCATCAGATTTCATTCCAATGGGGAAATATTTACCTTCCCCTGCTCCTTCTGCCTAAATTGAATATATATAGAAATAGGTTGGGTTCTTTGGTGTTAAGATCAACATTATTCTGTGTGTTTATATGACTACTAAAATCCACAGCTGATCCTTAGGCCACAGTTTTCAATGTCCCACAACAGACCTATGATGGACTAAAATGGATGGGGCTCAGCAGAGATCTGAAGGGATCACTACAATTGTCAGTCCCAGGGCATTAAGGATTCAGGCATCAAATTCACCAGCTTTAGCTGCCCAAAATTTTGCCTAAGCAGAATTTGCCCTGAAGAACTCTTGACAGGAAGTAGAGATGCAGCTAGAGAAAATAAACTTCATTTTTTTTCTTTCCTTGAAAGAAATCGGCCAGTTTCAGAAAATAGTAGGTGGCCTAATTGAGCTTGTGGACCAACTTGCAAAAGAAGCTGAAAATGAGAAGATGAAGGTAAGATTAGAATGTCAGAGATGTGTGTCTGGTCTTAATGAAGCCTTGGGTTCCCTGACCTTTCCTGCCCTCTTCTTCCTTTCTGCTCCATGCTGCCTGTTTTAAAGGCATTGTGAGGCAGGTGTAGCACTCAATTTTAAAACGAACATTTCTTTCATTGATGATAGGTTAAACTGAAAGTAGACCACCTGTGCCCTCTTTGCACCCTCTGATTCTCCTCTGAATGGTCTTTCCATCATATCACTGATTTGATAGTGTAGCTGCATATGGCCCTCACTTTCTTTGTTGATCCTCTTTTGATGTCCTATTCTGGGGACACTGAACACAGCAGGACCACTGCAGCTCAGTTTCCTTAAGTTATCTGTCTCCACAGGCAATTGGAGCACGCAATTTGCTTAAATCCATAGCAAAGCAAAGGGAGGCCCAACAGCAGCAGCTCCAGGCTCTAATAGCAGAAAAGAAAATGCAGCTAGAAAGGTAAGAATTATGAGCAGAACTGACCTCCATTCTTTCTTCTTAGACTTTATTGTTAGGCTTTTCGCTACCGCCTCTAAGCCCCTGAGCGTTTCTTTTCCATTGGAGCCTAGGGAACCATGTCTTAAAACTGTTGACTAGTCAAAGATTTGGGTTTTGATCAAAAGCATGACTTTTATCATTTTTCTTTGCTTATATTGCAAGGTATCATTTCTGAATCTCTCCTCCTTCCCCTTTCAAGTGAGCCATCTTTTGTAACAAAGAATTAAAGAGAAAAAAATCCATTTCAGTAAAACCAGTGTTATCATCAGTCTCTGATGGCATATGCAGTGTTCATAATCCCCCCCACTCAGCAAAGAAGAGAGTAGGTACATTTTCCAGTCTCTTCTTTGGTCAGTGTGATTAGTTGTTTTGGGAAAACATTTCTAACTTTGTCAGAGGATGAAAAGTGTGGAAGGAAAGTCTTAAGTTTGGCTTAAGCATGGCTATCTTTGCTGTAGGGTAAAAGCTGTCCCAGAACATCCTGGAAAGAAATGTGCACAGGCTCGATAAAACTCTGGGATTTTGATGTATTCCTTTTCTCTCCTCCTTCACTTAATTTCTTCTGTCTTCTTGCTCTCACTTCCTTTTAATGGTTGCCTTTTTGAGAATTTCTGAACCTTCTTGCTTCCTCAGAATCACGTGAGCACCCTGCTTCCATAACATGTACACACATTAAACAAATGGGTTTGTTTACCTTCAATTCATCCCTCTTTAGGATTTGTAACAATTTTCTGTCTTTCAGGTATCGGGTTGAATATGAAGCTTTGTGTAAAGTAGAAGCAGAACAAAATGAATTTATTGACCAATTTATTTTTCAGAAATAAACTGATCTTTACAGAAAAAAAAAAAACTACCAACCCCCCCCCCCCCCATACACCTACATAGAGAAACCTCTATCATTCCAGTAAACTTGATGACTATGTTTGCACATATGCAATTTGGGATCAGAACAAATATCATGTCTTCTTGAAAGGCAATAATAAAACTTTTTTTAGAATCCTGCCCATTTATAGCCAGATGGCAGTAACCAGGATTTTGCCTGTCCAGAAGCCAGGGACAGCAGGGCTGACCATCTTTGCTGTGGACTCTCCTGTGTTGTCTGACTTATAGAGACACCTGTAAACACCAGGCCTTTTTTGAAGCACCTACCATTTTGAAAGAAATAAGGCAATAAATTATTGTTTCTAGATTTTGGTTATCTGCTTGTTGTACTTTGAATACACGTTCGCAGTCCTCACTGGAAGATGCCCTCTCCCGAGTAAGCCACCAAAGAAGACATGCTCAGCAGCCACCTTTATTTGAATTAGTTACACAAGAGTCAATTTTGAACAATTAAAGAGTAGTTTGTAAGGAGCAGCTGATTAGGCTGTTCTAGCACATAATGAATGAATGAAAAGCATTCGGGCACTGGAATGGGCACTGGGGATACAAATACAAAAATCAAAGACTGCCCTTAAGGAACTTAACAGTTTAACAGAGAAAGCCAACACATACAAGGTAGTAGAGGCCAGGGAAGAGTAATTAATTGACAGCTTTTCCAGGAATAGTAGTTGATTTGCTTACTGCTCCGAAAGAGAAAAAGGTCAGAGTTGAGGTAGGGATAGGGGAAGTCTCCAGGAAGGGAGCTGAAGGAACATCTAGGAGATGTGAAGTGGAGAATGGAACCCCACTGGGAGGGTTTTGGGCGTGGGGGACCCTGCACGAATAAATGCATGGGCACCCAGGTATTCAGGAGCTGCCATGTAGTGCTGCTTGGGGCCTTCCCTACTTATGGAGAATAGCAAACTTAGCTTTCAGGAACAAATTTTTGGGTCACTAGCAGGTCATTTCCAAGTAAGGCAGGGATAACAGAATGTGGTGAACAGCTATTCTCCATCTCCATTAGTATGTGTAGACTTAAATTATAATAGAAAAGATGATAAAGTTTAATGGTGAGAGTGAAGATGTTGAACCACAGGGTGGTATAATTAGCAGGTGGTTAATGAGAAGAAACTTTGAAAATAACACTGCTTGGAAACCAGGGTTTAGGTTGGATGACTTCTAAAGAGGTAAATCAGTAAGAGTCAACAAAAGCACTAAGCCAGAATACTTGATTGAAGAGTTTGATGGGAATGGAACTTGCTCAAATAAATTTTTAAAAAGGATTCATTTATTAAAAGTCTTTTCCATTAAATGTTCTTTTTTTAAAAAAAGAAAAGTAAAATACAGAATCTCATTCCCTTTGGAGAAATTCCTCTTGATTGAGGGGAATTTATGATCCTTTAAAACCAGCTCTACAAGTACAAGTCTGAAATGGACAAGGAAGTTGGAGCACTAAAGTTTATTAGTCCCATGAGACTAAAAGGCCAGAGAGAGGTCAGGTATTTTTGCACCTGAAATTTGATCTGATCTGGGATGAGACAAACAACTGTATGAAAAATTGACTGGGAAACATGTTTTTCTTTGACCAGTCCCTGTTATATGGCTTGGAGGGAAGAGCACCATTTGGATTGTGGACCAAACTAACCTCTAGAATCTGACTGATAAGACAGTTTCAAAGAATCTTTTGTTCCAGGGATTCTGGTGGTGTGTCCCTCTTCGGAATTCTGAAATGGCACTTAAGGCATACACTAGGTATTCAGTACTGTTTCCCAACAGGCTTCCCTGGCCATCCTCAGGCAATCAATCCTTCTCAGTTCCCTTGGCAGATTAAAACTGGAATGGGCTCTCCCACTGACTGTCTTACTCTTGTGTGTTGCTGCTGCTATTTAAAGGGAAGCCTGGAGAAACTGAGCCCAAACAAGGCCCAGTGGAAACCTCCCTCCCTTGCCAGCAGTTCTTTTACCTTGTTTTTTTTTTCCTTTTTTCTAAAGTGTTGTAGTGAGGACTCCAAAGCATAAAAAACAGGAGTATGACTGGAATGAAGAAGTATGGGATATAGATGGATAAAAGGCTGAGGCGTTCCTGAAATGTCATAGGTCCTCGGGGGAAAGTTTCAAACAGGATGTGGGCGCCAATTGGAATTAGTGTTGTTGTTGTATGAACAGAGTAGATTATTGCAGGGATGCGTATCCACTTGCAACTTCCTAAAAGAATTACAGAGGAAAAACGTCAATGTTTGTTTATAACGCTTCTCCAAAAAATAAGAGTAGCAGTGAGTTCTTGGCCTCTCTGTGAAATCACAGTACACCTTGGCAATTCTGCCTCCTCCTCCAGCAGCAGATTGGTGCCAAAAGAAACCCATATTTACATGGCACTGCCTGATGTCCAAATTGAACATTAAGTCCTTTAAAGGAGAGAAAGGCAGCTGGAATATGAATCTGAAAACCTCAGGGCAATCAGAAGACAGCTTCCATAAGTAAATACATAGGCTCAATCATCACACATTGAAGTCATCAACAGATCAATACCAAGAGAGGTCCTAGTTTGAGAGGCCTTTTAAAAGCTGCTTCAGCTTAGAGTCTGTTATGTTTTCTTCTGAATGGCCAAATAGGTCTTCCTTTTGGTGCCATGAGATCGCATGATCCTACTGTTCATAAGGCTTTCCCAATAGGAAAAGAAAGCTCACTTATAAGAAAGTAAACTGGGTTAAGCATAGGCAAAAATTATAGAACTGACCAGTGGCCACATATTGTAACAAGCGTGAGCTCTGCCTGAGGACATCAGTGTATTTGGTGCCCATCAAGTGACAACCACACACACTGGCATCTAACCTTACTGACCTTGGCTAGTGCCCAGGTCTCCGACTCAACTTTCCCAGCCCCCTTTACAATTTCATTCTTGGTTTTGTCCCTTAGGCTATTCAACTTCATGAGACTTTCAGCGCTCTATTTCCCCTTTCTCTTCAAAAATGACCTGTAGCTTTTTGTTCTCCTAAAAGCCCCAGGTCCCAACAAACACATTTTGGAAAGAATAGTCTCTGAAGCCTGGTTTTTGAGTAAAAATGAAGTTTCAGGACATAATCACTGAAAATCCTTTTCCACTGCTTTACTAACCTTTGAAGAAGGCATAGGCTGCAAAGGGAAAGAAAGGCAGCTGGAACACAAGTTCACAAAATATTAACGCCTTGAACCAACTTGGAGGGTCCTTTATCAGAGGGTCTTTGAAAGCCTGGGCATACCACTTCAGCATATCTGTTAACTGGAAGAGACAAGAGGTTAGCACCTTATTCCACAGGCACACAGATGCTGGGGCTTTAAGGAGCCCAAACAATCCATTTTCCATTCATCTTACTGTCAAACCTTTCATTAGATTTCTCATTGATCAGTTTCTTCAGAGGCAGGACTCTGATCTGACTTCATACCTTTTCTGGCACAGTCTGGGATATCTATTTGAGAAAAACAACAACTCATTCCTGATTGTACTTTTTTGATTAAAATTCCAGAAGGGAAAGAAGGCCATAGCTGTGATTCTATGGAACATGATTGAGGTTATTGCCCTCAAAGACAATGAACTCTGGCCATTGATTCCTACATGCACAAAGCTACTCCTTACCCCACTGGGGTTCTGTGCTGGGTGCAAGTTCCATATGGGCTATATATTGGAGATAAACCCCAGAAAAATATGCTCTCAAGTGGAATCCAATAAGAATCCCCCCAGTGGATGATTTGTAGGAAGAACTACCCTATCTGAAAGATGGCTTGTTAATGGCTGTTTTAGATGAGGGTAACTCTCAAATCCAACAAGAGGTCAGTGTCACCCACACCAAGAAACACGAGGGAGGGGATGTCCTGAAATAATTATGTTAAAAAAAAATTGTTCCTAACACATTTGAGGTGATGCTGTCTTAACAAAAGGGTGGAGATCTTCATGAAGTCTTTAAAAAAAGGGAGCCAAAATTTTGTCAGGGAGAGTGAGTGCTCTGGTCTAAAACAAGTATCCAGTCTGACCCTATCAGATGGCAAATGGATGCATCAGGCTACTTTCCATGGCTGTATAATAATGACAACTGACATTCATGTAGTGTTTTTACATTTGTAAAGCTCAGTACAAAGGTTATTTGATTTTCACAATAATCTGATGAGGCAGGGATGCCTTTAACTGTTCACCAGGCAACCTTCCTAATTTTTTTTTACCTGGCTTTCCAAGTAGGCTTCTTTGTACTTTCACTGGTGCTGTGCACATACAGAACTTATAGAACTGTTCTTCGGCTGAGCAAGAATGACTTTTTGCAATGTATATGAATAAAATGATATTAATATGGGCAATTACTCAGCCTTACAGAAGTGGTGATGGATTCTTTAGATCCTGATCACCTGCAATTCTTAAACTTGCAGGAAAAGAGTATCAGTAAAACTTTTTTTAATCTAAAAAAAAAAAAACAAAAAAAACCAAAACACCCAACCAATAAACACAAAAAAGTTCAGAAGGGGGTCACAAACAGCAATTTTGTTACATCCTTGTTAACTTTAATGTTTTTAAGATACAAGATATACTTAATTGTTTCCAAAAACAATTCTCTTATTCTCTGACTATTGGAATGTTTGTGTATGATTGGCAAATTTATAATAAAAATTTATAACATTATAAAATAAAATCAATGGTGCAGAGATCTCACATCTGAAGTAACCTCCACAAGGTATTGACTATCCCACTGTGAAGCTGGTCCTAAGCTGCCATTTCTTTGAAGAAAAAAACCCCATTAAACTGCTATGATGCCCCCAACTGCCCATTGTAGCAGTTCCAAGACCTAACATTCTTCCAGTATCTCAAGGTCTCTCTTCCCCTAAATTATATTTCATTTCCTCGAAAGGTCAGGTATAGGCTTGCATTAGAAAAAAATAAGCTCTTCTTTTGGCCACAAAAATCAGTTTAGGATGTGGAAAGGGATGGGAATCAGATGGTATTCTAGACTTTACCATTAGTGCACTGAATGAGGGAGAAGGGTACACATAGCTACTTGGGTTGGAGAGTGAAAGCAACAAACTTGTCTTTTTATTTTTTTTTAAACCTTTACCTTCTGTCTTGGAGTCAATACTGTGTATTGGCTCCAAGGCAGAAGAGTGGTAAGGGTGGGCAGTGGGGGTCAAGTGACTTGCCCAGGATCACACACAGCTGAGAAGTGTCTGAGGTCAAATTTGAACCTAGGACCTCCCGTCTCTAGGCCTGACTCTCATTCCATTGAGCTACCCAGCTGCCCCACAAACTTGTCTTTTTAAAAAAGATCCCAAAGATCTGAACTAGAGAAGTTTAAGGGTAGGAGTCAGGGAAACTGCCCCAGTAAACCTCATGAGTGTTTGAAAAAACATCAACACCATTTACAGGAAACAGAACCAGCTTGAAATAAGTTTAGTATTCTATGAAATCCAAGGATATTCTCCCTGTTAATTTTTGGGAAATATCTTTGTTGGAAAGCTAGCCTTGCAAGTCTGGAAGAAATTTACCTCTAACACACACTGGCTGAACAGTCATGGGCAACAAATGTACTCTCTGTGCCCTAGACAATTTGGAGACAATAAACTGCAACAGACTGGTAGGTGGAATGTCCTCCTATCTTCCTATACTGTTGAAATCACCAGTCTGGTGCAAAAGAATTTTTTTCAAATTGAAAGATGAGGAACAAGTTGGATAAGTATAGACCTGCTTGGAAAGTAAGGAAATCAACTCAAGGGAAAGTACTGCCAGGACAAACATTGCAATCCTAAAATTGCTAATTTTAGGATTGCAGTTGGATACAATTTGACTAGAAATGATCTTAAATTAATCCAATTTAAATTCACAGCACAATTTTAACTACTTCTCTCCTGAAATATTACTTTTGAAAATTAAGGTAAACTGGGGCAGGTAGGCTCTCAGTTTTTTGAGAGCTAGGCCCAGATTTGGGAGGTCTTGGGTTCAAATGTGGCATCAGACCTTTCCTAGCTGTGTGACCCGGGGCAAGTCACCTCCACTGCCTAACTTTTACTGCTCATCTGCCTTGGAACCAATACATAGTATCAATTCTAAGACAGAAGGGAAGGGTTTAAAAAAAAATTAAAAAAACTAGGTTACAAAAAAAGGGGTTCCTGATCCAGCCGGTTCAGCTTAGATACTGCCTTCCTTCCCCCAGTAAACCAGCTTGTACTAATTTTGTATGTTCTATACCTATTTTTATATATATGCAAGTTGGTTCCCCCATTAGAATATAAAATCCCTAAGGGCAAAGATGGTTTTGCTTTTGCCTTTGGGTCCCTGGCGTTTAGCACAGCACATGGAAAGCATAAGAGGGGCTTGAATCTCGGACTTTAATAGCTATTTGAGAAAAGAGGTTGTGGGCTTATTCAGCTATTCACTGAAATTTGATGTTGAGAGTCCCTTTGAGACCCTAATATTGGGGTTCTTAAAGTGGGATTCTGAAGGGGTTGTGAACTGATGGGACCCCTCCCGCCTCGAGCTTCCCCTCCCCCATTTTTAGCGTCATAACCTCTCACTGAAATTTACCATTTCTTTCAATGATTTTAAACTATTATTCTTAGAAGGGGTCCTTAGGCTTCCCCAGATTAACAAAACCAAAGTGTTACAAAGGATGGACATTTGTTTTGAAGACGGGACAACTAGGTTCAAATCCTGTCTTGATGCTGACTTACTAGCTCTGGGTCCTCTGGCTAAACATTTCCCTCCCCAGCCTGGGCAGCAGGCAGGTCCCATGCACCTGCCCTACGGATTCTCCTTTATGGCCAGGCGTCCTCACGAGATCACCATGGAGGGCCAGGTCCCCGAGGAGAAGTCAAACTGGGAAGGACTTCGGAGAGGTTTGACAGAAGAAGATGGAATTCAGAGACCAACTGGGGTGGAAGGGAAGCATGGAGGGCTGGAGGGAGGCAGGCAGGGCAGGGGATCTGGGGGAGTTAGGTTTCAGGTCTTGGCCTAAAGGTGAAACTGAATCCAAGAAGGGACGAAGGGACACTGGCAAAAAGTGGGCCACAGAGTTTCTGTTCCAGAAGATGGGCTTTTCGGGTGCCTAGGGAATGGGGGGGGGGTCAGTTCAGGAACCTGGGAGGTGCTGACTCTTCCACAGGACAGCCTGGGAGGCCAGTGGGCAATGGCCAGTGAACCCCGCAAGGGGACTCGAGGAACCTCACCCGGGAAAGATAGGCCTAGTCTCCTCGGAGAGCGTGGCCGCGGGGGCACAGTCTATACTTTTGGGGGGGCCTTGGGCCGAAGACCGAGTTTCGTGGTCCTGAAGCAAAGATTTGAGTTGTGTGGGGCCTGGCGCTGAGGGAGTTCGGGGGGGGGGAATCGGCTTTTGGGGTGCGGCGGGGTTTGGCCAAGGTGCTGTAATCCTGCTGGGCGCTTTTCTCACAGTCTCAAGGAGAGGTAGGGAGGCCCTGGTCCCGACCTTATAGAGGAAGCGCGTGGCATACTGCTCGGCCCTGGGCCCTACGGCTAGCGAACATTGCGGTTCAAACCAAGAGGACCAGCTAGGCCACCTCGTGGCCGAGCGCAGGCGTGGAAAGAACCGCGCGCGGCGAGCATGCGCCCCTCACCTCGTTCGGGAACTTGTCAGACGTCACCAGCGCCTGCGAGTCGAAGAGCAGCGTGATTGGGATGTGCGACAGGAAGTAGAGGCCCAGCAGGTACTCCAGCGCTCGCGCCCCGCCCCGTGCGCGCATCATGCCTTAGATCCCGGCCAGGCCGCCAAAGGAGCAGAGAAGAAACCTGGCTCGCCAGGACCGAACGGCGCACAAGTGCGCGAGCGCCGGGCGAACGCCGCCAGGACGCCTCGGTCCCGCCCCCGCTCCTATCCCCCGGTCCCGCCCCACCTCCGTCCCAGCGCCTAGCGCCTCGCGCCAGGTCACGCCGGCCGCGCTGATTGGCTCTCGGGGGCCATCGCCTGGGGGCGTGGCAAGGGGCGGCAGAAGTGGATTGGTCGAGAGGAGGGGTCTCCTCAGGTCAGATGGTTGGACTACGCGAGCGCGCGCGTAGGGCATTGAAGTCTGAGCCGGCTTGGCCTGGTCCTACCCTGTGGGCTGACTGGACGACGAGGGAGGCCTTTGTTTTTCAGTGCGAGGCCAGCCCCTTACCTCCCTTACCTGTTAGGTTTCCCCGCCCCACTGCATTTCCTTCTGTCGTCGTAGGGTGGGACCGGAAGGGACCCCTCATTTTCAGGGGAGGAAACGGGCCGAGAAAGGTGCGTGCCTCCTGGGGGTTCCCTACTCGCCAACACTAAATGCCCCATGGCCCCGGGCTGTCCTCCTGCTGGTCTAATTAGCCCTATTCTGAGGCCGGAGATTGGGCGTCGAGGTCTTGGATGGGGGTGGGGAACGGTCAAGGCCACTCCCGGCACATTAGAGCTCCTCCTTAGATTGTAAGCACCAGGGCTTTGCCCTTGAAGCGCTTTTCAAGTCGTTTAATAATGTTCATTTAAATTGTTTTGGGGTGGTGGCGGCCTTGGGAGCATGTAACTTGAGTTAACTACCCCAAACTTGTGAGGAAAACACCGAAGTTCAATTTAAGTGCGGTATTATTATTGTGAGGAAAGCACCAAAGCCTTATATACGTGTTATAATTACTGTTGAGGCATTGAGTTGCGGAGGTGCAGCAGGTCTTTAAAAACGGAGGTCGTTCATTTGGCTGGTCTTGAAGTGGAATTGGTAGGGTGAAGAGAACTGGGGTAGTCTGGCAAGCAAGGGTGCCTTTCATTTCTCTCCCCACACACATCATCATCACATCACATCACATCACACACAAACAGTCTATATATTGTCCTTTTGTGACATCTCAAGACTATCCTTGATTTTCATTTTAGTAAAATTTCACCCTTTAAAAAAATACTGGGGGGTGGGTGGGGGGAATCTACACCATTGTAATTTGTCACAGACTGCAGTCCAGTGGCCATTGTCCATATAGTTGTTTACCTAAGTAGTATTTAACATGATCCAAGTTGAATACCAACCATCTTTTTCCTAGAGGTAT
Organism: Gracilinanus agilis; assembly: GCF_016433145.1. NCBI lineage: Eukaryota > Metazoa > Chordata > Mammalia > Didelphimorphia > Didelphidae > Gracilinanus > Gracilinanus agilis. Next base: position 485,882,785 of record NC_058133.1, on the reverse strand, counting down.
GACAGAAGTTGCTTCTTGGAAGTCACTCTCCTCTTCTGGCTTTCTCCACCCCTCTTACCCAACACTTTCTTTCCCTAAGGGCTATTTGTATATTCTTTTAACTGGGTCCAAAAACCATTACTTTGCAATTAAAGATAAGACTTAGAATGCAAATACTCTGTGGGAGATGGAACACATTGACTTAAATTCACACCAAGATGTACAAATACTGAGTTGGCATGAACCTCAATGGTTATAGTCCAACCTCATAATCTTTCAACATTCCTGATTAATGGTCCTTTTCAAATGGGAAACCCACTACCTCTATTCATAGATTCTGTTTTTGGGTAACTTAATTGTTAGAAAGTTCTTTCTTATAATAACTTAGCTAGGCTGCTAGGAGGCATAGTGGATATAGTGCTAGATCTGGAGGCAGAAAGACCTTGATTCAAATCCAGCCTAGCCCACTTACCTAGTTTCTTAACTGGGCAAATCATTTAACTGCTATTTTCCTCAGGCTAATCATCTGTAAAATGGAAGTACTGTATATAATAGCACTTGCCTCCAAGGGTTGTTATGAGAATCAAATGAGTCAGTATTTGGGGGTAGCTAGGTTGTACAGTGCATACCTCATTAATCTTGGAGTCAGAAAGACCAGAGTTCAAATTCAGTCTGGAGATGGAGGTTGGAAATTGGGTTTAAAGAGGTTAGAAGACTTGCCAAAAAAGCCTACATGTGAATGACATGCTAAGGAACAGAATAATGGATTGAAAGCTGGCAGGGACCAGAGAGACCAATCTAATCCCTTCATTTTACTTGAGGAAATTGAGGCTTGGAGAGGTTGTAATTTGCTCAATTAGGCTCCTAAAGTTAGCAAGTTTCTCAGAATTCTTTATATTTATCATCTAGTGTTTTCCATTTTTGCCTCAATTTAGAATTATTTGTCTATCCTGTGCTCTACAGAAAGGAGTTCAAATTTATTTGAGACAAAGGCTCTCAAATAAAAATAGTAAGACTGTATATCTGTCTAAAGCTTGAATGCTTTCAGGGTGAGATTTCGGGGTTCACATCTCTTGTCTCCTGGAGAAAAAAAAATTAATTTTTACTAATGACTTTTATAAATTCATTACAGTGTTTCCCTCATACCACTCCCCTCCTACCTAAAATCTTTGTTAAAAAAAATCTGAGTAAAAGCAACTAGTACAACTACCGGCCCCCACATCCTTTTCTGCCTGCTGCATTTTGTGTGTCCAGGCATAGTTTATGGTATCTGGATTCAATATTGTTCACTGCATTTACTGAGTCCATTTTTTGGGGGGAATATTATTTTTATTTACATTATTGTAATAGTATATATTATGGTACTAATTTTAATTCTATACTGGTTTATTTCAGATTATAAGCTTTATTTTTTTTTTCAGTCTTTCAGACAGTGAGGGAGTAGTGATGGGCTTTTAAGGTACCAATTACTCCTTTCTAATAGTTTCATAAGGTGGATTTAGATTTAGAGCTGTTAAGGACTATAGAGAGACCTTTTGTTCCAACCCCTTCATTTTATAGATGAAGAATATAAGGACCAAAAGAAGTTTAAGTGATTACCTATGTTCCCACAGATAATAGATGGGATTTGAACCCACATCCTCTGGCTCTAGACTCAGTTGCTCTTTTTTGATCTTGTTGGTTCCTTCAGCTTTTGAGAGATGAACTTAACACTAGGGTAAAAAACATTATTACATATACTCCTTTTGGCAGAGAGCTCTAGGAACAAGCATCTAGTGTCTAGATAACTGAAGTCTCCAATGACTAGCTAGGCTTGAGAGCTGTTTCCCTGACTGATCTATTTATTCCTTCTGTTTAGGTGGTCTGTGGTATACTATCATGACAAAATTGCATCCCTTATGGCCTTCATTCACCTTCATTGACAAATCCATTTCCTCACATTTTCATAATCTATGCTACCTTTCTTTTTTTTTTAAACCCTTGTATTTCGGTGTATTATCTCATAGGTGGAAGATTGGTAAGGGTGGGCAATGGGGGTCAAGTGACTTGCCCAGGGTCACACAGCTGGGAAGTGGCTGAGGCCGGGTTTGAACCTAGGACCTCCTGTCTCTAGGCCTGACTCTCACTCCACTGAGCTACCCAGCTGCCCTATGCTACCTTTCTTTACTGAAGCCATTCTCTTTTGAATAAAGTATACCTGCCCAGAGTCACATTTCATTTTGCAAAAGAGATGGAGATTCAGAAGGACTTTTTTCCAGCCAGCAGAGCCAGATTTATAGAGCTGGGATTAGAACCCAGGTCTCCTGAAGCCTAGTTGTGTCATTTCCCTTGTACTTATCCCAAAATGATACTGAAGGAGGCAGTCACAGGAGGTTTTAGAGCTTGGAGAACTTAAAGATAATGAATAGTTTTACTCCATCAATCCCCTAGTTTGCAGATGGTGAAATAGCATGAAACAGACCTTGATTTGCCCAAGGTTACATAGGAGTTAAGAGGCAGATGTGGGTCTAAAAGGGAATCTAGATCTGCAAGGTTTAAAAGTAGTTATCAAAGGAGAAATGCAGATACCATTTATCACATTTCAAGATATTTTGTTACTAGTGGAAAATTTTAAGTGGCTGATAAGATTGGGAAAGGTACTGCTGCTCTAAAGCCAGCCGGTGGTTTCACACCTCTGAATCTGAACATTATTCAATTATTAACGAAAAGCAAGCTTCTGTCAGCCTCAAATACAGCCGGTAGAGCTGTGTGCTTGTTTAGTCAATAATATTCTTGGATCTGTTTGTTTTTTAGAGATGAAAGGAAATTGTTTTCTTACTGTTGACTTTCTAGGCATCTGGTCAACCTAATCTCATGATTTTGAACTCTAGCCTTTGGACTAGCAAACATTTAAGTAAAACTTTAAAATGGAGACAAAAACTCAACATATAGCACTGTTTATTGAGATGACAGGCCAAGTCTTATTTATCCCAGCAGCATCTTCTCCAGTTCTTAGCTTATTGCTTTGCTCATAGTAGACACAGTGTTTGGAAAGGGTGGGAACCGGTGCTATGCTGGAAGCATCTACTACTCCCTCACCTTTCTTTGCTTGTCTAAGGTCAAGAGCAAGGCTTGAGGGCTGCATGGTGCAGGAATCAGAAGACCTAGATTTGGTTTGCCATTTACTACCAGTGGGTGACTTAGCTAGTGGACCTCTAAGGCATATGATTCTGCTGTCAAAGAGAATATGGTATTAATGAAAAATGTGCATGTTGGTAAGCCATTTTTTGGCTTGAAGAAAGGATGAATTTACCTCATCTCCAGTTTGTTAATTAGGAAGACAGGATAAGGGGCCAGAGGAGCCACATACTTTTCTACAGTCATCAGGCCAAGCTTGGTGTCCTTTGGGGAAGGACGCTACCACCAAGGGCCAGAATAATAGAGGGGAAGCTATTCTCTCCCCTTTGGGTTTTTGTGGCACTGCTGTCATAGTTTTCTTAGAATTCTTCTTAGCCTTCTTTGCAGCAGAATCACTGTGTTCTGCTCCCTATGTGTAGGTATACTCCAGGGCACTCCTCTTCCCTTTAGACATTAATTCCCATAGGTTCAACTGTCTTTTTCTGCAGAGGAATTTTGTGTTTCTAATTGTCTGTTGGATAGCTCCTTCTGGATAGCTTACAGGCATCTCAAACACAACATATTCAAACCTAACTCATGATCTTTCCCCCAAACTGACTCCTCTTCTGACGCTTCTTTTTCTGTAAAAGGTACTACCATTCTTCTAAGCTACCTGAGTTCACAACTTAGAAGTCCCCCAAATCAGGAGTTCTTAACCTGGAGGTCATGAACTTGTTTTAAGAAAATATTTTGGCAACTTTTTCAAGTAACAATTTCATTTCTAAAGTCCTAGACTTCTTATTCTCTCTGCCCTCCAACTCCCATATCTAATGAGTTGCCAAGATTTCTTTTTAAAATCTTTCCTCCATAATTTCTCACATCTATCCCCTTCTCTTTTCCTCATACCATAACTACTCTGGTTCAGGAGGTCACCATAAGTCATCCTGAATCCAGTGTCTTTTGTCTTTAGTCCATCTGCCCCACAGCTACTATCCTGGGAGGTCGCATGTCTCTGGATACATATGTACACACACACCCTAGGTTCAACTCTGGCCTCAGACACTTCTTAGTCATGTGACCCTGGACAAGTCACTGAACCCCAATTACCTAGCCCATATTGCTCTTCTGCCTTGGAGCTTGGTATTCATTCTAAGACCAAAGGGGGGAGGGTTTAAAAACATTTGTTGTGAAGAGCAGGCATTACACTCTTGATGAATCCTGTGTAATCCTGGGTACTCAGAGCAGATGCTGATCTGCAGATTTACATTGGTAGAAAGTGTTTTCTCATTGGGAATTTCCTAGACCAATTAAATTAGAAGGCTGGCCCCCAAAGCCCCAAGGTTTGATGATCTCACTCCCCTGCTCAAAAAGATCCCCGTTATCTCTAGAATAAAACCCAAACTTGCACTTAAAATGCTATCTGGTACTAGCTTGTCTTTATAGGATTACTTCCACTCTGTCTCCATCAAAACTGATCTACTAGTTGGCCCTTGCACATGACATACCATCTCCTGCCTCCATGACTTTACACCTGACTCTTGGCCTCTCTTGATTGCCCTTCCTTATTAGTCACCTCCTCCCAGACCAAACCACAGTGAACTTATTTGGGCATCTCCCTTATTTATCCATGAATACGTATCTCTCATAGGATGAAAGCTTCTTGAAAGCAAGAATGATTTTGTTTTTGTAGTTCCAGGCAAACATTTTGCCCAAAAGAGTAAGGGTAACGAGTGCTATGAAAGAATTAAACAAAACATCACTTATTAAGCACTTGTTAAGTGATTATCATTGTGTTAAGTTTGTCTTCCAGGAGCTCTTTTAAATTTTAAGAGGGGATAATACAGGGAGGGGAATTGTGCCTAGGAAAGGAGTTTTATTATAGTCTGGGATGGTGAGTAAAGCACAGTTGATTGATATGTCCTATCTGGAAGCAATGGGAATGTTGACATAAGTGCCATTCCCAGAGCAAGAAGGGGGTGGCTGGGATGAAGTATACTCAGGTTGGCAGACTAGATATATCGGTAGGGAGGGGTGTCTTGGCAACCAGGACATGGCATCAGGGCACAGACTCCAAAGCCAAGTGGCACAGCTCCTCCTGGGAGGGTACTGAGCACCGCATGGCAGAAAGATGGCCAAAGGGAAGTGTACTTGAGGGTCTGGAGGGGTGTAGTTACCATCTTATGGAGGACGGCAGCCAGTTCCCTCATTTGAGATACTAGTAATTGAAGAAGAAAGAATCTACCCTTTAGCAAAAAACCAGGTCCATGGGAGTTTAATGCACCTAGAGCCAACACTCACATGCAAACACATGCTCCCAAGAATTTTTGTTAGCCCTTACAATTAAGTGGGAGAAGGCTTTAGAACCAGAAGAGATCCTCAGCAATTAGGATTTTTATCTTCAAGAAAGGACTGTGGTGCTAAATAAAGGGTACTCAAGTGGGGGCTTCTAAGGAACTGGTTTAGGGGTTCAATTCCAGCTTCAATACTATATATGATGATAGGCAAGCCATTTGAGTGTTTCCTAATCTAAAAAGTGGATCACAACTTGTATAGCAATGAGAGGTTAATAAATACCAATGATTTTATGTCTTTCTAGAATTAAAAAAAAAAATCGTTCAGGTTAGACTAGCAAAGACTTCACTGCTCACTGGCTCCAAGTAGTTCCCTCGAATCCTGTTGGGTTCTTTATCTAACCTGTTCATTCACTCAGGCTCTTGATTTAAACAATGATAAGGTACCAGAACCTTTAGTATGATAAGCAGATCGGTCCACCTGGAATTGTTTATGACCAGCCACTGTGTGTGTGTGTGTGTGTGTGTGTGTGTGTGTGTGTGTGTGTGTGTGTGTGTGTGTGTCTGTGTGTCTGACTGAATAAGAGTTAGTGAGGATGAGTTTTAGGTTCCAGGTGTCACATATATTTTTCTCAGATATCTCTTCTAAATTTTTGTCCAAAACTGACTTTGCTGAAGCTTTGGTTTTTGGGGGCATGAAAAAGGAGTGTTGTGCACAAAGGAGATGTCTGGCAAGTTTGACCTGAGGGAAATGCTAACACTCATCTTTATATTTTATCAGAAACCAGAAGAAAAACCGAATGATTTTGTCTGACTGACTTTGCCCATCTCTGACTAGTGTAAAGGGAAGAATACTGTACTTGCCTGGGGCTGAGGAGGGAACCTGAGCTCCAGGCTGGGGAATGCTGCTGTGCCACTAAGGAGCTATGGGACTTGGGGCAAGTCAGCTTGCTGAGCCTCAGCTTCCTCCTCCCTAAAAGTTTAGACAAGCTTCGATAAGCCTCTAGCCTCAACACTGTATGAGTCCCTACGGCACTGTCTGGTTAGTTTGACACGAAAAAGTTGTGTGATCCAAGGAAGAATGTCTCCAAATGCTCTGAAGTTAGACTGTAACCCTAACTGGAAGGAAAGGGAGGAATGGGAAGTAAATCAAACTGGGCCCCTGCTTTTTCACACGTCACATTTAATGTTTTCACCACCGTACTTCAAGTCTACATTGTACAAAGTGACCAGCAAGTGTGCCACGTTAACTGACCAACCTCTGAGATTGTACCTTTCATAACAGTGTCTTCTTGGGCTCTTTTGGTAACTAAATACGTTTCTCATTCAAGTGAATTGAAATGCTTCAGTTGGGTTGATTCTCAGGAGCCTCATAAAAAAACAAAGATATCGCACCATCTTTGTTTAGTAGTTCAATGTTTGTCTCTTTCACAGCGATTAATTAATTACTTCATTGAAGTTAAAACTTCCAAACATAACTTACTAATAGCTTCCAGATTCAGCTTAGATCACTCAAGATGAAAATACTCTGCTAAATACAGATAACTTACAATAACTTTAACAGTTAATTGTCCATAACACACACCAAGGTTTTTTCCCCAGACCAATTTTAAGACGATCCATTAGTATTCCTTGTACAGGTGAAAAACAGTCTTCAATGTTCTTGTCTTGTTTTATTTTTTTTTTTTTAAATATAAAAGTTGGAAGGGACATTCAAGTTTCAAGTCTCCACACTGAACTTAAAAAAAATAATCATCATCATCATCATCATCAGCATGTGGAGGTCAACAAGCCAAGTTGTATGACTCCAGGAGGTAGAGGCCTTCAGTTTGTGTTCATATATACATATGCACAGAAGAATTCAGTGTTCCAACAGAAAAAAAGGAATAAGTTATTGACTACTGGGACATTTCAAGACTCCCACAGCTTTGCCTAAGGACACAAACACAATCAACAGAATTCCCTATGGGCTGTTGTGTTTTTTTTGTGGCATTTAAAAAAAATTTTTAATGTTTTTGTCTTTTTAAATTTTTTTTTAAACTGTCCAGTGCAGGAAAAGTCTCACAAAATTTCACAGACCTAAAATGTGCAAGCTAGTTTATCGCTATACAGCAATGTTGGGGGTACTTTTGAAATTAACCCAGAAATGGAATTATTTACATACATGAAAGATGCATGCTTGGGGGGGGTCTTTTATGTAAGAAAGAGCAGAAAAACTTCTAATAAAAATAGATTAAATATATATATATATTTATATTATATATATATTTATATATATATACTGGGTAAGGAAAACAGAAGTTTAGTCTTGCCTAGTCACAAACTCATTCTTCTCTACCCACAACAGTTGATTTGAGAACAGCACACGTCACCATCACAGCTCTAAGGAGAAGCTATTTATAGGATTTTGATCATCAGGTGGCATGCCCCTCCCCCTCCCTAACCCTCCCTTCCCAAACTGGTGTAGCCACAGTCAGGTGCCAGTTGATGTGGCTTCATGATTGGTCGCAGTCAGGTTCACTGTATTTCTTAGTTTTAGAAAACCCCCAATCTTCAGGAATGGCTCAAATATAAAAATGTATGACTGTCCTTTTTGTGTGTACAATCTCACTTCAATTAAAAAAATAAAAATAAAAACAAAAACAACACAGAACCAAAACAACTGTCCCAAATTTGGTTCAATTCTTGATTTGTTCTGAGGTGAGCCATAACAGCTGCACTAGAATTCATAAAACATGTGCAACTCTGGGTGAAATATTTTTCTTCTAAAAGCACAACCACTTTACAAGATTAAAAGTCTAGTAACATTTCTAAATATTATTCATATCATACAAGTAGTGGTTGTTAATTTAAAACTTCATTAGTAAAATTACAGTACAAGCATGATTAACCTCCAGAATTGCAAAGCCCAGGCTCCAGTGGAAAGCTACATCTTCAGTAGTACAGTAAGTATCTTCCCCGGTCACTCCCAGACCAGTGGAGATGGCGGCATCTCAGATGGCTGGGCAACAGTGGAACTAAATAAAGCAAAACAAAGGGGACACGATCAGCCGAGCAAAAATCAGCACTGCCAATCTGGAAATATTTTCTTCTTCCCTCCCTTTCCAGGCCCTTCTTTTACCCTCTTCCTTAAAAACAACAAAAACGCAAGACACCGTTCTGGTTTTCAATTTCTTTGCTGTTCTTGTGGTCATCTTTAAAGTTATATTTATCAGAAAGGTGCATTTCAAGAATCTAAAACTAATTGGGGTGGTCGGGGGTTGGGCACAGAAGATGTAGCCTTCTAAGATTCAGAAAAGGTAAATTTAAAACCTGATCTTCACAATTTATATGTCAGGCTTTGAAATGTTTCCTGGCTTGATCAGCCTAACCCAAGGTGAAAGCGTGGGCAGGTTTCTTTTTCCAAAGGCCAGATGAGCAAGAGAGCCAATTATTTATTCTATGTGTAACTTGCTTGTCTCCTGCCCTGAACTGGTATTTTTTGTGTGTATTCTGTTACCTCCTTAAAACCAGAGATGGAGTCTTAGATTTAGTTTCTCTCACAGAACCTTGTTCAAAGATCTGGAAGTAAAAATAACTTCGCTTTGGATTTTTTTTTGGTCTAAAAAGACATTTAAAAATTTATGGGGTTGAAAATAAAATGTTTACTCAATAAATATAATGGATATATTTTGGGCCCAGTTAAAAGAGGATGATGTGAAGAGGTAAGTAGAGGAAATGAGATGAATTTATCGGAGAGAAGAGAGACCCTTGGAGCTAAGCTTATTCTTGCCATCTACTTTGCTCAGTGAATTCACTTGGATGGTGGGAAGAGATAAGTAGAGGAAACAGGAGAAGCAGATACATTTATCAGAGACCCAGAGATAGGAAGAGGAGAGCTAGAGAGAGAAGAGAGACTTTAGAACCATACTTTGCTCAGTGAATTCTTGTGGGCTTTGGGCTGGGCTTCAAAATGTTATTTGAATAGAACTGCTATTTTAGCAGTGGGGGGAAAGTTTTCTTTGACCTATCGTTAGCAAAGCGAAGTATGGAGACATCATGTGTTTCCAGCCTTTAACAGCGTCAAACTGCACTAAGGCTTCTGTGACACGCAGTGTATGGAGCTCACTTTCCATCTTGGAGAACTATACAGTGCAGTTATCTAATTCTGAGCTGAAGCTAAGTGTGAAGATAGCAGTGAGAACTAAAATTTTGGTTAAATGCAAAGTTTTTAATAAATGTTTTGGTTACTCATTCAAAAAAACATTCTTACCCTTGATCCAAATTAAGTGAGAGGTAGCTAAGATAACTTTGCATCACAAAAGCATCTTTAATTCCAACTAAAGGCCCAGCTATCACTAGGAATAAAAGAAACGAGGCCCACATACCTAATGAAGCTCTTAAAAGCAGCAGACTGAGGGTTGATGCAGAGAGGCACTCGGTTTCCTTTCTGCTGTTCCAAAATGAACTGATGAATAATTTCTGTGGAGCAAACACAGATCACATAATCTCTGCCAGTTCACAGAAGCTTGGGATTCTTGGCTGCAGCCAAGCCAAAGCCGAAGCCATGCTTCGTACAGCTTCAGTGAGAATTGCCAGTCATCTAAGAGGGAGAATCCTGCTGCTTCTCTGGGGCCCATCTGATAAGCACCGCAGTGACTGAGAACACTGGCACGGAAGGGAGGTGAGCTGTCTCCAAACTTGGGAGGACGCTGCAAGGAGATGCCTTGTGGGTAAACTCTTCCTGTGGCTCTGAATATCACTTTAAAGATCCAGCTGGCATGGTGCGTCAGGCCAAATCTAAATTACTAGCTGATTCCCTGACATATCCAGATTTCTTCATCTCGGCTGGATATCGAACTGTTCCAAGTATAACTTCACGTTTTTAATCTACATGGCTTGGAATCCAGTTTTTTTTTTTTAAGCCCTTATCTTCCATCTTATAATCAATACTGTGTATTGGCTCCAAGGCAGAAGAGCAGTAAGGGTAGGCAATGGGGGTCAAGTGACTTGCCCAGGGTCACACAGCTGGGAAGTGTCTGAGGTCATATTTGAACCTAGGACCTCCTGTCTCTAGGCCTGGCTCTCAATCCTCTGAGCCACCCAGCTGCTCCCAGAATCCAGTCATCTTAAGGGCTGCCCCTTTTAGCAACAAGGAGATCAGTATTCTGGTGGCCGACTTACCTCTCTCCCCAGGTTAGGGAATTACATGGAGGATTTATATTAGAAATTTCTCCTCTCTCCTTTCCTAATCACATGAGTATATATATTTTTTATTGTCTGTGCTTTTCATGCTAAGAGTATTCAATAAGATTTGTCTATTCAGTTCAATTGAGCGGGCCCAGATTTCACTAGGATGACTTGAGCCACTGCCACAGGAAGTCATGCTAGAAAATGAGTGCCGCCTCCAACGTTTTTTAGCCCGTTTCCCTGCCCTGGAGGTGCCCAGTTAACCTTTATAGCGTTGTGGCACAAAGCGCTGCTCTGCTTGGGGCCCGGCCCTCGCACTGGGCTACAGAATGGAACGTGCACCTCACGACTCACCTTTTACCTGTCGAACAGAACTGAGATTCTTCTCAAAAGTGTCATCAAATTTGGGGTTGGTGACGGGTTCAAAGTCACTGGTATAAACTCTTCCAGTGGAGGTGGAAAAACAACATTTACACATACAGGTGTGGTATCGCAGCCGCCCTTCATCCAGGTAGGGGTGGGCTAAGGCGTCCTTAGCAGATATTCTTTTGGACTGAAAATGGGAGAGAAGGGCGCGAGGGTCAGCGTCTGCTCTGCACACACGACTGTCTTCTCTCACTGAATGATCGACGTCAGGTAAGAGGCAAAATCTGAATGGACACGTGCAAGGCACACCACTAGGGGGAGCCCCTGACTTGGAAGGAAGAGAAGCAGGGCTCGCCTCCCTTGCTGCCATGGTACTTTCTTTTTTTTTAAACCCTTAATTTCTGTGTATTGGCTCCTAGGTGGAAGAGCGGTAAGAGTGGACAATGGGGGTCCAGTGACTTGCCCAGGGTCACACAGCTGGAAAGTGTCTGAAGCCAGATTTGAACCTAGGACCTCCCATCTCTAGACCTGACTCTCAATCCACTGAGCTACCCAGCTGCCCACATGGTACCTCCTTGAATTTATATTCTCAGGATAGGAAAAATCTTATCTCTCATGGATGTCGTTGCCAAAAATGACAATGCATTTGACTAAATGGAATCCTTTCATTTTCAATATTGGGCCACCACTCCCAACGTATCCCAAGTATGGCACCAGGGGGTGGGAGAAGGCTTTCTAAGGAACTGTCGACGTGGAATCTAAAGACCCCAAACTTGTGGATTAGTGAGAGCTGATGAACCCCAACTTTTAGAAATAGCTTGTAGGTTGGAGACCCCAAAGCTTGTGCTTGTTCCCTGTTCCCGTGAGAATCCACCCTGAAGGGAATCTCAGGCTAGCAGTTGCAGACTGAATAATGGACCCCAGGGTAAAAGCTAAGTGACTCTTTGGCGCAGTCAGAAGCCTGTCAGTCATGTAAGCTGAAGGTCCCGAGTTTGATCCCTTGAAGGGGAATGTGGTACTATGGGAGAAGCTTCTAAGGCAAAAGAATCACTTAGCTTTTACCCTGGGGTCCATTATTCAGTCTGCAACTGCTAGCCTGAGATTCCCTTCAGGGTGGATTCTCAAGGGAACAGGGAACAAGCACAAGCTTTGGGGGTCTCCAAAGTACAAGCTATTTCTAAAACTTGGGGTTCATCAGATCTCACTAAGCCACAAGTTTGGGGTCTCTAGATTCCACGTCGACAGAACGTTTTTGATGTTCATTTTGAAGGCCCTTCTTGGCTGCTTCAAAGCAATGGAGGCATTTTGTAGAAGCTAAGTGTATGCCCTTGGCTTTATGCTACTTTGAGGCTGAAAAAGCCACAATATTAAATATAACAACACTCTTAGCAAGGGAAGAAATGCATCCGTTTTTATAGTTCAGAGGATATAACGGGGAAGAGGGGCCTCAGAAACATTTTTTCAGCATTTAAGAAGCCAACCCAGTAAATGACAAATTACAAGTTTTGCTTATATATTTAAAATAAAGGACAAGTCTAGAAATGGTAGAGCATTTAGGAAGGCGCTCTCCTAGCATCAAACTGATAAACAACGCTGATATGCAACACGATGGTGAGTCTTTTCAAATGACCTTTCTTAGGTCTCTAATTAAACCTAAGATGGTGTCAGACATTTTGTTTTGGTTTCTGAGAGGGACAAGAGGTAATGCGGTGCCTAACTTTTTACTTTAGTCCCTGGAACTGAACTGGTAAAAGACCAGCACCATTGTGAAAGACCCAGTGTTGGTATGGTCAGTGGGCAAAATACCTGCTGGGCTGGAAACAGATGCTTAAAAAAGGATAATCCACAACTGCCATCTTGGCCAAACCAGGATGAGTCTTTTAAAAGGAAAAAAAATTAAAATATTATTTAAACCCCCCAGCAATCCAACATTACTTACTGGATCAAAGACCAACATCCTGCAAAGGAGATGAACAGCTTCATGTGTTGCTTGGCTAGACAGTGTATATAGTACAGGAAGAGATGGCTGAGAAAGAGAAGAATGTCAAGTATTTAAGCAGGTCATTGTTTAAATATCTACCGAGTAAAATCAGTTTCTGACAGGATAAACACCCGGGTCAAAAGACGCAGAGTCTGAACTTGAAAAGGAGTTCGCCTTTTCCCATTAACTAAGATTTCAAAGCCAAACAATTGTTACTCACTTCAGGGAATGGATTTTAAATTGAAGTGTTGGGGCCAGAACACAAGTCATCATAAACCCGGGGACAATGAAAATGAATTCTTTAATATTGCCCAGAGTTCTACGTTCTTTTAAAAGCTATTGCAAAGAAAAGTAAACATGCCTAAGGAAGGGAAAGAAGTTTTAAAAATTAGACAACATATACAAGCAAACATTTGAACAATATAGTATATGATATGACTGCAGAGTTTCTAAAAATGCCACTGAAAATATCACACACTAGCAAAACAAATTCCTGCGAGTGTATTCTTAACTCTTATTGTCTCTAAATTCCCTCAAGGTCTTCTTCCTGGATCATCTCCAGTCTTACAACTAGAGACCTCATAATTCGTCGATTCCAAACCTTTGGCATCTGTACAAAATCCCTTTCATGACAGTGATTAAAGTATTTAATTTCTGTTTAAATACTTTTTGTGATGAGGAACTCACTCTACCCCATGAAGAAGCTTATTCCCTACTATCAGAGAATTCTAATGGTTAAACAATTCTTATTTTGAACTGAAAGCAACTTCCTTGTAACAGCTTCCAATGACTGATCTTAGTTAGTTTTGCTTTCTTGGGAGTGAAGCCAACAGCTCTTCATATAGTATAAGACCCTCATCCTGCCCTATTCTCTAATCATCCGGGCTTCCCTACTATAGCCACTCCCCTCTGCAAACAGAGCTATAGGGGGATATGATGGCCAAAAGAGCCAAGCCAATGTTGGAGTAGATTCACTACAGCCTATTAATCTATTCTAAGACTGGCTTGGCTTTTTGGGCCATCACAGCCCCCATAAGGTTCTAGTTAAGTAAAATGCCCAACTCCTCTTCCCTCGAATGCCCGTCTTCCTTTACTTATGCAGTCATCTTAGGAATCTCAGTGCAGAGGTTCTTGGCTTCCTCCTTCAAGAAGACCTCATACAGGTCCCAGGTGACCTTTATACCACAGAATCTGGCCCAAGGCTAAACACACCTGCAGTTGGCAGCCCCTCTGCATCATGCCCCTATGAGCACAGAAGACCCCAAACTAGAGACCCCAAAACCATCTCTTTTAGCATAATGCCCCAGAGTATCACTACTGTGGTTTCCATACTCCAGTCATTCCTAATTCACTCTTGTTGGGGGGCAAGAAGGGGGAGGGAAAGAAAGTTCTTTTGGCACCATTTTCCTAATGATTTAATAGAAAAGCATAACTCTGAAGCAGTAGACTCTCCCTTCCCAAGTGCTAAATTTTCTGCCAAATGTGATCTCACTTGATTTATGTGCCATTAAAAAAAAATAAGCTCCTCAGAGGTTTCTATTGGCTGGCTCTTGCCCACGGACAGCTCAGACCAGTTCTGTGGACAAAGTGACAATTCAGATGACAACACAGTCAAAGCCGTACTTAAAGAGAAAGCCTCGTTTGGATCAGTGACTTCTCTTCTACATTCTGGAAACTGAAAGTTGCATGTGGTCCCAGGCCGGGCCAGTTCCTAAGCTGCCTCCTTTCTACAGCCATGAATACTGAACAGTTCCTACTTCTTCAGGGACTTTCATTCTAAACCTTTTTTTCCTGCCACAGGTGGTCCCGTTTTGTGAGATGCCTAAAGTGTTTTAAACCTAACTCACGAGTGCCCAAGACAGCAGAGAGCCACACAGCTAAAAAGGGGGATGGGGAAGGAGAGAGCTCCATCACTCAATCCAACAGGACTCCCCTCTTACAATCTGAAGAGCTCAAGGGCCTTGGGAACTTCCCTATTAGACACATTTAAATAATCATAGACTCCAACCAAGACTGGAGAGATTCCTGTGGTTTTACTTTAACAGGTATATGTGACCTGGTCATTGGAGGCATCATTTAAAAAAAAAAAAAAAAAAGAGAACAGTTTTATTATACTGTTGGTCCTACAGGATCCTGAGATAGTTCTACCATAAAACTGATATTGTATTTCCCATGGGGAAACTTTTTTTATTTCCTGGGCTGTGAGACTAAGGAAGAACAGACTGTCTCAGAAATGATGTCTTCGTAAACTCCAGTGGCAGGTGAGGAAGGCCAGCACTTCAGGGATCCAGTATTTCATCTGTATGGATCCTCTTTTCACTGATGAAGATCCCAGACATCTACCCCTTAGTAGAGCTGTTGTGTCTAAAAAAAGAAAAAAAATCACACACACTGCCCCGCCTAACCAGGGGCTACACTGATATGACCAGTCCCAGTTACTACTATGACTGCATGATCAGTCACACACAGTCACAGTGCCTGGCTTGAATTCAATGCTGGACCAATTTTGGGGGGACTCTGTGAGCTCATGCATAGCCTTCAAGAAGCTGGGGCGTTTTGTCTGCCATTGAGACCCTGGAGGATTTTGTTAGAGGAAAGGGGGGTCATATAAACCTAAAAACCAAAGTTTCACATTTCTCTAGTTCATAAACTAGAATCCTGATGAGATACTTACGATCATAATGGTTTTCCCATGTCAGCTAAAGTTCTCTCTTTAGTCTCAATCATAAAGGCTGCCTATCTTTGTAGTTTAGGATCTTGCCCTAAAAACAGTTGCTCCTGGCATAATATAAATATACCCAGTTTTAAAGAAAATTCAAGGTTAAAGTGTTTTTTTTTTTTTTTTTTTTTTTTTTTTTAAATTTAGGAGATGATTCTCATAAAAGATTTCTCTCTCAAGAAACCTGGAGGTCTAGTCTAGTTCTGGTGCAGGTTCTGGCCCTCACTATTTCTGTGATTGTCACTGGTCTTGAGATGAGCTGAGGGTCAGCGTTCCTTCAGCCAGTGATTCCCCTGTTATATTGGTTAGTTTGTAAAAGAAGAGAAACAAAGCTAACGAGCCAAGAGCCACCGCCCATCAGAAATGGAGATATGGGGGGTCTCTGAAATCGCTGAATTATACAAGTGAATTGCAAAATAATGGATTTGATCAGTGAAATTTTGAAGTTTCAGTTCTGATATAAGGAACTTCCCAGTGATCAGAGCCATACAAGAAAGGAATGGCACCTCTCAGAAAGGAATGAGTCTCGTCTTTGGAAATATATTCGAGCAGAGTCCTGAACAGTCCCTGCCTTCAATGGGCTTACTAGTGAGGGGATAAGATACAAAAGTGCTTCATATTCTAATCAGGGTAGAAGCCCCACATTTACTAGTGTTTGATTTTCAGCAAATTAGTTTTCCCTAAGAGTTACAACTTCTTTAATGTAAAAATGGGCTGAAGAATGTTTTTGCTATTGATCTTTGGGCTGCTGTCAGTAAATGCTGAGGTAAATGATAGTGGTCACAGAGCTGAGCTTATTTTTCTTTTTTCACTTTACTCCTATTTGTTACTCCTCCTCCCTCATTAGTCTACAAGATCCTAGAGTTTCTCCAGAATACACAAAGATGTGCCCCTGATGAATGCACTAGAATGTTCCGAGAACAGCTCTTCTATGTGACCATTTCTCTCTCTCTGCTTTCAAATGAAGATTAAAACAGACACACAGAAGAATCAATTCATTTATGCCATATCCTCCCCAGAAAGACAAATGCTAATAATTTAGTCCTTACTGGCTCCCCAGAAGAGGAGCTACCTTGGTGTCCCATTCCATTCCTTTCTTCTCTTCTACACTAGCTCCTATGCCTGAGCCTAGTCTGGGCCAGGACACTGTGATGTGCAAAAACTCTTCCCAACAGAGGGAAAGGCAGGGACAATACTCAGATGACACACCAGAGCCAAGTCCATTAAGAAGAGACTGAAATCTTCTAGACACCTGAAGTTTCCAGGGTGAAAACAAAAGTGTCGGTGACATTCCTTGCTCCGTTCACACACCAGGACTTTTTCTCTCTTTAAAATATCATCAGCCCAGCTGTTTAATTGCCATGCAAATCAAGAAGCTAGTTGAGAGTGTGTGCAGGTGTTGAGACGAGTCACAAGGACAGGATGTTCCATTAATGACTGCGATGAACTGTTGGTGAGATGTGAGAGGAATACACTGGTGTGTTTGGGTGAGATGCCCCCAAACGATCGCCTCAGGCAGAAGAGCCAACTCCAGTCCTGGCTGCCGCGGCCAAGCCGGCTGCCAGGAGGCTCAGTGGGTCGATATGATAATGATCTCTTTATTGCTACAGCCAATGGCTTCGTCTCAAACCTCATCCTCCTGGATCTCTGCAGCCCAGACACTGCCAACAGCCTCTTCCGGCAATGCTCTTTCAAGACATACTTTTTTTGGTAAGCTCTTACCTCTTGTCTTAGAATCGATGCTAAGTGCCAGTACCAAGGGAGAAGATTGGTAAGGGCTGGGCAATTGGGGTTAAATGACGTGCCCAGGATCACTTAGGTAAGAAATGTCTGAGGCCACATTTGAACTCAGAACCTCCTTTCTCTAGCCCTGGCGCTCTATCCTTTGAGCCACATGGCTGCCCCTTGATACATACTCTTCCTTGGTGATGCTCTGTTTTGTCCCCCAACCTCCAGAACCACACTTATGCTTATCTGACACAAAGCTACCTCAGGGTCCACCTAGTCCCTCCTGTCCAGTTTCTCCCTGACATCCCAAGTGCTGACTGAGCAAAGCAGAACTGAACCAGTTAGTCCTCCCCTCTTCCTAGCCCCATGCTGGTGAAGGTGTGGCACATGCCCCTGCGTGCCGGCTCCCCTCCCCCTCTGCACACATGCTCTGCCCAGCAGCCCGATGGGAGCACTTCCTCCCCCTGCCAGGCAGCGTGAGGGTTGCAGTTTGGCCGTGCCATCTCTAAAACGTTCACCAAGGCTGTCCAAGCATCTCTTCCTCCGAGGCCCTTGGACCAAGAGCCTAGAGCCAGGCTCTTCCCCAGCCCCCATGTCCAAGCTGGTGCCGAAGCCTGCGCTTTCAGCTCTGCAGCATCTCTTCCTTCCTTTGACACTGCCTCCTCCCTGGCACAGGCCCTCATCACCTCACACCTGGACTACCGACATAATCTGCCTGTCTCAGGGCGCTTCCCACCCCCCTGCAGTCTCTGTTGGACCACCAAAGGGATTTTCCTCCAATACTGTCACATTCCTCCGCCTCTCCTCAATAAACTCCAGGGGATCCAGATTACCTCCAGAAGCAAATACGAAAAGCTCTGTTTGGCATTCAAATCCACTCATAATCCAGCTCTCTCCTATCTTTCCAGTCTTCTTACACCTTTCTCCTTACCTATCCAGGATCACGGCCCTCCTGGCTGTCCCACAAACAAGACCTTCCATCTTTTGGTTTTGGGTATTTTCTCTGGTGGACTCCCATGCCTGGGACACTGTCCCTCCTCTGCTTTGACTGCTGACTCCCCTGGCTTCCTATAAGTCCCATCTAAAATCCCTTCTTTTACTGGAAGCCTTTGACAACCCCACTTAATTCTTGTGCCTTCCCTCTGTTAATTATTTCCTACTTATCCAGTATATAACTTCCTTTAAATATATTTGTTTGCATCTTGTCTCTCCCATTAGACGGTAAGCTCCTTAAGGGCAGGGACTTTTTCTTTTGGCCTCTTTTTGTATCTTCAGTGCTTCGCACAGTACTTGGTACAGAATAGGCATTTCATACACACATTTTATGTATGCATGACTAGGGTTAAATTCTGCCTCACACGGGCAGGTTACCTGCAATAGGGAAATAGTTCTTCACTATAAACTATTTGGAAAGAAGTACTTTTTTTCTTGCACCCAAACTTCAGACATCCAGATTTTAAAAAAATACTCCTGAATAAGCATAGTCAACATAAATATTCTTACCCCAGTTAGGAATACAGAATTTACATACTAAATATTATGTGGCCTGCATTCCAAAGCACTCAGATAAGCCCAAGTTAACTTTATTTTAAGAAGTATTTTTTTGGTTGCTTTTCCATGATGCTCATGTATAAGCCATTCATAATTTGATCTTTTTAAAAAGCACAGGAACATGCTGTACTAGTTATCTGATCCATACATCAGTATGACAGAAGCAACACACTCCAAATTTGGAGTATATGAAATGGCTGAGGGTTAGGAATCCTGTTCCATAGGACTGTTTTTTCCTTTTTTGTGATTTGAAGTGCTCTTGGGATATTTTATGACCATCAGATAACATAGCATGTAGCCATTCAAATATCAAATGCTGGCACTACAGCTTTATACCAGCCTTCCCAGATGACACCCTCCTACTCACTCACTAGTTTCTAGGAAAATCAGCAGATGGCACCCATATCAAATCCAGAGTGCTGACCAATTTGCTACCTTTTAGTTCTGTGGTGAGAATATAGGAGATTCTGAAATCCAGGTGTTTTGGTTCTTTTATTTTTTTCAGTTACATGTAAAAATGGTTTTTGACCATTGTTTTCTGACATTTTAGGATTCAGGTTTTCTTCCCTTGCCCTCTTCTTGAGGTGCTAAATAGTCTGATAGAGGTTATACCAGTGCTTTCATAAACTATATATAAGAAATCCAGGTCTTCTGACGTGCTTTTCCCACTAAAACCATTACTTACAGGACAGAAATGCAGGTTGGAATCAGATCCCCTAAAACAATCAGATTGTTTTAGACAAGAAAGTGTCATAGCAGACCATGTATTGGCAAGACAATTTTAGCATTTGCATGAAGACTGCCTGCAAAAGGGAAAGAATGGAAGCAGAAGACCATGTTAAGGTAGTGCTAGTATGTGAGTGGAGATGAGGAGAGAGACCTAAGAGAGACAGAAGCAGAACTGATGGGATTTTAAACTGACTAGGTAAGAAGAGCCAATAATGAACTTGGATGACTAGGAAAATGGTGGTCATCAACAAAGAAGGAAGCTGGAAAGAGATGTGGGTTTTAAGGGAAATAAGATGAGTTAATTTTGGACTTGTTGAGTGTGAGGTACAAATTGGAAATCCAGACAGATCTAACAGGCATAAATATGAGACTCAAGAACTCAGGGGAGAGATCATATCTAAGTATATAGATTTAAGAATTAACTGCAATAAAGACGCAATAATTGAAATCATGGGAAAGGATGATATCACCAAGGAAGAGGATATATTATTGGGAGAAGTTCAAGGTCAGAGCCAAGGAATATAGTGAAACTCAGAGGATAGAGGAAAAAAAAAGATGAAGAAAGGGAAACAAGATGGTAAATAAAAAAAAGGAAAAAGTGAAGGAAAAGAAGAAATGTAGACTAACAGCTTGAGGGAGTAGCAGGTTTAGTGGAAAGGTTTTAGGATGGATAAAGCTGGCGTCCATCAAGGGGCTGAGGACGATGCTTTTTCAGGTAATCTGAAGGCTAGATGTCACAGGCACTCAAGCTCAGGACAGCACAATTGGGATAGGGTGAAAAAGGCAGTGAGATCACTCAGTGGAAAGATCAACTAAAAGAGTGGAAAAATGTTTGTAGGTAAAAGGCAAAACCTGATGCCTGAAGTTTGGTCAATGAGATGGATCAAAATACAATAGGCTAATGGAAGCAACAGAGGAGATGTTTTCAGGGAGTGCAAGCTGTGTTGGTTGAGGTTCTCTATTAAATGTCTCCTTTTTTGGGTGGTTCAGGGCTTTTTGGGCAGCTCTTTTCCAATCGAGGGAAGCTTGTCTTACCCTCCTGAGGAGAGCTTTTAGAACCACATCCTTCTCTCCTTCATTCTAGGAATTGTTATTTATAGGGAAGACAGGAAACCCTGCCAGAGGGGAAGGGAAGGATTACTAGGAGCACATCCTCCTAAGGTCTGTCAGGGCCACCTTCTGGGAGATGTATTGTTAGACAAGTAATGGGGAATTGTTCAAGGGCTTTAACACTCATTTCTTTTTCTGATGGTTGGGGCGGGATCCAGGGCTAAATGGAGGTAGAGGGAGATGGCTAGCTCCTAGGTCCAGTTTTTTAGCCTATACTTTCTTTGGTCAATGAAGCATTCAAGTTTCTTTTGCTGGAATGTGGAATTCAAGATAGACAGAATTCCAAATTCATCCATACCCTAGACCAGCAATGGGCAAACTTTTTAAAGAGGGGCCAAAGGAAATGCTCATCTGTCAGTCTGTCTCCAAGGCAACTCTTTCGAAGTTTCATTGTACTGTATCCTACTCCTTGTATTTGTCAGATTAGGAATAATGTGCTCAGCCTGATAGATTTCAGGGAGCCGCATCTGGCCTGCAGGCCTGGCCGCAGTTTGCCCATCCATCACTGATCTATACAAATATGTGATAAGAATACAAATGTAGTAGGTAAAAGGTCATACCATCAAGTTAGTTAGGCAAAGGCTGAAGAACTATAGGGTGTATCTTGAGTTTAAATAATTCAAACCGTACTTCATAGCTGACTAGTTTGATGAACTTGGGGACAGGGCAAGGGCCATTTTGGGGAGATTATTAGGGAGAGCAGTGATATGGGATTAACAGTCATACTTAATTTCCCAACTATAGGGATTTTCCTGGAAGAGCATTATTTTGATCAACTTGGATGTTCTAGATTGGTGACAGCAAACCTTTTAGAGACCAAGTCCTCAAAGTGCAACTTAACCCCAGAGAGAGGAGGAAGTGCTCTCATTGGGCTCCTGGGTAGAGGCGTGGGTGATATAAAAAATGTCCTCAGGTGCACTGGAGAGGGGGAAGGGGAGCAGCCCTCTCTGTCATGTATGCCTCAGGTCACCAACATAGTTCTATATCTTCTTGAAGGATGCCTATAGATTGGCTTGGAGGATGCTGGATCAAAGGTTTGTATGTCTACTTTGCTGGAAAATACATGGAATGAATCTGTAGTTCACAGTGAAGAGGGGATATTCTGAGTGGAGGACCAAGAGATGTTACTCTACAAAATTCAGCAATGAGGAGGAATGAAGGGCGGTTAGGTTGGAGATGATGAATGATGTAGGTAGTATTGGGATTTTATTCAAGGGTATGATTTTTTTTCTCCTAAAGTGCAAGATTAGTTTTGCCATACTGCACACAGAGTTCAACAATGAAATCTTTGGGGAACACAGCCCAAGGGAATTAATTTGGGTCCTAAGAGGTCTTTTGGCTGTACCTTCTGCAGAGTATATGTCTTAACGTACAAACATCCATCTGCTTGGATTTGCTGCCACTAGAAATCCTTGGCCATCATGTGTAAGATACCTTGGATGGACCAGATCAAAGGGCAGGTTATCACTGCCTACGTGCAGAACCAGGATGGGGGTAGGTACTGTTGTCTGTCTTCACTGTACTTTAAGCATGAGGAATTTAGCCTGACAGGCACACTGGAGGCTAATTTAAAAAATTATAGCTTTAGGCTAAAGGGGACCTTAGAGATCATCTAGATTATTTGGTTCCATTAAGAAGACTGCTGGCCACAGTTTCACTGGGCCTACGTCAGAGAAATCTGTCCTATTTATTTGGGAAGATGCCCAGAAACCTACTCAATAGAAGTGGGGCAAGGGCCTGAAGCAGCCAGAAAGGTCCGCTAAAGTTACGCCCTCATAAGCAGAGGGACCCATTCTAGAGTCATATTCTCTTTTGGCGGTGCCCGAATGGTAGGCAACCAAAGGGCTCATCCCACATCAATGGGACACACAAATTTCCAGGGTTACCCTGGGACTTGTCTGATGAATGGAGGGGGGAAGTAGTCAGGGTCAGGGCACAGGTGTTCTGCTTACTCAATTATTACCAGCCTTGGTAAGGTGAGATGGAGGATAATGACAAAGACAAGGAGATCTATGTGGAGGGCAAAGGTCTGGACAAGACAAAATGATTAGAGATTTTTAATAAAGCAGATAAGACAAGTAGGTGGTAGTGGTTTAGACAGGAACAAAAGAAACATGATTAAATAAATAGGTAAGGTTGAGATTAGGAGCAACAACCAAGATTTCTCCAAATGAATTATTTTTTTAAATTTTAAACCCTTAACTTCTGTGTATTGACTTGTAGGTGGAAGAGTGGTAAGGGTAGGCAATGGGGGTCAAGTACTTGCCCAGGGTCACACCGCTGGGAAGTGTCTGAGGCTGGATTTGAACCTAGGACCTCCCGTCTCTAGGCCTGGCCCTCAATCCACTGAGCTACCCAGCTGCCCCTCCAAATGAATTTTTGTTATTTTATGACGTTCTATAAAGTATTCCCTTGGGAATTTAACTGGTTTAGAATTAAAAGTGTAGATTAATGTTGTTGTATTGTCATTTTATTATATTGGTATGGCCTAGCTATGAGCACTAAGTATTCTTCCAGCTATTTAAATTGTTCTTTATTTCTTTAAGGAGTACTTTGTAATTGAGTCTATACAAGCCTTCTGTGTGCTCTAGTAGGTCAATCCTGAAATGCTTTGTGCAGCCAAGATTTCTCAATAGCTAGAAGGAGAAGTTGTGGCCACAGAGGCTCCCCAGGATGGGTGCCTTTTAAAGGATGCTCAGGAGAGAATGGCATGGGGGGGGGGGAGGGAGAAGGGTTGTCTGCCCCAACCTTAATGAGGAGCAGCACTCTGAGGCGGGATTGGCTTCTTTATCTAACTTGTCCTAGGAATCTTCTGAGAGTCGCAGGAGGAACTCTCCCAGGGACAGGCTGAACACAGCCTCTTCTGAGGCCTTGAAGCTTTCACCACCAGTCTAGTGCCCCGAGTGGAGTTACAGGCATTGACCTCAGGGGCCTGACAGGGCCACACTCCTAGGAAGCCAGGCCTTCAAAGTAGTCATTGGAGCAGTCAAGGCTTGGGGGATGCAGTCAGCATTTAGAAGAAATCAGGCTTTCCTGTTGACTTTGCTGCTGGCTGAGGAGTACTCACAGCTGGAGGGGAGAGGAATGGAGCGCTACATGTTAACATGAGTAGAGCAAGAGGGATCTGAGAGCCCAAACCAGGGTGAACGCCTAAATCACGAACAATGAATGATGAGTTGGAAAGAGCAGGCTGATGGATAGATCAAGGAGGCTAATGAAACAGTGGGCGGAGATGATCACCGAGAGGGTCCTAGCAAGTCTTAGAAAACACCCCTCCCCTGACCTTAAAGGAGTACAAGGCATTCCACAAGGCTGTGCTGTACATCATGGTAGAATCAGCCATGTTAAACATCCTAAAAAATGCCTTTATTAAAACTGGTGTGTGTGTGAAGCCTCTTAAACCCATGTTCCAGTGTAAAAAGAGTAAGCCCCAGCCTGATGCGCAGGCAGTGGCTAATAAGCTGTTTGGGGTGGCAGGATTTGACCATGAGCTGTCATACTCTGGGAAGCTCTGCTGTCATAGGGCTATGGGAGTGAAAGACTGGCTTTGTAGAAGTCAAGCTGAATGTTTATACAGAAAAATATGGGTCAATCTACACTATGTGTAAACAGAGCTATAAATCCTTCATAGCTGGATCTACCAAGATTCAAGGCTTCAAATAGAGCCCACATGCCATGCTCCTTTTAGGCAAGTTATTGGGAAGGTCAAGTCTAAAGTCAGAGACCTTCTTCCCTTCTAGGCACAATGAGAACACACGACCACTCAACTCGGCCAAACTCCAGTCCATAAGGAGTCTACACAGTCATTTGTTAATGTGTCCTATTCCTACACATTTTCACTTGATGCACTCAAATTAGAGACTCATTCTGGCAGCTGGGAGAAACCTTTTCAGGATGACGTCTACCATGTGAGAGAGTATCAATTCACTGGAAACTTAGCAATAGGGTTACATCCCCATAGAGAAGGTGGGACAGCATCTTGCTGTCTGAAGCTCAACAGGTTTCAATTCTCAAAAACATTCTTGCTGGGCGAGATTTACGGGCCCAGCAATCTTGTGAGAAATTATTTTACTGCTTCTGAGGACATTTTCATCTGTGAGGACCTGCTAAATTAGCTCTGAATCCATGTGCTAAATGGACTATTTCTTGATCTCTTCTTCCATCATAGTAGAACATTCTTCCTTGGATTTGCCACAATATTCTAAAAATGTTAAGTCCTCAAGTAGTTTTTATGATTCTGAAGTAAACAAATAGCAAAGGAGGACAGCAATTGTTGAAACACAGCTTATAAATCAAAACCTGTATTTATGGGCTCTCACTGGTTTTAAAAGATAATGCAACTTTATTATCCTTCACCCCTTTTTTAGGAATAAAAAAGTATGAGCTGTAAAATCCAGGGCTCTTAACAAAGCCATAAATAGTGACTGTCTTATTACCTTCTTGGGGGGAAAAAAGGCAAAAAAAGACAATCCATATTCCATTTTATTTAGTTAGCTAAGCAAGTTTATATGTACCAGAATACTTTTGTGTTTCACAAAACATTGATGAACTGGCATCTTCCCTAATTCAGTTAAAAACTACATCCTGGAGAATTAACAACACTGGATCTAGAACTATAAGAGGGAGCAACCTGACAAAGAAAGTGTCTTGTCTACGTATCTCATGAGAGGAGAATGTCACTTTGATCATTAACAAGGGGCTGCAGGGTGGTTGATGTGAATGCCCATCCATTCAACAACCCCAAGGAGGATCAGCAGTCTGGGCATCCCCTGCCTAATCTTTAGTCTTTGTCTGGCCCAGTTGGTGGCTTCCAATTTCTGCAGTTCTGAAAATCGCTCTGGTGTTTTTCCCACAGATAATTGGGAAAGCACTTGTGGAAGTGCTGCTGCATTAATAGGATGGAGGAACTCCACCCCCCACTCCCCCCAGTTTGTGCCCCTCTGAAGGGGCTCGATCAGAGGCAAGCTCCAAGGGTCAGGGTGCATCTGTTTGGCATGATGTCACTTTCTAGGAGCTCATACCTTGATTCTGGATTAGTGCAAAAAGAGCTTCAGGACATGCAAGCAGGCTACTGTTGAGGCCCACCATGGACGGGGTAAAACTGAAACAAGTGGCCTGGAATTCTGGTTCTTTGTACTTGGACATAACTTTGCTCTCCACCCTCGTGACTCATCTTAGCTATCCTTTGCTGGACATGCTAATAAAATGGGAGAAAGCATAGTTACAAAGATGAATCACAGAATATCAGAGATGGAAGGGCCTTTTGGCATCATTTAATGAAAAATAAGATGGAAATAGACTTAGACAGGGGCAGTAATTGGCCCATTGTCAAGATGGCTAAGGAGCACTACAGGGCCTGGACATTTGAGAGACACTTAGGAGAATAAGATCAGTAAGTGAAAAGGTTGGAAAGTAGTTCAGACAGAATTAGGAAATCCTGTTTAGAACTGAACATGGAAGGAAGAGACAATTTTGAACACAAAACTAAACTCGAGTTATCAGGTAGTAATATCTGGTCAAGGTCAGCATAGCACGACATGAAGAAGTTTTGTTGTGGAGACAAGTTTTCAAAACTTTATCTGCTGTGTTGCCAAAACAAATCCTGCAGCTCTGCCCTGCACTTATGAATTCTGATTCTAATATCCTCTTGTCCCTGCCTTGGCAGATGGTGATCAGACTCAGCTGTTCACCTTCTTTGCCTCTTACCTGTTTATGAGGACCCCTGAGTATGTGTGCCTTTGCACCTTCGCAAGCTGTCCTCATTGCTTCCAGTGATGGTGTGCCCAATAAATCTGTGATCAAATCCAACTGTAGACAGACAGGAAAAAAAGATGACAGTCATTGGGTCAGGGAGACATTCCAACTAGATATTCTGGAATCAGGGCTTCTCAGAGAGCTTGGAGTAAAGCTTTCAAGTTCATGTTCCAAGTTAATGGAGAGAAGATTATGATCTTACTTTCTAGCCTACTTAAATTAAACAGCAAAGGTTAGCCAGCTTCAGTTGGGCCCCCCTCCCCCTTTTTTTTAAACCCTTGTACTTCGGTGTATTGTCTCATAGGTGGAAGACTGGTAAGGGTGGGCAATGGGGGTCAAGTGACTTGCCCAGGGTCACACAGCTGGGAAGTGGCTGAGGCCGGGTTTGAACCTAGGACCTCCCGTCTCTAGGCCTGACTCTCACTCCACTGAGCTACCCAGCTGCCCCTGGGGGCCCCTTTCCACCCTATTTGTGTGGCATTAATATAGGGAGGCAAATAGACTTACTGAAGAAATCTGAATTGGTCTCTCCTGTGCTGGGCATGCTAGCACTTATGATCTGCCCATGTACGATTGATACCAGTATCAAATCCAGCTAAAAGACATATTCTTTAAGAAGTGAGATTAAGAGCTGGATTTGGTATATGGAGCAGACTCAAGACTTGCCAGGTAAGATATCCTATAAAGCTTTGAACTCTTCTGTTTTGCACAAAGCCTTTACATTTGAGATCAGAGTGGGTCTTGCAGTGGGGCCCAAATATTTTTTTTACACTATAGCCAGGATAGTCTTCTGCTATGCCGGCAAAGAACTACCACACATCCTAGGCGATAATAGCACATATGCTGCAGATCTGGTGACATGATTCAGATCATCCTTGAACACAGCCACTTATCCTTAATATTTGTCTTTAACCCTACAGATATTCGGATGTTGTTAACCTAATTACCAATTACACTTGCTTCTCATGCTCTAGTTTGGACAGTTCTTACCTATGAAATGCTACTTTGTATTTTTCTTCTTTCTGGAATCACCCAATAGAAGCACAAGTTGGGGGTTTGTCTAGAGCCCAGGACAGGCCTCTATAGCACTTCCCTCTGGAGTTTTGGGGACACATAGAAACATCCCTCTATAAGAATGAAGATCCCCAAGAGGGTTTTTTTAATTTTTTTTTCCTGAGGGGGATGAGGTGACATTTTTGTAACTTACACAGTTAGTCAAGCTAAAGGCAGCTAGGTGGTTCAGTGGATAGAGAGCCAGACCTGGAGATGGGAGGTCTTGGGTTCAAATATGACCTGAGATACTTCCTAGACCTCTTAGATACTTCTGTGACCCTGGGCAAGTCACTTTATTGCCTAATGCATACTGCTCCTCTACTCTGTAACTGTTTTGTATTGACTCTAAGACAGAATGTAAAGGTTTAAATAAAACAGTCAAGCTACTGCTGATCAGAAATAGCAGGCTAATTTAAAAAAAATGAACCATCTAGAAAAGTCTCCCCAAGTGAGTTGGATCTTTAGATAATAAAGCTCTTATACAAAGGTTGGCTGCCTCTCTCTCACTTCATTTCCCTCCCTCTCTCCAAAGCATTAGGAACTTCTAGAGGAAATCACTATGTTCAGCTGAAGTTGGATTCTCTTCACTATTTTATAACTCCTCCCATCCCCTTTCCAGGTTATACATAGGAGGATCCCCCAAATGGTCATTTCAGAGTAGCAAAAACAACTCCCCTCCCTTTAGAGAATTAAGCTTTAAATACCAGCATAAGCCACACTTTACTCATTTTTTAATAGTAGCCTGAGATCCTTGTTGAGTGAATATTTTCAGTGGCTCCAACCCCCATTTGTCACTTCAAGGTTTCCCACCTTTAAAAGACTATTATTGGTTTTATAATGTAAGCTTCTTTGGGTCCAAATAGGAAGACCAGGTATGAAGGCATATATCAAAAAATCTGTTAAACTTGGTCCTTTAAATTTGGAACATAATGGACTTTTTTAGAGCCACATCTTGGCTTCAGTTATGTGGCTACTTTACTAATTGGCACATTAAAACAGCATTGTATACTTTTCTGCTGAATTTTTATAATATGGTTCAAATTGAATACAAATGGAGCAACATAACAGTCACTTTTAGGAAAAAATACCCAACTCTGGACAATTTCCACATAGAATTTTAGATCATAGACATTTTTATAGGCTGTGAATATACAGTCAAGAAATATGTTAACAGTTGATTAGGGCAAATACATTTTCTAACATGGTGACTGACGGTTCTGGACACAAAGGATATGCTGTACTTGTGAGAACATATACTGTTTATAGACATGCATAGTAAAAGCCTGTTTCAAATCAGAGATTTGGAAACACTACCAATGAGGTCTGGTATCCTAATTCACTTAGATATATCCAAGAAGCTTTAATCAGTGCTATAAGTTCCCAAAATGTGTATTTTAAGGAATTTTGTACTATGGAGCCCAGTGTTTAAATATCTTCTCATCCACTAAATGTCATCAGCCTTTTCTAAATGCTTAGAATTAAAGACATCAACATCAAATCTCCTAGAAAAAGCTCAAATGAAATTTCCATGAATTCAATGAACACATTTTAAAGTCAACCATTAGGGATATAAATGGACCAGCAACACTACCAGCCCTACAAAAAAACATCCTATAGTTCAAATGAATGAAAGGAAAGAAGACATTTATTGTCACTTTGAGGAAATTTGTTACAGCAGAATTTAATGTGCATATATAGCAAGACACACACTATTAAGAGCCCCTCTGATGTGTAGATGACAAAATCCTAACTCAATTACACCTGAAAATGGATTTACCCCAAATCAATTATGTAACATGGTATTAAAGGCTATGGTGTAATTATACCTGTTGAATGGGACTCTGTGCCTGAAACAATATTCTTCGTCCTAGCAGCTCTGCAAAGATGCAGCCTACAGACCAGATGTCAATAGCATTGCTGTAATGACGGCTGCCCATCAGGATCTCGGGGGCCCGATAATACTGAGTGACAACTTCCTGAGTCATATGACGGGATTCATCCAGTTCCTCCACTCTGGCCAATCCAAAGTCGCAAATCTAAACAGAAAAGTGGTTTGTTTTTCAAATATGATTTCGAAATGATCAGGGCTTTCAGATACATTTTTATAAGGAAATGTTGGCGCCTGTTATTTTCCATGTGTAACAGGTTAAAATAGGCTTCTATTAGGCTTAGTACTTTGAAAGAGTACAGTTATTGTTTTAAAAATGTTTTTGCCAATAATATTTTATTTTTTCACCAATTGTAAGTACAAATACTTTTTTACATTTTTTTTTTTAAATTATGAGTTCCAAATTCTCTCTTCCTCTATCCTGAGATGGTAAGCAATTTGATATAGGTTATAGATGTGGGATCATGCAAAACGTATCAGTCATATTGTGGAAGAAGGCACAATAAAAATCTATTAAAAAATAAGGTAAGGGGGCAGCTGGGTAGCTCAGTGGATTGAGAGTCTGGCCTCAGACACTTCCCAGCTGTGTGACCCTGGGCAAGTCATTTAACCCCCATTGCCTACCCCTTAGCGCTCTTCTGCCTTGGAACCAATACACAGTATTGACTCCAAGATGGAAGATAAGGGCTCCCACAAAAATAAATAAATAAATAAGGTGAAAAATTAGTAGGCTTTGATCTGCATACAGACTTCATCAATTCTTTCTCGAGAGGTGGAAGGACTTCAACCCCGACCTTTTCCCCCTGTATCAGTCATGTTGTGAAAGAAAACACAGATAAACCATCCCCAATTGATGGCTATCTCCTTAATTTCCAATTCTTTGTCACCATGAAAAATGCTGCTATAAATGTTTCTATACATATAGGTCCTTTTTCCTTTTTGTTTTTTTATCTCTTTCGGATACAGATCTAGCAGTGGTACTGCCGAGACAAAGGGCACACACATGTTCTTTGGGCATACAGTAGTTCCAAATTGTTCTTCAGAATGGTTAAATCAGTTCATAACTCTAAAAGTGCATTAGTATCTGTTTTCCCACACCTACTCCAATATTTATCATTTTCCTTTTTTGTCATAACAGGCAATCTCATAGGTATGAGGTGGAACCTTTTAAATTATTTTTTATTATTTTAATTTACATTTCTCCAATCAATAGTGATTTAGAGTATTTTTTTTCACATAACTAATGATAGCTTTGATTACTTCATCCAAAAACTGCCTGTTCATATCCTTTGAGCATTTATAAACTGGGGAGTAACTTATATTCTTATACATTTGACTCATTTCTCTACATATTGCTATAATTTTTTTCAGTTATGATTACTGTGATTTTCCTCCATCTTATTTCCCTATTTATCCTTCTCTATCCTTTTATCCTGTCTAGTCTCAAAAGTGTTTTGCTTCTGACCACTACCTTCTCCAATCTTCCCTCCCTTCTATCAGCACCCCCCCCCCCCAATCTCTTTTACTGCCTACTTTCTAGTAGGTTAAGTTAGATTTCTCTACTTAAATGAGTGTATATGTTCTTCCCTTGTTGAGCCAATTCTGATGAGAATAAGGTTCAAGTGTCCTTCCACCTCTCCCATTATCCCTTCCACCGTAAAAGTTCTGTCTCTTTTATGGGAGATAATTTACCCCATTCTACCTAACCCTTTCCCCTTTTCCCAGCGCATTCCTTTTTCTCATTCCTTAATTTTCTTTTTTTAGATATTACCCCATCATATTCTACTCACATGTGTCCTTTGTCTATGTATAGTCCTTCTAACTGCTGTAATAATGATGAAGTTTTTAGGAGCTACAAGTATCACCTTCCCATGTAGGAACAGAAATAGTTTAACTTTCTTGAATCCTTTAAGACTTCTCTCAACCTTTTTATATTTCTCTAGAGTTTTCTATTTCCAATTTTCTATTCAGCTCTGGTCTTTTCATCAGGAATGCTTAAAAGTCCTCTATTTCACTGAATTACCTTCCCCCCATCACCCGAAGCATCGTATTTAATTGTACTGGGTATATGATTCTTGGACGTAATCCTAGCTCTTTTGCCCTCTGGAATATCACATTTCAAGTTCTCTGATCCTTTAATGTAGAGGCTGCTAAATCTTATGTTATCCTGACTGTTGCTCCATGATATTTGACTTCTTTTTGGCTACTTGTTATTTTCTCATAGAAAGTTCTAGATTTTGGCTATAATGTTCTTTGGGGTTTTTATTTTGGGATTCCTTTCAGGAAGTATTTGGTGGATTCTCTGGTTCTAGAATATCAGAGCAATCTTCCCCAATAATTTCTTGAAAGATGATGTCTAAAGCTCTTTTTTTTTGATCATGGCTTTCAACAAGCCCAATAATTCTTAAATTTCTCTCCTAGATCCTAGTTATTTTTCCAATGAGATATTTCACATTTTCTTCTATTTTATATATATTTTTCTTGATGTCTTATGGAATCATTAGCTTCCATTTGCCCAATTCTAATTTTTAGGGAATTATTTTCATCAGTGAGCATTTGTACCTCCTTTTCAATTTAGCCAATTTTACTTTTTTTTAAAAACCCTTACCTTCTGTCTTAGAGTCAATACTGTGTAATGATTGCTCCAAGGCAGAAGAGTGTTAAGGGCTAGGCAATTGGGGTTAAGTGACTTGCCCAGGGTCACACAGCTGGGAAGTGTCTGAGGCCAGATTTGAACCTAGGACCTCCTGTCTCTAGGCCTGGCTCTCAATCCACTGAGCTACCTAGCTCCCCCACAATTTTACTTTTTAAAGTTATTCTCTTTGGTGAATTTTTATTTATCTTTTTCCAATTAGTCAATCCTTTATTTTTTTCTTTAAAAAATTTATTTATTTTTAAGTATTTTTCTATGGTTACATGATTCATGTTTTCTCCCTCCCTTTTTCCCTCCCCACCCCCAGAGCTGACAAGCAATTCCACTGGGTCATACATGTATTATTACTCAATACCTATTTCCATATTATTCCTTTTTCTTATAGTCTTTTAAAACCAAAATCTCCAATCCTATACCCATATAAACAAGTAATAAAGCATGTTTTTCTTCTGTGTTTCTATTCCCACAGTTCTTTCTCTGGATGTGGATAGCATCTTTCTCATAAGTTTCTCAGGATTGTCCTGGACCACTGCATTGCTATTAGTAGCAAAGTCTATTACATTTGATCGTCCCATAATGCTTCAGTTATTGTGTACAATGTTTGCCTGGTTCTGCTCATTTTACTCCACATCAGTTTATGGTCTTCTCGGTTTTTATAGAAATCAAGCAGTATATCATTATAACACAATAGTATTCCATCACCATCATATATCACAATTTGTTCAGCCATTCCCTAGCTGAGGTACAACACCTCATTTTCCATTTTTTTGCCACCACAAAGCATGGCTATAAATATTTTTGTACAGACAATGCATTAGTGTCCCAATTTTGCCACTTCCCCTCCAACATTTATTATTTTCCTTTGGTGTCATACTGGCCATTCTGCTAGGTATGAGGTAATGCCTCAGAGTTGTTTTGATTTGCATTTCTCTAATCAGGAGGGATTTAGAACACTTTTTCATGTGATTATTGATAGTTTTGTCAATCCTGTTTTTAAAGAAGTTCTTGTCATCATTGGATTTTTATGCCTACCATTTGGCCTATTGCTTTTAAGGCGTTGTTTTCTTCAGTTTTCTTTCTTTCTTTTTTTTTTTTTGCGTGTGCCTCCTTTATGAATCTGTTGACTCTTTTTTCATTTTTTTCTTCAATCACTTTAATTTCTTTTTCTGAAATTTCCTCTATCTCTTATTTGATTTTTAAAATCTATTTTGAGCTTTTCCAATAATTCTTTTGGGCCTGAGACCAACTCATATTTTCCTTTCAGGTACTGGATACAACAGTTTGACTTTGTTGTTTTCTTCTGAGTTTGTGTTTTGATCTTCCCTGTCACCAAAATAATCTCCTATGGTCAGTTTCTTTTTTGTTGATGGCTCATTTTCTTCAGCCCATTTCTTGATTTTTCATTTAAAAAGCTTTTAAAGTTGAGCTCTACTCTTAGGATGGAGGGGTCACTATTCTATACTTCAGGTTTTTTTATGCAGCTGCTTTCAGAGATAGCTCCAGGGATCTATAAGATTTCATTTTTTTAGGGTAGTATGAGAGATGTGTTTAATACTCTCCTGGTCTGTTTTCTGGTCTATGAGCAACCACAGTTTTTTTCCCCTAGATCTATGACCAGGCTCCCAGGTCCCTGTGGCTGCACAAATACTCCTCCACATCTTGGGTCTGAGAGATCAAGGACTGCAATCTGGATCTATGTGTAGGCAATGCAACAGAGTCCTGCATGCAGAATCAGTAAAGGGAACCCTGTAATCTTCCAACCAGTTATCTAAATCCCTTACTGTCTATGGCAGTGATTCCCAAAGTGGGCACCACCGCCCCCTGGTGGGTGCTACAGCGATCGGGGGGGGGAGGGGTGATGGCCACAGGTGCATTCATCTTTCCTATTAACTGATATTAAAATTAAAAAAAATAGTTTCCAGGGGGCTAAGTAATATTTTTTCTGGAAAAGGAGCGATAGGCCAAAAAAGTTTGGGAACCACTGGTCTATGGGCTGAGAGCTCTAGAAATCATTGTTACTGATTCAGTCATCCCCAAGGACTTGCTGGCTCACTGAGGTGAGGCTAGCCTTGCCTGCTGGTCTATGTTCCATTACCATCTTGGTTTGATAAGACCTTCCCTGCTAACCTTCTAATTTGTGTTAGGTAGGAAAATTATTCTCTCATCATTTTGTGGATTCTGCTACTACAGACTTTGTTTTGAGATGTTATCTTAAAGTTGTTGGGAGGCCAATTTGGGGAAGTTCGGGTGAGCCTCTGCCTCTTCTCTGCTTTCCTGGATCCACTCTTCAGCTTAGATTTTTTTTTTTTTTTTTAAAAAGAGCATGTATAGGATTATAACTGTACAAACAGAGCTTGTCTGGAAGAATGATCTCTTTAGTCATTTAAATTTCCTTTCCTTCAACTTAAAATGCCGTCTCTTCATAAATTCTGTGGCTTTTAAAAACTTTTTTCTGACAAAAGCACCACCATTATTTTAGTCCCTGGTTCATAATCTCAGAGTTACTGAGACTCTTCATTCTCCCTCACCCAACTTATCCAACTGGTTTTCAAGTTTTGTTTCTGCCTCCATAATATCTGCTCTAAATTCCCCTCTCTCCACTCACACAACCACCACCTTGGTCCAAGTCTTTATTATTTCTCACCTGGACTAATGCATTGATCTCTATATCAGCTCTCTTCCTGATCCAATCTAATCTCCATCAAGCTGCCAAAATGATTCTCCTGAGATGCACATTTCCCTGTCAGTCCCCTACTTACTCCCACAGATCACTATTATGATTAAATATAAGCCTTTCTATTTGTTGTTGAAGTCCCTTCTTAGTCTGGCCTCAGTTTATCTTTCCAGCTCATTCTACATTACTATCCTTTCTTGCACCTCATACAAGGTAAGACTTCTTCCATCTGTGGTTTTGTCTTTTTTTGTGCCAGCTGTCTTCCAGACCTGGAATGTTCTCCTTCTTCATTTTTAACTTATGGAAATCTCTTTTCCTTTAAGACTTAAGTATCATCATCTTCACAAAACCTTTCCTGATCCTTCCAACTGTTAGTGTCCTCCTTTCCTAACCACTACCTTGTATTTATTTTGTAGATGCTTCTAAATATTTGTCTCTCCCTATAGAATGTTGGAGAAAGAAATGGCAAACCACTTCAGTATCTTTGCCAAGAAAACCCTAAATGGGATCATGAAGAGTTAGACACAAATGAAAAATGATTCAATAACAACACAATGTTAGCTCCCTGAGAGGAGAGATGTTTCATTCTTTATTTTTGGATTTTGAATTCCCAGCACAGCATAGAATACAGTAGGCACTTAATGCATGCACGTTGAATGACTAGGGGATAAAAACCTTAATAATTTGGCCTTGATGTTTTCAGCAAACCTTTGTTCTTTCTATCTTTCTTTCTTTTAAAAAAACCCTTACCTTTCATCTTAGAATCAATACAATGCATTGGTTCTGAGGCAGAAGAGTGGTAAGGGGTAGGCAATGGGGGTTAAGTGACTTGCCCAGGGTCACAAAGCTAGGAAGTATCTGAGACCAGATTTGAACCTAAGACCTCCTGTTTCTGGGCCTGTCTCAATCCACTGAGTTACCTAGCTGACTTCCTCTATCTCTTCTCTATTTTGTATATATCTATAGTTTTAAAAATAGCCTTTAGCTCCAAAGCACATCACTTGTTTGGTCTGCTATCCTTGTGTGGAGCCAATTTTAACAATTTACCTGGAAGATAAGCTAGTAATCAATGATTAGATAACCAATGAACTATTGAGATTTTCAATAACCCATCCTCTGCAGCATAATAGGAAATTAAATACACTCAACATAGGAAAAGATGCAATGCTGGAATAATTATTATTGTTAAATTTGCACAATCAGTAAGAATTTGTATCTGTAGCCCAGTACTCTATTCTGGTAAATGTGGCCCTCTCTGATGAGTCAGCAGGAGCAGAGTAAAATATCAATGTGTCCTAATTGTATGTTGTTTATTCAGAAGTAATATTTTCCTCTATTTACTCTGCTACAAGTAGAATATTCTAGAACAAAACAGCTAGGAAAACCAACTTCATGTTAATTCTAAGGTATCAAGCTTGTCAAGCACTATACAAAATCCTTCTTTGTTCATTTCCAGTCAACAGCCAGAATACAGAAAGTGCAGTTCTTTTATCCCATTAGGTTAGCTAGAGTGATCATCTCTTGTAAAAACTGATAAATGTGGGGGTTAGGTTCCTGAGGCAGGCTACAGGGTCTCTTGCCCACATAGTTAAGAAGAACTCAGAGATTCACTTATGGGTAATATGGTGTACCACCAGGAGGCAGAAACATGGACAAAATGACTTCTAAGATACAATTTCGGCTTTCTATTCTTGGAAAAAAGTAAATTTAGTTTGAAGAAACGTATTTCATCATATGATGGCCAGAGTTTTATTTTTTAGGCAATCTGAAAAACTAGCATTCTTTCTAGTTAATATATGTTAAGAAGAGTGCAAAGAGAAGTGGATTTGGACTCAAAGGGCTTGGGAAGTTAGGGTTAACCCTCCAAGTCTTCAGTTCTTTCCCACTATGAATGGGAAGTTTGGCATAGATGATTTCTTGTCTTAAGACTTAGGGAGGAGACATCAGAGATCACCTAATAAAACCCTCATTGAAAAGAAATGAGTGTTTTTTTCTCCAAGGTCATCCAACCGATGGAAGAAGCAGGACTCACTCAAACCCAGCTCTTTTAATTTCTATACCAGACCTATTTGTAGTATACCAGAGTGCTAAAGGCTTTAGTTGAGGCTTTGAAAACATTAAAAATGACTTCTTGGGGGAGGAAGGGAGGGAGAAGGTTTAAGTCTCTTCCATTTCTAAATCTGTGATCCTAAGTGGGGGAGAAAGGGTCAGATTGACAGGAATTTTAATTTGCAAGTAACAACCAGCATTTAAAGCAAGCTGGCTTATTGTTAGCAGAAAGCATTTAAAATCATAAAATGAAATTCATTCACACACTTGACTTGAATGTTTGATTTAACTGCCAACCAGCTAAGTAGTAAAGGCAGTACTGATTATTCTTAAAGTAGGCAACATTTAAAAAAAAAACACAATTTTCTTCCTAAGTACATCCGTTGAAATATTAGAAGTGTTTACTGTGTAGAATTAAGCTACACGATATAAAAGCCAATCATGGAACATGCGAAAATTTCATCTGATTTTCACTGTGAAGTCTTAAAATGTATAATGGTTATTATGTGGATCCAAGCAGTTGCCTGCTTCCTATTTCTACACAGTGAGGAGGAAATACAATGGCTTGTCCATTACACAAGGGCAAAAATCCAGTCTAGTTTTGCCACTTGACTTTTAGAAACTTTGCTGCTAATTCCCATTTCCATTAGGAGGTGGGCTGGGGAGAGGAAAAAAATGACATGCCAACTTCAATATCTCTAAGCAGTTCAATTGAAAGACAGTGGGGAAAGAAGCTGAAGTTAATGATTTCAATGTGATTTCAGGATTATCTATAGATGACCATTTTATAGCTCTCAGCTCTCATTAGGATAGTTAAGTTAGAGTTGGATGGATGCTGTGGAAATGAATTTGACAGGTGTCTAAGACTGCTTTCCTGCTTAGCTGGGGCTTCAGCTAAGTGCGCCCTGGTGGTGGACTATGGTCAGAGAGCCTGGTTTAAATCCTACCTCTGACACTTGCTCCCTGAATGGCCTTGTTGGACAGGTTGTCTAAACTCCTTAAGCTTCAGTTTTCTCATACAGAAAATGAGAGGGATGGCTCTGAGAGCTTTTGCTGTTCCTTCTCACAGCTTTTCCTATCTTGTATGACCACACATGGGCAAATGGACTCCTTTACTCTAAAATGAATAATCAGTCTTCAAATGATTAAACCTAATAATATTCTTTCTGTAGAGGTGGGAAAGGAAGCCACTTTACTTAAGGGACTTGCCTTTTCTTTATTCATCTTATTTTTATTTCAGCACCACTACCCCAATATACACACTATACACTAAAGGGAAGAAACATGGGAAAAGCTGCTATGTGTCAAAACAATACATGCTCAACCTTAATAGTTGCATAATATGTTCATTAGGGCTAGTATTTTTCAGTGAGATGGACCAGAGAAAATTGGAGTTTATTAAACAAACAAACAAAAAGCAAGCACCTGAACAACTTCCTCTTGAAAGCATATTGCTCTTACAAGTCTAATTTGCTGCCTGAGATACTCATGGATGTTAAAATAAACTGAAGAGCCTACCTTAAGCACACAGTTGCTGTTCACAAGGAGATTCCCTGGCTTAATGTCGCGATGTAAAATGCCGGCTGAATGAAGATATTTCAAACCTGAAACAACAAATTAAATGGCAGAGGCTTGTTCTTATTTCTAATACAGTGAGAAATATTGAAAACTTTTCTTAGGTTTCCAACAATTATTAAAGGGAGATTCTGGGTTGTTCCCTCGTTAAGATGAAAAAATTAACTCAGGCTTGTGACTGCGCATGTGCACATGGAAGGGCACACACACCTATAATTTTGGTTACAGTTAAATACAAAGTAAAAAAAGTCATTAAGGGCTTTCACTCTTCAGAGATGTCTTACACGAACTGATTTGAAGCTAAATCTACAACAGTGATTCAGACACCAGGTTTGTCCTGACCATTCAATTCCCCACGTAGCTCATGTGTAGTCACTGGAGTTCTGAAATACCCCGAGATGCTTCCCCTGAAGTCTACTTTAGTTTTGAGCAGTTGATGTGGTGCTTTTCTTCTCTTCAGGGAGACTCCAAAGTGACATTCCAGGGGTCTATTCTGGCTTTTCCTTCCATTAGCTATATTCTCAGTTGTAGAAAATGAAAGACAATTTTCTCATCCTTTGGCTTGAATACTGGGAACTTCTAAACTACTATAGAAAGATCCCTTTCAGGCCTCTGGGAATACTCTCTGGGTATCCAAGGCCATTTTTTTTACTAAAAAAGCCACAAATCAGATTCCTTACTATAGTCATATGGGTTATTATGTGTGACTGGGTAAGAACAGAAAATAAGCTAATAAAAGCTTCCCAATGCTTAGGCAGAATTGATGGATAATAAAGACTTAGGAGGAGTTCTAAATCTTATACAAGGGAAAAAAGTTTCTGTTGGGTTTCAGATGAATCACACATCTTGTCCTATGATGGCAAAATTCAGTTAAAAGAGGACTAATGTCCAGAAACCAATTCAGTGATGAATGCAATAAGTCGGAACTGTCAAGAAGAATCTTTACATTCATCCTGGTCAAGCCAGCATGGCCATTTCTTGTCAATGACCCATTCTGGAGAGTCATTTATGCAGTGGGTTCCATTAGTTTCTCATCTGCTTTGGTAAGGTCAATGTCTCAACAGATTCTTCTGCGGCTCTGTGATGACTTTTGAGGCCAAAGGGATACTCTCATTTAGGCACCTGGGGCTATGTACTTCTATTCCAAAGGGTTCATGGCTCTCCTTCATCTGGTCAGTATTTGCGGTGAGCTCTTCTTCCCAATTTACTTCTGACAAATCAACTTGCTCCAACTGATAAGTGGGATGGTTTCATCATTGTCATCACTATCACAGAAGCTCAATCAAGAACTTCTCAGCAACCTGAGAGCCTTTAAGGAAATGTTAAACTCAGTTACATATGCTTATATCAAAAGTGAATTGCCTGTTGGGAGCAGAAAAGCCTTAGAAGGCCAGGTTAAAAGGAAAAGGAAAAACATAACTTTCAGTCGATGCTACCATTTCTTTTCCTTCAGACAAAATCTTACCTCTTAAAATCTGATAAAGAAAAACTTTGACATGATCTGAGCTGAGTGGTTGAGGAGAGACGATAATTTTATGTAGGTCACTCTGCATCAATTCTGTGACAACATAGCTTGAAGTCAGAAGTTAAGGAGAGTTCAGAGAATGCGGCTCATAATTCCCCTGAAGCACCAGTTAGTGCCAAGAAAAACTTCTACTCTCAGAGCTGAAGCCAGAGGAAACGTTCTTGATTCACAGCTCAAGGGTCAGAATTCCAGTGCTCAAGAGATGGAGACTGATATAATTAAATTACAGAATTTACATTTAGGAGACAGGTAGTCAAAGCAAACCATCATCTTTCTTTTCTGTAACCAGCACTATAAAATGGGGAAAGGTCCTACAAAAGACTAAAGAATAAGCATGATTGCAAGGATCACAAAAAAAGATGGGGCATATTCAATGAATTTGGGCAAAATGGGTTTGGTAGTCTCAATCTGGTCTAATAAAATACTGGAGGAGAGAAAAAATGCAGCCTAACTTAAAGGCTCTGGGGTTTGCATCTCTCTGGGCTTCTATTCTCTGACATAAAATGGAGAGGATGATGATAAATTATGTAAGCCCACACAGTCCCCGCCTCCCAGCCAACCCCAGTATTTAAATTAACCTTTTTATTCAGTTCTTCATGTGCTGATGTAATCTCCCCAAAGTAAGCTTCTTGAAGGCAGAGAAATAGTTACTTGGTTTTTCCCACAGTCACTTGCACATAAATATCCAATGAATATACAATTGGCCTTCAGAGGGATGAGAAGAAGAGGGGAGCTTATAAAGAAACCAGAAAACGGTTCTCAGGCTAACAGTTCCCAACAAGAACTCACAGGGTCTCCTTTTAATTCTTCTGGTTGTTAGAAAGGCTTTAGGATGTTAATTCGATAATAGGGGTTGGCTGTAGAGATCATTTAGTTCATTCCCCTTATTTTGTAGATGAGGAGATTTAGGAGGGGAAAAAAAGGAGACGTGACTTGCCCAAGGTCACTCAGGTAGTAAGTAGCAAGCCAGGATTCAAACAAACTCAAAACTTTAAACTTCAAATGGAGGGCTCTTTAGAATGGATTAAGAGAAAGGAAAAATCCATATATCAACTGCTAGGCAGCACAGCTTGCTCCTGCCTTAGACATACACTAGCTATGTGACTCTGGGGATGTTACTTAAATCTTTGAGCCTCAATTTTCTCATCTGTAAATGTGGAGAATAACAGTATTTACTTCCCAGAATAGTTGTGAGGCTCAAATGAGACAGCTGCTTCCTATTA
Organism: Gracilinanus agilis; assembly: GCF_016433145.1. Classification (NCBI taxonomy): domain Eukaryota; kingdom Metazoa; phylum Chordata; class Mammalia; order Didelphimorphia; family Didelphidae; genus Gracilinanus; species Gracilinanus agilis. The sequence continues at coordinate 485,841,672 of NC_058133.1, read as the reverse complement.
GTATTATCTGACTTGGATGATTTATGTAGAAGACTTTCTGAAAGTAGGATTAGATCACAGCCCTGATGGTCTCTAAAGATTCTGAATTGCCCTCATGATTATGTTAGAATATAAACTTTTGGGACTTACTTATGTTAGCTTGACATTCCAATGAATGTTTGGCATAGGCTTCCCTATTCCTAAGAACTGAGTTGGCAAAACAGGGAAGCAGCTTGGCCCACAAGTACCCTGGGGATCTTCCCTTTCCTCTTCAACCATCCCTTCTCACAGACATAAAGCAAGTTCAGCAGTTCAGGCCTCTCTTACTCCCTGAGTCTGGACAAGAGATAGGAAGAGAAGGAGCTGTGAGTCCAAGCTATAAACAATCATTAAATTTTCCTTTGCTTCTTCATGTCTTCTTTAATCCCAGCTTCCTAAATATAGACAGTTCTTACTTTACATCAATTCACATGACAATAATTTGATTTTACTTAAAGAATTCTGAAAAATCAGAATTCTAAAAAACACCTCTGTTACCTTTACTGATTAGTACTGTCCTGCCCCTGGCCAGACGGGGCTTGCCTTAAGCCCATGAGTCTGGCCTTGTGTGTCTTCCATCCATCCATGCTCGAGTATGGTGTCTGTCCCTAGCCCCAACATATCTGCGTCCACGTCCAGCTCCCACTTGTCTACCTGGTTCTGATTCTGGCCAGGTCCCCCAAAGCTGGCTCTAGCCTGTGTATTCCCCTTCTTCCTGCTCCCTTCCCTATGTCCAGTGGAAAATTCGATTTATATCATTTACTTAGTGGCTTGGGGAAGGGTCCACTTACATAAAGCAAGAACTGTCTACAGTTGAAAGAACACTGGGCCTGGGAGCCTAGGTTTGGGCCTGAGTCCTGGGGAAAGTCTTTATGCTTGACCTGTCCCACAACTAATATCTGGAAAATAAGGTGACTCTGAAGCCCTGATTGGGGTCTTAGGATCCTTAGCATTGACCTAAACCAAAAGGGTCTGGAAACTCTTTGTTTGGCAAGTACTCAGAATAGTTATCTTGATACTATTTAAGTAAACACTATTCCATTTAGGAAGAAAGCTAATGTTTGGCCACTTAATCACAAGGTACCTGTTATTAGATCTTACACTGAGAACTGACAGTGTGTACTCCCCCCTAACTCTTACCTTCCATCTTAGAATCAATACTGTGTATAGGTTCCTAGGCAGAAGTGTGGTAAAGGTTAGGCAATGGGGGTCAAGTGACTTGCCCAGAGTCACACAGCTAGGAACCCAGGACCTCCGTCTCTGGGCCTGGCTCTAAATCCACCGAGTCACCCAGCTGCCCCCAACAGTCTGTACTCTTGAGGTCGTTTATACAAAATTCATTTATAAAGAGGGGCAGGCTGGTTTCAGCAACAACAACCAGGAACCCCACACCCCCAACACAACCCAAAAGAAAGAAAATAAGGAGAATTCCCCCTCCTCCCACTGCCATCCCCAAAGCAAGTGCTATCAGTTTCCTTAAAACAGCCAAATTAAAAAAATAAAAAAATGGCAGCCCAGTGAGGCAAACCTCTGCTTGTGGTACAGTCATGTCTGCTGACTCATTGACAGGATTTTTTTGGGGTCTGCTTCTGCCAGGATTGAATAGTTTTTTTCTGGATGCGGAAACCTCAATAGAATGGCCAGCCAAGCTGCAATGCCAGAACCCTTCCTGCTGGTGGTGACAGCTGGTACCGACGCAAGCCAGGAGTGAGAAAACATCATGGCTTTCAAGTGATTGGGTTGAATTGGTAGTTAGTGCTGGCACTTGAGAAAAATCTTGTTTTGACTTAATAATGGAACAAATTGATAAGAGCCAAACTTGGAGAACAGATATGAAACAGAATGTCATGGGTTTGTGTGTTTCCCCCTCCTATCTGTAACCATATTTTTAAACAGAAGAAAGAAGAAAAAAACTGGTTTGGGGACAGGTGAAATGATATATGTTCTGAATATTTTGTGGCTACTTGAAGGCAAAGGGTTGATTCAATCCACAATACAAAATATTTCCAAACCTTGCAGCCTGGGCTCTAGGTTCCCCCTGCTCCCTTACTAGAACCTTGAATTCTGACCCTCTGGCACCTCCAGTTCTAACTTTTGCACAGATCAGCTGCTTTATCTTGCCTGTAACTAGTGCTTGGTGTCACTTACTAGCCACCGTTTTCAAGCCTCACTGCTGTGCCTAGAACATCACCATCCCCAACACCCCTCGCCAACAGCCCCTTTTCAGGTCCCCTTTGCATGCTGTCCTATGCCAGTAGAACATGAGCTCCTCTCGATTGCTTGTAGCCCTAGTATTTAGCACAGGGCCTAGCATATACTACAGTAAGGGTTTAAAACATGCTCACTCACCTCTCTGTTTCCTCCTCCCCATCTGCCTACCTACCTATCTATAGTCCGGGAGAAGATCCCTCCCTATCTATAAAGACCTGAGCACCTTTATAGAAGGCATTCTAAAATTTGATTCTCCAAAGCAAAAATAACCAAATTAACAACAGCCTCCTATGGCAGGACAATTCCTGAGGCCACATGGATACACATCATTCCAGATGAAATACAAACCAGTCTCATTCTTGCCTCTGCTTAGCACAAATAACCATGATGTCACTGACCTGCTTTGGCCCCTGACCTGGAAAGATCTGATCCAACCTTCCAAAAAACTTCCCGCCCACAAGTAATCATGTCAGACCGGCGATATGAAAAGCAGTCTACTCTTGAACTTAAGTTAAAAATACCTTCAAGCACCCTATATCCTTATCCCCCCAAGGATGCTGGTTAAAGATAATTAAAAAAAGGAGAGTTTGGGATTGTAAAATTAGAAAAGGCAAGATGGTTTTAGCTCATTATTTAATGTTTTACATTATCTTCTAAAAGTCAATTAGCACCAGCAATTTACAGCCATTTTTATTTTGGGGGTGTCTGGACCTATAATTTCCTTGGTGTAAGGAACTCTCAGAGAGGACAAGAACCCAAGTCTTTCTGACTGCGAGTTATTCTCATAGCCCCAAATCCAAACATTTGCTTACAGTGTTCAATTTCCTCTTATTCCTTTAGAAGAATGCACTTCTCCATGTCCACTTTTATGCCTGTTTATATCAAGTCAATTCCCACAATTTAAGCTTCACTTTTTTGGGTGGACACTGGATTTCTCATTTTCCTTGTCATTCTACTTGCAAATCTCTTTAAAAAGAACAAGTTCCTTTTGAAGTTATCCAAGAAGTCGCTTATTCTAAGTAATTCCGCTTTGTGAATTTTAGTAAAAGATCTCTCAATATTTTTCATTTAACAAAGTAGTTTTCCCTCATAGAAAATGGATATCCTGGGCAAACTTCTCCCATTTGATTTTGTTAAGCAAGGCAACAAGTACCAAACTTTTAGAATGAATAAAGCAGTTGAAAATGCTTAGAAGTAATACATGCTATACTCTCGTGGGATTTTTGCTTTGCTATACTAACAAATCCTCCTAAGTCTCAATCCCCAAGTATAATGTCTTCCAGATGTCTCAACTAGTTGCCATGCCAACTAAAGCAGCTTAAATTAAATGAGGGCCTGAAAAGAGACCTGCATCACTCCAGGTCTGCTGCATGTTAAATAAAGCTCTCTTGACAGGGGCTCAGAGGTGCCATTAACTTGAACAGCAGCTATCTGATTATTGTCTCTGGGTAATTTAATGAGGGGCTCCCAAACAAGAGGAAAAGGAGGCGTTATTCCCTTTAAAATGGGGCAGCCTCTAGAACAGCTGGTGCTCCCACTGGGTCAATGCCCCTGTGGAAGGCCTTTCAAGTTAGCACTGGGCAAAGATAAAATCTGGGACCAAAGTTGGGGCTTTCAGAATAGTGTTAACAGATGAAACATTTCTCCCTATTCAAATCAGTCAATAAAAATATGATCATTAAAACAGTGGGAACTGTGTGCCAGCCTCTGAGTTCTAACCAACTCAATTGAACAACATAGTCATAAAATAAATTGCTGCTGATTGCAATAATTAGTTAAGTAGTTCCATAAAATATGGATTACAAAATGTGCTGATTTACTACAGAAAAAACTATTGAGGCAAATGAACAATAATAAACAGGGGTCTCTGACTCCCTGGATACCTTAACAACAACAAAGCCTTTATATTTTCTACCTAAAGAGCAGATTCACTCTTCAGGAATTTTTGTTATGACCATAGAAAATGTTTATTTTTTCATTAAACCTCACTGGCCATCTAGAGAATATGAAGGCTGGGAAGGTCCTTAGAGGCTTTTCAGTTCAACTCTTCTCCTTTCAGAGAGAAGATGGGCATCCAGAGACAGGGAAAGGGCCTGTAGAATGTTGGTGGTGGCAGAGCTGGAAAGAGAAACGCAGTTTCCACCCAAATCACACAATATCCTAAAAACAAAGACAAGGCACCCTGAATCTGGGATTCCTGAATTCCCTTCTAACCAAATGATAAACACAGAGTACATGGATTCAAGGGGGAAGGAGAGTATTAAATAAAGTCTAGGAAAGAAAGGCTTAGGCAACCTACCAGCATCTGAAGCAATCTCTGGAAGCATTTTAGCATCTTGGTGTATTCTAGATACCTTTGGCCCTTGGCAATTTAGTGAAGTCCATGGATCCCTTCTCAGAATAGGTTTTGTAAATGTACAGAATACATAGGATTGCAAAGAAAACCAATAATAATGAAATGAAGATTCTCTCTTGCCCCAATCTAAGACCACAGACCACCTGAAATCTATTTAAATGTCCCTTGGGAGTCCTTGGACCCCAAGGTAAGAATTCCTGCCCTAAATGGAACTTTTCTCCTCTTCATCCCCTTCCCCCACCAATTACCCCTTAGTATGTCAGACGGTACCTATAACACTGCTTATTCTCCTTGGACGACACACTAATCTATCAGTCAGGAAACTCCAGAACAAATGAATGAATCCCAATTTCTTTTTCTTTTAAAATAATTTATTTATATTTTTGTTAATATCCCCTTTGTCTCAGAATATCTCTTTCCCTTTTCCTGTACTCAGTGAGCCTTCCGTTGTAACAAAGCACTTTAAAAAGAAAGAAAAGCCAATAAAACCAGCTATCAGGTCAGCCAATTCTGATAACACATTTAATATTTCACACCCAGAGAGGAAGGTGAATTTGTTCAACTCTTCTCCAAAGCCAAACTTGTGGTCATAACTATAGCATTCAGGTTTTTTTGTCTGCTTATCATTCCTCTTTATATTTTTGTATGTACTATGTATGTATGAGGTCATACTGTTGTTGCTCACTCTGGAGGCCACACAATGAAGGTTTCTGAACCTTCATTTATTGCCTCTCCTGGGGTCTGTTTTCTAATCAATAAAATAGGAATACTTTTTCTCAGTCTATCTTCAAGTAGCGCTCTAAAGATTAAAGCAGATGATAGATAAAATCTTTCTTTTTGAAAAGTGTAAAGCCTAACACAAATGCAAAGTATTGCTATATGAGCTGCCATATAAAAAGAGGGCTCAGGGCTGTCAGGTGGCTCAGTGGATGGAAAGCCGCTTAGGACAGGAGGTCCTGGGTTCAAATCAAACACTTTCTAGTTGTGACTGTGGACAAGTCACTTAACCCAAATTACCTCACCTTTGCCACTCTTTTGTCTTGGAACTGATATGAATACAGAAGGTAAAGGTTAAAAAATAAAAAGAGGGTGTGAAGGATTAGGAGTCACGTGAGTAGAGGATAAAATGCTCAATATTTTACAAATTAACAGTAGTCTCTGAACTATCAATTCAATAGAAATTATATTTCTCTAAGTCCCAAGTTAAGATCACTTAGAATCATAGAATTCCTGGGCTAAATGGAATTCAAAGTATTTTCTAGCTCAGCTCCTTCATTTTCTATATGAGGATGCTAAAGGAAGAAGGATAAGTAACTTGTCTCAGTTGACACATTAACGGCATGGGCAGAACCAGAGGCCTTTTCTGAATTTGTCAGCTATATCATGTGTTGCCATTAAAAATTCCAGAAATTCTCAACCTGTTATAATTTATTTGTTACACCCAGAAGGGGCTCGATGCAAAAACAGGGTTTGTCAGGTTTAGTGATTTTGAGAAACACAGAACCATACCCTTCACGTTCTTCCTCTAATCCAAACCTTCCAACAACACTGGATATTTTTGTAGAGCCCACTGAAACAAGGATCCGAAATGCAGTGTGAGAGCTTGGTCATATGAAGCCAGTGGGAAGAAGGGTTATAACAACTTGGCAATGCTGAGCTATATTTTTCTGAGGTGCCTAAATCATTGAAAAGGCCAAATATCACCTAAGAAAGCACTGTTAACTGTAGTCCCATGTGGCTGATCATCTTCAAAAGCATTTAAGCAACTACAGTGGTGTATGACAGCCACATCCACACATAGAAAACTGGCAGAAATATGCTCTGTGCCCCCTTATTGATACTTTTGTGCTTCTTCAAAGTGTGGTTAACTTTCTTTACCAGCTATAGATTTCATACAAAGTGAGAGAATGTTATCTGCTTTAGGCCCAGGTTCCCTTTCTGGGTCTTATTGATTCTCTGAGTTTAGGAAGAAATGATGTAAGGCTGTTTTAACACCATTTACACCATGTTAGAGCTCACCAGTGGTGGTAAACGAGGTGCCAGAGTCAGAGAATGTCAGAGCTGGGACAAAAGAGACCATGTAATACAACCCCTTAATTTTGCAGAAAAACTAAGACTTAGCTAGGCTAAAGGGCTTGGTGAAGTTCATGCAGCAATGGAGTGGCACAGCTGGGTCTCAAATGAGGTTTCTTGACCCTCCAATGTAGCATTCTTTCTACTCTGTTTTATAAGATTCTGCTTGGGCCCAGAGGACAGAATGATAAAGTAGCTGGTGTAAGCTTGGATCTCAGTGTGGCAGAAGGGAACCCTCCTCAAATTTCAAGGTGGTCAATAATGGAATGGGCTGTGTGGGGAGCTGAGGAAGGGGTTTCAAGCATGATATGTGACCAAAATTCTTAATCAGAAACACTTGGAATCAGAAATTCTTCAAGGTAGCTTCCAAATCAGAGATTTTATGAGACAGGCATTATAAATACAAAATATCAAAAAATTGTAATTTTAGGAAACAATTTTCAGTGTGTAGGTCTTTCTCTACAATAATTTTGGGCTTTTCCCCCAAATCTGTTGTAATTAGCAATCTCATGTTAATAGAAGGTACTCTACAAACCTTGATATAATTAAAAATAGCAGCTTGTACACTTTAATGTTATGGAACATTTTCATATATTATTTCACTTGACTTTCACAACATAGTATCATCACCCTGATTTTAAAGATGAGGAAACTTGAGATTCAGGGAGATTAGCAGTAGCCTGGTTGCTTGAACCAAACTTACAGTCAAGTCCCCTAATGAACATGCAACAAGTGATTCCTATAAAGCCACCATTACTGATGGAAGTCTTTACAACCATACATACTAAGACACTATAAGAACTGAATTGCTCCAAAAAAATTGCTCAGACTGTAAAAGAAGGTCACTAAATAATGTTTTTCAAAAGCCAATTATAGAAAACGCAAGATAAATGGCTCAATTTAATAATATTTGTGACTATTTTAAATGACTATTTCAAAATCACCTGAATTTTTACAAATACTCTGTGTTAAGGCAGTTTTAAAGATTTCTGTATAAGATTCACATAGGGTAAATCATTGTTCATAAAACATCCATTAAGTGTGTGTGCACATGCACACACACAGAGGATTGTGCTAAGCATAGATGTGATAGAGGTGGGCAATAGAAGCAGGACTTTCATGTTCTGAAATCTTGTATTTCTCATCAGTTAGCATTAATTAAGCATAAACTGCAAAAACTGTAGGCTCAGCATTAATCATGCATAAATTGTAAAATCTGTATTATTATTAATCAGTTAACCATTCTCTATTATTAATCACTCAAAATGGTTCTGTACATCAGCTTTGTGCTGATCTGTATTATTAATTGCATCTATTGTTCTGTATTTACCTTAGGTTCTGAACTGTTAGGCATTATTCAATCACCTGTAAGTGGTCATCTACTGTACTATATCCTCCCTATGTTCCCATCTTTGATGAAGACATTCTAGACTTTCCTACACTGACAAATGGTGGCAGGTGGGACAATGGGGGGGGAAACATGGAACATGTACACTAAAGGCTCTAGCAGTCCAGGGGAACCCCTCAAATCTGAACAGATCTTTATTTCCTTTTTGGTGTCCTAAGTTCACCTATGACACATCAGACCCAAAACATACCCCTACCTGGATTTGGACCCACTTTTTCTATGCTCATTTTCTGGGGTTTTCAGGGAAAAGGTGGAAATTTCCCTGGAATGGGAGGTGATGAGTCCCCAGACTCTCAAAAAATATGCAAACCGTGGCTACTCCATGAGCCCCAGAACCAATACCACCAGTCTTGAGGCTATTCTACTAGCCCCATGGCTATTATCTTATCTTAAAATTTCCTTCTTCCATGCTTCTGGATTGAATAGTTTTGAGCCTCCTTATTCTTGGTGGGGCGGGGGGGGGGGTAGGGGGGAGACCCTGCTACAAACTTGGGTGTGTTTTCCCACAACAGATGGATGGGAAGGGGTGGAAGGTGGGAGAGAGAAGAGTAAAGGATACTCCTTCCTACCCCCAAATTGCCAAAATAAAAGATTGCTGGCCTCATGGAGCTTACAGTCTGGTATGGGAGCAAAGACATCCATATTTGATACTAGATATCACAGAACAATTCAAGACCACTTCTGGTGTGGTAGGAATTGCAAATAAGGGAAAAGATCATTGGAGGTGGTGCTGAAGAACCATTCATGGGAGTGAGTCACCGAAGGTTTTTCAGGTATCTAGTGTTTAAAAAGAACTTAAAGACTTAGATTGGCATAGAGGAGGTAAGTTATGCTGGGTAAAGGGAACACCAAGAAGAACGGCAAAAGTGTGGGGATCAGCTGTTCAGCTAATGCTATGGAACTCACAAAGTGATATGAAGAACATTTAAGAGCGTCTTGTACTACAACTTAATCATATCAAACTCACAGTGAAGGTAATGGCCCCATTCATGCCTGTAATTGCAAAACTTCACAAAGATTTCAAAAAAATGATTATAGAGGCAATATCCTCAAAGGCCACAGGATGGGAGTATTACCTCAAGTGTTGCTTTTTCTGGGTGTGTCTTCCTGTGTCTGTTCATTTGTCTCTTTTCCCATTGGCCTTTAATTTTGTTGTTCTTTCTAACTGCCCTCTCCTAAATAGCCATAATATAATTATAATACCATTGTTTTACTTGTTGAATAGCTTAGGCTCCATGGTTTCATTTAAAAAATAGGAAAGTAGAACACTGTATTCATCTCAAAAAAGAACTAAAAAGAAATTACTTCTGGGGCTCTTGGCCAACTTGGGGACAGGGGAGCCCTCAAGGGAGTGGACCAAAAGACTGATGGAAAAAAGGCTCTTTGCTCTTGTCCATAAACAGTTAAAAATACCAGGCAAGAGCCTAGGGACAGATCAGGGAAAAAATAAAAGGCCTCAAAGAGTCAGGACCTCCCCCACTCCCCAGGGCTTATCAGGTCCCAACCATAATCTAGAGATGAGCAACTCTGTGTTTGTTAGGGGGGCAATAAAATTGCCACACGAAGAATCCTTTTTTCTTTTATGACACTCACATTTTCTTGCACTGCTGCAGATTAAAATAACAAACACACCACCTTGATGCTCCAGAGTCAAATATTTTTCCCTTAATGAGGGAGTCTGCCTGTGCTGATCACATCACCTTCTGTAGAATAATTTGTCCCAGTCTCAGCAGTTGAGAGAATTTTCCATGCATCATGAAGCTGGTGGCAATACTGGGGTTTCCCAGAAGTCTGGTGTGGCTAGTGGTACAAGAAACGATGGCAAGGCTAAGAAACATACATCCAATGATCAAAAAAGGCTTTGTTTAATGTACAAAAAAAAGTGAAGGAGGAATACATGTGACAAAGGAAATTAATATTCTAGAGCTTGGGAGTCAATCATAACTGAGTAACAAGCCTCTTGCCACAATTAAAATAGTTAAGACTACTAACACCAAACTGGTGAAGCTCTATTCTGATGCCTTATTATCATACACAGAGAACCATCTGGGGTTCCCAGAAGCTACACTAACTAGCATTTGAGACAAGCTGGTTCGAATAAACTAGAAAAAGCTTATGGTATGAACCAGTTATTTGAGGATCAGTCTGGCCCAGAGGTCCATCACAAGAAGGTTGGCTATCACATGATGGATTTTTTCCCAGATAGATAGTGTTTAGTTAGCATTTACTATGTGCTAACTGCTGAGATTCAAACATAAGCAAGCAGGACGGACAGTCCTGAAAGTGTGTTTAATGTATGTGGGAGGGAAAGCAATATATACCATGCTTTGGAAATGGGGGCTTGGAGATGATTCAGAGGACTGGTGCTAGGCATAAAAGGCCAAAGACTACCTCTCAGAGCCCAGAGGGTGTCAAATGAATCAGCTGGAGAAGTCCTCAGACTAACGAAATCATAGCTCCTTGAAGGTGACAAAGTGAAAAAGGAAGATACTGTCTAACTACCCCTACTTTGGTGCTGTTATGTTCAGATATTTTTAAGGGAGAAGAATCACCTTAATGCCATTAAGCATTAATATACCTTCCACAGTTGAGTCTAAGAGTGATGCTAATGACAAAGCTATATCATTATCACAGAAAAATCTAACGTCCAATCATGTGAACCCTAATTGAGCTTTTTTTTTTTTTTTTTTTTAAAGGAAGCCATGATTTCTAGTTGTAGGGCCTGCAATATATTTTTTCTGGAAAGGGGGCAATAGGCCAAAAAAGTTTGGGAACCCCTGGTATATAGCAAAGAGTTGAAAACAATGCTCAAAAAAACCCTGAACATAAAGATGAGAAAGAAGTGACTATACTGGAGAGAGAAGTGGAGATGATGTAATTTTTTCCTATGAGGATTCTAAATTGATATTTGAGGTAGTAATGGATGAAATATTTCCTTTCATAGGTGCAAATACAGCTAAAGTTATTATGAACCATAAGAATCCTTGCATGGAGACCATCATGGATAGGGAAGAGGGTTTGGTTTGCTTAATATCATCTTTAGAGTGACTCTTATTCAGTGACTCTAAGACAGGAATATTTCCTCCAATTTTGAGTTTGCTGCTTAGAAAAGTCTCATAGTAGGCTAGCAAAAAAGATATTTCAGAGGGTATACTGACTGAGAGAAAACCAGCAGATAGGCTTTTGCTAATTAAATTGGGTCAGCTCCTGGATGGAGAAACTAAAAGTGTTTAACCTATTCTTTGCACCCCACTCCTCACAGGGATGTGAGGAAAGTGCTATTTAAATGGTAAGATATGACATAATATGAGCTACTGTTACTTTACAGAAGGGTTCTGGTTTTGACAAAATTACCTTTGATGCATTTTTTCACTCCAAGCTAAGCTATACAAAGGATGAAAACAGCAGATCAGTGTCCTATGAGGGAAGCCTAATGATTAATCTCTCAGAAGTTATCAAATGAAGTTAACGTGGCAGGAAATACGCACAAATCAAAATTAAGTTTCCCTTCTCTCTCCTGTTCAAGATGATCCTCAATATTTAACTATTTTAAGGGTGTATGATAATGGCATGCATGGGGAATGGTGTCTGGCACATGATGGGAGCTTAAGAAATGCTTTTTCATGGATAGGATGTGTTTGATTACATTTGCAAAGTTCAGCTGTGTCACCTCTAAATGCCTTGCACAGTTCTGCTCTTAACTAAAGTAAGCTAGTAGTGGGAGACTTGGTTAGTTTGTAAAGTCAGCAGATGTACTCTTTTGCAGTTTTTAAAACCCTCGCTTTCTCATATTACACATGGGTACCTCCTGGAGAAAGTGAACCTTTAAAAGTAAAAATAAAATCAGGATCAGAGATAAGTATGGAAGATTAAATAATAGCTCTATGCACTTCCTTAAATTCCTTTTGGATTCTGCTCATTGGGAGACAAATAATCAAAGGTTGACTAAAGGGGGCTGAGCAGCACAGGACACGGGTGGAAGCTTAAATTAGGATCTTCATCGGTGAAGGGCTCAAGATCACTTCTTTCTATTCAGAAGAGTCTGAGGATTTTTTAATTTAAAAGGAAAAAAATTTTTCCATGAATTTCTTTGTTTTACATTGCTTAGATTTCCTTTTGTGGTTATTATTATTTGTTTTTACATGAAGAAGTGGAGAGAATCAAGCTTCAAAAACATTTGATTTGCTTCCTTTCACAGGAACATAGGTGTGGTTTTCTAACTAAACGATAACATGAATAAGTTGCTGTAAATGTTAACTATTAGGGATTCTCCTTAAAAGTAAAAAGGTAAATTTAAGCAAGTACTTCAAAGAGGACTTGGAAAGTCCCACTAAACTCAAAATTCTTCATGTGCCAGAGGCAGCTGGTATTGTCTAAAAAGAAGATGAGAGACCACTTCAGGAGGTGAGACCAGCTCTGGGGGAGTGATAAGGTTGGTGAGTTTTATTCCCAGGGCTATCATGGACAAGACTAGCAAGTACAAAGACCAGACCACCCAGGAGGAATCAGTTACCTGGACCATCTGTCCAATTAGAGTGCATCTTGTAAAGGGTAGAGCAACATACAGTTGCTATATACATCAAACCAAGTGTCTGTCCCCTTGAAGATGCCATTTTAGGTTAGACAATGAAATTTTGAATAGGAATGGTAAAGCAAATGGACATATTCAAACGAAATGTGGATTCCAATGGAGGAGAAGTACTTGCCTGAATTTAGTGACATGGTAAGTAAGGGGGGAGTTCTAAGACAAGATGGAAGGAGAGAAATAAACTGCCATTTGCTTTGTAGGTGGTGGAATGATGGTGATGATGGGCTCTGAATTGAACAATACATCTTGGTGGAAGACTGGGAGGTAGAAGTGGAATGTGTTGATGTTTGGGATGAAAAGGGGAAAGTGCCGAGGTTGAGAATTAGAAATAAAATGAGTGAAAGAAGTTGTACAGAGGTCTGGCAGCCAACAGCTCTTCCCTCCTTTCTCCCTGACCCCCCATGGACCTGCTTCTGCAGAAACTCAGAATCATGTGATTTTATAGCTCTTGAGCTGGCACAGTGTTGAGTTGTGATGTTATCAAAGGACCTAAAAATTCCAAATCTAGGTAAGGCTAAATTTTCTGCCAAAGCAGACAGTCAGTTCTGCATGTACGAAATGTTTGAAATAGTAAGGAAATTATTATTAGTTTTTAAAGAACTAACTGGCATAGGAAAAGAGAATCCATAATCTTTTGCATGAAATTATTTTCCAGAAAAAAGAAGCAGCAGATTCTGAGAACTCATTTTCCTCCCTACTGGTTTCTTTAAACTTTATGCCACAGAAATGTCAAACTTGCTGCAATTAAAGCTTCTGAATTCTTAGATAGTAGAAACCAAAACTAATGAAAGTCATAAAAGATACATTCATATATTACTAAATAGGTCAGAGTGGATAAGAACTTTATCAATATTTGGAATATACATTTTAGCTATTATTTTATAGATGATGGAACACAGAGGTCTGGTGACTGAGAGAGGGGCTGAAACTGCCGGGTAAACTCATTTGCCCAAATTCTGGAGTTGTCTTGGGTCCTACTTCTAAAGCTACTGAGCATCTTAGGAGTCTACAATACAATGTTAAATCACGTCTACAATTGCTTTAAGTGCTAATTCTGAAAATTTGCCATTTCCTTCTTCTGTCTGCAAGGATAATATTCCATAATGATGCTCATACAAATTAAAACATTCCTTTCTTCACTTAAACGCTTCTTATCCCAGAACAGGTCCACAGAGGAAGGAAGCCTTAACCTAGATCTTAAATGTATAACCAATCTGATCTGAAATAAAAAACGAGGGCATTTAAGTAGCACAGATAATGAAAATCCAGTTTACAAAGACTATTGGTTTCAGAAAACTCTGTCCATATGAAAAAAGTGATGGATCACAGTGAGAGTCGTTTCTTTTTGTTGAAATAAAATGAGCTGGCCTTAAACCCTAAATTCTTCTCAACAATAAATAACACGAAGGCTTCTCTGGAACCAGAAGAACTTCAATCACAATTCCCGACCCTTTCTGAATCCAGTTTATGGAAATTAGTGGAATAAAATGCCTAAATATAACCCAGGCAAATGTGAATTTTATCTTTTTAAAGTAGCTAAGTGTCTTGTGGCTGATCAAAAAAAACTACCAGCTCTGAAATTTTAAGCTAACTTGAAAAACAAATTGATGCTAACATTTAGGAAAAAAAAAAAGAGTCAGCAAATTCAAGCTACATGCTTGGAGTGGCATAGGCAACCCCCCCCCCCCCCCGGGGTTAAGTCTGGATGGGAAAAGGACATGCTTATACAGCGAGAGCAGGAAAGGCATGCCACAGAAGCAAAGTGATCTCAAACTTTAGCTGAGCAGTCCTGGAAAAGGCAAACTATGCATGCAAATGCTCAGAGATTCTGCTGGGGAAATTCATTCTAACCATCTGCAGGGGCCAGGGTGACTGCCAAGTTAAAAAAAAAAAAAAAAGATGGGAAAGGGAAGAGATTGGAGAGAAGAGAGACTAGAAACCCAACTCAACATTACCTTTGCTACTGGCAAGGAAGCATGGCTCCCCTGTGCATCTCTGTGGTTCTGAGAAGTAGGCTTGCATAAGGTGAAGCCTACACCTATCCATATCAGTCCCATTCCTACAGTTTCTTTGTCCTACTTTCCATTGTGCCCTCTGGAGCCCCTATTTCATAAATTACCCTTTTATTAGGTAGGGCCTTTTCCCTACACAATCTCTGTGTTTATTTGCATATATAATATGTGTTTTCCCTCTCACAGAATTTATGCTTCTTTTGGTTAGAGGTGGTTTCATTTTTGGCTTTGCACCCCTCGCACTCAGTAGGGCACCATAAGGGAGGTGCCTAATAATAAATCCTTGCGTTAAACTGATGTTGTTATCCTTTTGAATACAGAAATATGATTCTGGGGATTGTGGTCTCTCCCTACACTAGGATTTTCTTACTATGATATTTCTTGTGGCAGGAACACACAGGAGTTCAGAGAAGGAGCCCAAGCAGCCCTGATAGAGCAAGTTTCCTCCCCTTCATCACAGGTTCATTCTCTACTTCTAGTCCTTACACACAAGATTTCCTCACTTAATTTCTTAACTTACAAGAACCATAGCCAGGCCAATCAGCCATATCCAATGGCCTAACTTCATCTAATAAAAGCAACTCACATTTATATGATGCTGGTGTACATTACCTTAATGAATTCTCATTAGAGTCAAGTATTACTGACCCTACTGCTCAATCGAGGAAACTAAGGACTTGAAAGAGATGAATTAATTAGTGCAACCTTCCACAGCTGGGAACTGAATATACATCAACACAAACTGAGCTCTTCAGATGACAAGTTTCAGGCTCTTTTCACTGTATCACCACTGCTTCCTACACTATGCTGCAAAAATTTCCCAAGCATACTAAATCCTTTTTTAACTCATAGGTCCTTCCTCACAGCCATGAGAAACTCACCACCTTGGACATATGGTCTGACCTCAAATATCCTCCTACCTAATAGAACTCGATAGTAATTTATTCTTTTCCAGTTTATTCTAAAACTCAGCACCCAAGAATGTCAGTAAAAGCCAAGACCAAACTGATATCAGTATTACAAATAGCAGGGGATATGTTTTTCAATGAATCACAGGCATGGGTCTACTAGACCTAAGCCTGCCAGGAATCCATTGTGGTTTCTGTTTAAAGAATTTTGGAGGCATAGAAAACTGACAATGCAAATAAATAAAATAAAAAAGAAGGGTGACAGAAAATAGGGAGAAACAAAACAAAATGAGACCAAATCTGAAATAATCACCTTCCTAATTTCCTCTTTAAAAAGATAACTATGGAGAAGCAGAGTCAAGATGGCAGCTTAGTAGCAGCAAAAGCTGAAACTGCTCCAAGAATCCTCCCAAACCAACCTAAAAAAGGAAAAAAAGAAGAAGAAGAAAATTATGGGAACAGCTAGGTGATTTAGTAAGAGCCAGGCCTAGAGACAGACCCGGTCCTGGGTTCAACTCTGGCCTCAGATACTTCCTACCTATGGGATCCTGAGCAAGTCACTTTACTCCAATTGCCTAGCCCTTATCACTCTTCTGCCTTGGAACCAGTATTTAGTATTGATTCCAAGAGATGAATGGTATGGGTTGAAAAAAATAGACACCTATGTCGAGGAACTTCCTCTATGTCCTGAGCACCCAATAATATCTGTAAAATGAACAATTAGACAGATACAACATTTGGTATGCCCGAAGGAAGAGTCTATTCTGCACTGAGAGACATCACTTAGTATTATTGTTTTATGAGCTACTTAGTAGTAACAGTCAATGCGGAAGGAAGGGGTAATAGACCCAAAGAATGAAATGAGGCATGGTCTTAAAGGAAAACGGACTACATGAAAGGAATATTTTGACTGAGAATGGCAAAATTCCAATATATCAACACATTATTGCTATGTGAACCAGGTGCAGAGTCACCAAGACCTAGATTAAGATCCCAAATCTGACATCATCTGTGTAATCCTGCCCAAATCACAAGCTCTGTATGCCATATGCATTAGGCGACACTCAATCAGCATTGGTGAAGGGAGTTTCCCCTATTATTTCTAACAAAATAACAGATTTTTCAAGTATGCTATGTGAAGGGTGCATTCTCCTATGCCATTTTGTGTTTTTCTGCCTTCATGTCTTTGCTCGTCTTTATCTACTGAAATTCATTTTCTGTCCATCTTTATTTACTGAAGTTCTACCCATTCTTTAGTAGCTCAGCTCGAATGGCACCTCAACTATGAAGTCTTCCCTTTATGGACCATTTCTGCTTCAGATCTCATGTAACACTTTGTTTAAACCTCTCTCATTGTGTCTTCTATATTGAATTATTTATGAGTATTTCATAACTCCCATTAGACTGTAAACTCCATGATATGGGATTATAATATATACAATCTATGATTCTCTCCAAGTGCCCAGTTGGATGGGTTCAAAATCTATGAGTCACCATATGCTAAGGAATGACTACCCAAATGATATAAAAACCTATGATCTTTCTATTCCATACACTCAAATAAACCATGAGAAAACTTACAAAAATATTCCCTGAAAAAAAAAAAAAAGAAAAAAAAAAAAGAATTGTTTTCAAACCCACAGCAGAGACTTACATTAGTATCCATGCTTCTAGTTATTTGATTTCAAGAAAACAAAAAAGGACACAAAGACTACTACATGTTTTCTCCTACTTCTTTAGTAATTCCAGGCAACTGTGGGAGTTAAAAGAATATGGGGAATCAAAGGAAAAAATTACATATGATTGGCCCTTAATTTTTAAGAGGCGATGATGTCAGAACAGGACCAGAAATGCTATTCACTAAGAATACTTTTCTTAGTCCAGGATGTCCAAAAATACAGTTACTGTTAGTTGCTGAACCATAACAAGTGATATAATTGGCTTGAATAAATTGCTATGAGGTGGGGTCTCACTGAACTAAAAAAAAGCAAATTCCTATTTAAACAATGGTTAGAATATTGCTCTTTGGGTGCCATCCTATCCTGCCAGATTTTACATTGTCTCCTGATAATTATTCTCATGAACAGAAAGAATTCAATTCTGATTCTTTCCCTTGGAGCTAGAGTTCAATGAGTTTTGAAATAATGATAACAAGTTTTCTCCAAAATTAACTCTGTATTTGCTCATGATATTAAGGCCCATTTTTAACCCCACAGGTTGAAATGATGAACTCATTGTTAGGCCTACCTACATGTATCCTGTACCTTAAAATTTATTAATCTCAAGCATTTACTATAATAATTTTATTACAAATAGAGATTTATTAATTTTGAGGTTAATAAATTTTTAGCCTCACGGCTATTTATAATAAGAGTAGAGTCACTAATCACATCCCAGATTATTTCTCTGTAAGTTTAAGACACATGAAATAAAACAAGGAAATTGCAATCCTCCAATGGGCAGTATTCTCAGCTCATTCTTTTTTACAAAGAAAGGCAGAATGAAGCCTTCCTACAGTAACCATCAAATACACTTTCCTGAGAAGTTGAAAAATGAGACACAATAATGTGAAAACAAAAAAGCGAAAAGATCAGTCTTCTTGGAATTTACTGATCCTTATATACATGAATTTTCCATAACTCTCATACTGTGCAGGCAGATATACTAATGTGAAATTCAATAAAGACATTCTTTTCTTCAGTTTGCCTTAAGCAATGCTACATGTCTTCCTCCCAAAAAGGAGAGATTAAAACCAACCTGAATTTTCTGGGGGCAGAGATGTAGCTTTGTTGATTACATGTTTTGAGAAATATGACCTGTAATGCAATTATAGTCTCTTGCATGGGGAAAAGTGTGTAAATTATAATTGTCTTTGAATTAGCTTTTCAGAGATCTTTTTCCTGTAAAGAAACTAATGATCTTATTGGCAGCATACCATAAAGGGAAAAGAAGGTATGTGGCACTCTGTTTATAGTGTGAAAAGTTGTATTATTTTTTCCTCTTACAACTAACAATGAGAATCTAAGAAACATAACTTAAGGTCTTGTACTAATGTCCCCATCCATTGAATTTAAACCACTTCTTAGGCTCATGACAATGAGCTCAAAACTCTGCAGTAATGCTTCATATAACTCAGATATTGTTGGCTTTTAAGTTCTTGAAAGCAATTTCTACTGGCTCAGATCCAAATTGTTGGAAAGGCAGAATCAAGGGGTTTAAGCTAAAAATATAATGTACTACAATGTTTACAATCCAAAATCCATGTCCAAAAACTCTTTTTTTAAAAAAACTAAGGATAACATATGACTGTGCTATGCTGCCTGGATATTACAGAAAGAGAGCTGGGGTGAGTAAACCTAGGGACAAATGGCAGGTTATTATTTTGAATTTGTACAAATCCTCAACCTTCTTGTGATACATGTAGTGAATATTCCCTCTCCCCCTCCTTCCTTCCTTAACACCCTTATCTTCTGTCTTAATTCTAAGAGAGAACAGCAAGGGAAAGGTAAACAGGGTTAAGTGACTTGCCCAGGGTCACATAGCCACGTAGTGTCTGAAGCCAGGTTCTCCTAACTCCAGGCCCGGCACTCTATCTATTGTGCTACCTAGCTGTCCCAAATATTCTCATTTCTCAGAATATTTCTAAGAGTAGGAAAGACATGTTGCTGGTCAGATTTTTCTTCTTGTCTCAGCGATAGCAGAATTATTTTAAAAGACACTACGCCAAAGGACAAGAGAATTCTGAACTAAGATTGATAAGAGGATAAGCAGAGACTGAAAATATTTAGTAGCTGGTAACAGTTCTCATTTATACATTACTTACAAAATGCTTTAAATCCATTACCTCATCTGATCCTCATAATATGCCTGTGAGGTAGTGATTATTATTATATTATTATATATTATTATTTTTATATTATATTTTTATACCCATTTAACATTTAAGGGACAACAAAGTTAAGCAAATTGCCCAAGGCCACACTAGTCAGTAGCAGAGCTGGGCCTCCAGCCCCCTTGAAATCAAATCTGCTGCCTTTCCCACCATAACAGGCTACTGCATATCTCCTATTTCCCATGTGTCCAACTGCTCACTATATTCAGGGAGGTCTAAATCCTCCTAAAAAAGATTTACTCTGCACATAATGCGCTGCCTCTGAACTGACAGTTTCTTTTACTATTAAGAAAAATGAGGGTACGTTTAGACCTGTATAACCCCTATAAACCACAAAGCTGTCCATCACTTTCTTTCCCCACTGTAATATAAATGGTGAAGGTGCAAAGTCAGGGCATTCTAAACTGCATGGGAAGGTTAACAACTGAGACCTACTTCTTCAAAGGAGTTTCCAGCTGTTGGCTGTGGCTTATGTCAAAGTTAGAAACATGGTTTTAAAAATCGGGGTGTCATTTATGACTTGTTTATTTGGGTATATGATCTGGAGTTTTGGTTTTAGAAGATTGTTTACTTAAAAAATGAATAATATGGAAATAGGTTTTGCATGATAATACATGTATAACTCAGACTGAATTGCTGATCAGCTCCAGGAGTGGGGAGGGAAGAGAGGGAGACTTCAGAAAACTTATGTGGAAATTTGTTATTAAAATAAAGATAAAACATCCTCACACATCCACAAAAAAATCAGGCTTTCATCTGTGTTAAAATAGTTAGACCATAACTGGAAATTAAAATGAGTACAGAACAAGGTAAAATGTTCAAAATCCAACATCTGAGTGAAGAATCACTCTGCCCCTAACCTGAAACTTCTTGACTGACACCAGAGGACAGCAGGGCATTAGGAAACATGGGAAGACTGCTGGGGAAATTCTTTCAGTAAGTACTGAGAATGGAAGCCTACGCTCAGAACCCCAACACCTTGTCTGCTGACATTCAAAAACGGCCAAAACAGAAGGGCATGACCAGAGTCTCAGCCCTGCTACTGTCCACATCGGGGTCAATTTAGTAGATTGATTACTACCATAGTGGTAGGGTAGTGTCAGAGGCCTGGTTTCCATAGGCAAGAAGGCAGCTCTGGACTCAGTCAGGGATGGATTAACTGTCCTCGGCCCATTAGATCCCACAGTATCAGATGGATACTACTTGACTTTAGAAAAGATCTTAAGTTTGCTTACTGTGAAGTATAAATTAATCTTACCTGACGACATATGCAAGGAACTGATGTAGTTAGTGGATGCTTGAGGCATTTACATGTATGCAATCTTTTTCTGGCTGATTAAATCCCACATTAAGTAAACATAAAATTTATGCTAAAATTGTTCCCTAATATATCAATGGTAGAATGAATTCACATTTTCAAAACGTGTTATAGCAGAACTGATTGTACTTGGCATTATTAAAGTCTCTCTAAACTCTAAAAAAGATTTGATTTACCATAAAGTATGTAATATTATAGCATCTCTCAGCGGAGAGATGTGGTTATTGGGCATTTTGGAGGCAGAAGGGATGCACTGCAGGAAGTAAATTTCCACCAGCTTTCAGATGATTTTCAGGTGATTCCCCAGCAGGGGGCACTCTTGTCTCTCTCAAGAGGAACCGCTGCCTAGTGGTGGGCGGAGGTCCCCTATGGATGGCTGGACCCTGCTAGGACCTACTGCCCCAAAGGAGACCAAACTGAGGGAGGAAGCCCTGGCCTGGCCTGGCCCAGGGGGCAAGGTCTCTGCCTCCTCTTCCAGAAGGAAGTTAAGAGTTTCTTCCAACTCTGGTTCAAGGCTTTGTTGGGGAAGATGTTAATTAAGGTGGCCCAGAACAATAAGCCAGGATCTTATATGAAAACAAAAGGAGGGACAGAGTATACAAACGGGTAAGTAGAAACTTGAATATCATGAAAGATTCACTGCTGCTAGGCATTTTTATGTGGAATAGAATACTAAAAGGTCTACTAAGAGAATACAGATATCTGTACTCTCTTAAATGCTTACTCAAGGAGGATATACTATTCAAAAACTTGGTGGCCAGGGTTCCAATTCTGAACAAGTAGGGTCCCAACAACATTTAAGATGGTAAACTGCTAAAAATCTTATTTTTCTTCCTTTAATCATAGTGCTTCATTCTGAAACAAAAGCCTATATAAAGTAATCACACATCAGCGAAATGTTTAAAGTACATAAGCCACCAAATTCTGAAAATGAGTTACTCCCATGTCAAATATAGGGAGTGCTAGAAAAGGCCAGAGCACTGAAGAGCAAGTAGGATGTAGTGCCCTCCGGGGGTACCTATGCTTCTGCTGCCATCCTCCTCCATGCTCCTAGTTCTCAGGAATTCTTTGGACACAGCCATCTTCTATCCCTTGTGGAGAACCCTAATCTCCATTTGTTTATTCTAAGTACTTAGGAAGGGTAACATTTATTTCCACGCTTAGCCAAGCAGAAAGTATTAGTGTGAATGAATTCACTTTACCAAATCCATTTTTTCAGTATATTTCAAGGCGTTCATTTTAGAATTTGTTAGATGCAAAATATTAAAAGGCATCAAATGACAGACAATTCATCTAGGACTATTTGATGAGGTAAACTAAGGCAACATCCCACTTTTTCTTCTACATCCACACTAGTCCCAGAAGAATTTGAAGATATTATAGCATGCTTATTAATAAGGCTGGATATGCCTTTTCAGAAAGTAGCTACAGGGGGCAGCTGGGTGGCTCAGTGGATTGAGAGCCAGGCCTAGAGATGGGCGGTCCTAGGTTCAAATCTGGCCTCAGACACTTCCCAGCTGTGTGACCCTGGGCAAGTCACTTGACCCCCATTGCCCACCCTTACTGCTCTTCTGCCTTGGAATCAATACAAAGTATTGATTCCAAAACAGAAGGTAAGGGTTTTAAAAAAAAAAAAAAAGGAAAGAAAGTAGCCGCAGCAGTAACAAAGTAAGATAGGATTATTTCTTTCAAGAAAATCACAGGCCACCATAAGTATTTATTAGCCAATTTTCAGCCCAGCCCCAAGTGTTCTACCAAGGAGCAGGGGCAATTGCATTTTACAGATGTTGAGATGTAAAGAAGGTAAACAACTCGCTCAATATCCCACTGAAATCAGTGGTGAGATGGGATTACATTTTTGACTACTCTAATTTCTTTCAGTACTTCACTCAACTTCATTTCTTTTGGGCTCTAGAAATTCTGTTTTGGGGAACCACCTTGGCCAGAATTTGAACTTTATACTTTAAAATTACCTGTTCCAGAGGTACCTGATCAATTATTTCCATAAAGCTGACATTTACATGCGGTACCTTTAACAAGAAAGTAGACTAGGGCTGTGCTGGGAGACCCCAAATCAACCAAACAATATCCCTTTCTTTCACATTTCCCAGTTAGGATACATTTCTTCAAAATAGTCAATGTGTGGAGGTTGGAGTATGTCAAGGGCAGAGAGTACCTGAGGAAAAAAAAAAAAGGCAAAATTAGAGAACTAAGAAGAGAAGAAAATCCATCATATTTTAGATTCATGGGGTACGGTAGCCAGCCCTTTCATAACTTCCAAGTTCAATTTCAACCATGCACTGGACTTAACTGAGTGCTGAATTTATGACCCAAATCCCTCACAATCAATCCCAAGTAAAAGAGATGTTCTGGGAGCCAAGTGACCAGAGAATATTCCATACTAAATATGCCTCCTGCACTAAAGAGATTTCAATTGTACCAACTATTAGCTGACTACTACTTTGCATATACTTAATGGTGTTGCAAAAGATCATCTCAAGTTGGAGAGTGGGGGGGAGGCAGGGGGAAGTAGCAGGGCCACACTGAATGTCCCTGGATGCTGTCAGTTCTACAATCAAGAGCACCCCAGACACAGTACCTCCCAATATAACCAATGAGTCAGCCCATCATGGCAACAATCAAATGGATCTCTTGGCCTGTTTCCCACACCTCTACTTCCCCTAAAGCCCCCTATTATGTCCCTCCTAAGTAATAAGCCCATCTTACTAATGGAAAATTCTAAATCAGCTGAATGACAGGACACAATGGCAGGCAGTAGAAGAAATACCATCCAATGCGGATGCAGAAGCCCCAAATTCCGGATTTTGAACTTATTCTACTACAAAGCAATGACCAGATCTCTTAAAGACTGTTCCCTTTTCAGCCAAGTATTTCCTAATTGCAAAGTTCAAATAAAAGTAACCTTTTCCTGTAAAGTGGCAGCCCCTATGCACAATTTAGAAGGTAATTAGGCAAAGTGGTTTCTGAATATTAAATTTTTTAAATTAATGATTATTATCTTCTTTTTCTGATCTAAAATGTTTATACTCAAGGCATTAAAAAAGTGAAAAAGATAAGATTTCCTAGTAATGCCAAGGAATTCTTTTGCTTTTTATATGAATTATATGAAAAATAATTTCATTCTTTATTTTTCCTTTAACAATAACAAGCTATAATTATACAACTTTAGTCCATGTAAATTTGCTACAAAATAACATGATGGACCAATTTCTGAACATGAATATTCGATTCCTGAAGGAGGTAGTCAGAAATTAGTGCTTCATCTGACATCTCCCTGACTTAACATTTTGTCTCTGAACAACATACATCCCGCTTTTGGGAGTGGAGGGAGAAGGATGGAGTGACAGCGTCCATTAGACAAACCCATTTTACACTTCAAATCTATCTACTATAATTAGAGGTTATCCAGAGGAAAGTGACAACCATACATTTGAACCCTGATACACAAGAATTGAGCTTTCTTTCCTTCTCCACACTCTCTAGTGAGATTATATTAAAAACGGAGCTAGACATTTGTGCCACAGTTCTTAGTTATGCATTTTAAGCAATGAAGAAAATGACATTTTAGAACTCAGTATGGAACCGTTAATGTTTGTGGCCCTCCACTTTCAAACCTGAAATGGGAATGTTAAACTTTTTCAGGAGAAAGGTCTACCAAACATTTCTGATGGGTACCTTGAGTATTGGAGTTACACAAATATAAAACTAATCAGGATAAACCAGAAATCTCCAATGTGACAAAAATAAGTGAGCATAAAAGAGAAGGTTTTCAGGACCCTAAGCTCCAGGTTTTCTACCTGCCTGGTTCCTTCCTAAACCAGTCATTTTCTTTGATCCAACTTTTGAGAGAGCTGCTTGGTTCTTTGTATCTTCCAAATGTGCGCAAGACAAATAATCTTCCTAACTCTATGTTTTGAAGATCCAATAAACCAAAGCAAATCTTTCAAGAGTTAACAAAAAAATCTTATGCCAAGAACTTAGTCTTGAGAATTTAACTTTCATGTTAGAAGATTCACAACAACACCAGCTTATATGATCAACAAATGGCTTAGCCTTGATTAAGTCTTTAATCACCTGGCGAAAGTAGTTTATTCCTTTGCATATTTTCAGGTTCAGATAGGTAGTGTAGTGAGTGGATAGAGTGCTGCGCCTGGAGTCAGGAACATTCATATTCTTTAATTCAAATTTAGCCTCAGACACTAGCTGTGTGATCCTGGGCAAGTCACTTAACCTTGTTTGCCCCAGGTTCCTCATTTTCAAAATGAGCTGGAGAAGGAAATGGCAAGCTACTCCAGTATCTTTGCCAAGAAAATCCCTAATGGGGCTACAAGGAGTTGAACACGATTGAAAAATGACTGAACAATAATTTTCAGGTCCTGAAACATGATGAGGGAACCTTAGGCAAGAGCTTCATAAGAAGACTCTATCTAGCACATTAAGTTTCAAAGGACAACCAAATCCCTTGCTCTCTTCTTCCCACTGTTAGAATTCTGAGGTGTCACATAGCACCATTAGCTTCCTAAATCACAAAAGGCAAGCTGAATTCCCCATGGATAATGTGCTTCCATGATGGTTTAGGCTTTTTCTTACTCCTTAGTAGTAGGGCCGTTTGATACACAACTTAGCCGAGCCAGTACAAAGAATTATATGGTCACCAGCTGGATTTCTGCCTTGATCCTCCTGGGAGCCTATGGGAAAATCTACAGTTTCAGGGCAATATAAGAGTTCCAAACTTTCAAATTTATTACTAGCCAATCTACATGCATTCCTCATCAACAGTTGAGCCTATGAATTATGCCTGGACCACATAGACTTCAGTACTAATGGATTTAATGACAGGCTGCAGAGAGCCATTAGTTTGTACAGGTACGGTACAGAGTTATACACCTCTATTTCCAAACTCTGATGAACGACAACCTCACAAATGTAGGTTTGTCCTCCATTAATGTATATCATTATTTTACCCATACCATTTTGGGGGCCAAGACAAACTCATAACTTTCCTGATCATTAAAAGGCCATGTTTGAATGGTGCCACCATAATGCAGAGGAACACTGTGAGCTATTCCTTTTCTGCTATTATCTTTCCTTTCTCTACTCAAACTGGTTAAGTGATTGTTGAGCTCTGGAGAAGGAAAGGCCTCATATCTCCAAGGTAACCATTTGCCCTGGGGAGGGAGACAGTTTTAAAGAGTTGATGACTGTCTTTCCTGCCTTTCCTATTTGCAGATCTTGATGTCAATTGGAGAATTTGACACAATTCTCCTTTGGCTAAAGACAAAGTGCTATTATCTCTTTCTTTTCCTGTTACCAGTTTACAATGATGAGTCTGCCCTACTAGCTGGTAAGTGGCCATCAGCAAAGATCACCTGGTATTAGTGCCCGTGGAATCTGTGCCTTTGAAGACAGCACTGAAAAGAACATCCTCAGTGCCCGGGACCCTGTTAGATCTTCTTCACCATACAAACAGTAATCAAAGATTAAACATCACTCTGCACAAAACAGCTAAATTAATCTTCTTACAAGACCACTTTTTGTTCTCATTTTCCCTCTGCATGACTATCTAAACACCTAGCCCAGCATTGGAGGTTTCCAAAAACCCAATTCCACCCTACTTTTCCAACCTAATCTTCTACCTTTCCCAAAACAGACCCTCTGCAATGTACAATTCTCATCCAAAGGCAAAAGCCCCCCTAGCCTTGTTTGTCCACCTCTAATCTACACTTTCCTCTGCCTATACAAATTCCACAGACTTCAAAAAAACCAATATCATTTCCATCTACTTAGCTTTCCTCCAACCCATAGTGTTCCTTCCCATCATATGAACTTATTACTTCAATAACATTTAATGCCTATATCAATCATTCTAAATTTGTCTTCTACTGTATTATATTGCTAAACCTTTCCAGTGTGTATGTTTTCTTTCCAACTAGACAGCAAACTTCTTATGACATGGGATCCACTTTATACTTTTTTGGGGGTATTGTCTTACAGAGTCATGTATTTGTGGGGTGATCAACACTCATTTGTTGTACGAATGAGTTCTCTGGGTTTGAAAAAAACAACTCCACTAACTTCCCCACTTTGGGCTGGTTCTAGGATATCTCTGGTAGATATTTAAATGTAGAAGAAACTGGGGGGGCATGATGCCATTTGTCATTTAAACTATCTTCACCTTTGGTCAGAGCTCTGTAAAGACAATGATGCTCTGTTTAGACAGATACCAGTAGTTCAAAGCTTTGGGAGGCTGTTTTAA
The DNA here is from genome assembly GCF_016433145.1 of Gracilinanus agilis. NCBI lineage: Eukaryota > Metazoa > Chordata > Mammalia > Didelphimorphia > Didelphidae > Gracilinanus > Gracilinanus agilis. The sequence goes on along the minus strand of NC_058133.1, from coordinate 485,814,611 downwards.
TTAGTAAGATTTTAAAGAGTCCAGTTTGTTTCTTTTTTCTTGCTTCCCACTCTGACACTGTCTTTGTACCTTAATTAGTAACTATGAGAGTGAGTCACCATGCTAAGACAGGAGCCTAGAGAACTGGCAGCTTACACCATGCTTCTTTTCTATACAAAGCACAGCAAACCACTAAAAATGTTAAAACAAGTGGACTCCTGGCACCACCTCCATGACATTCTTTCAACACAGAAACCTGAAATATTCTCTTTGCCGCTGACAATGCATTGAGGATGTTAAGAGAGTTTAGGCCAGTAGAAGAATACATAACCAAACATTATGAATGCATGACTCTGGAAATACTATCAAATCCAAGCTACTAGCCAAAAAACACCAGTCTATTATTTCAAAACATACTTTATAGGGAGGTTACAATAAGGCTGAAACATTAAACCCTTTGGAAAGAAGTTTTAGAAAAGGAAACTTCCTTGGGTTGATAAAGTAGGTTGAGGTGAATCCTACAGGAAGTTTAATAGCCCTCCTTTGTCAAGGACCTAGAAACCTCTAAAACTGAAAACTTTATATGAATACAGATTCAGAGCTGGGGAGAAACTTGGGTTATCTAACATAACCCTCTCATTTTATAGATGAAGAATCTGAGGTTTGGAGAGGTTAAATGGCTTGCCCAGTGTCACACACACAATCTACCTTGGCCAACAGAACAAAATATTCCAGATGCCAATAAATAGGACAAATAATAAGAAATCCTTTAAAATGTTCAGATTAGTAATTAAAACAGCCTATCTGAATGAAGCTTCACAAAATGAAATTTTCAGTGTAAGGAAGAAGTGTATTGGCTCCAAGGCAGAAGAGTGGTAAGGAGTAGGGAATGGGAGTTAAGTGACTTACCCAGGGTCACACAGCTAGGAAGTGTCTGAGGCCAGATTTGAACCTAGGACCTCCCGTCTCTAGGCCTGGCTTTCAATCCACTGAGCCACCCAGCTGCCACCAAAAGCACTATACTTTTAACAGTTCTTATTTTAATTCTGATTTAAAATATGAAAGGACAAAAATGATGCTTCAAAACGAGCCAATTATTACCAGTTAAACTATTTAGAATAGATACTACACATGGCCTTTATGTTGAATATTAATATTGTCCCTCAGCTAATAATAACATCTGCTTTGCCTCAATCAATACTGCTGTCAGTCAATATACTTCAGTATTCACTTAAACTTGCTTATTAGTTTCAATCACAAAAAAGGTATAATTTACCCAGGAGTTTCATACCCTTTAATAAAAGCCTGGTCGTGGTTTCTTTTTCATTTATTTTTCCCACAAATGTAAGCACCACTTTATAGGCTTTTAAAATACTGAATAACTTAAGCACTTGTAAATTAAAAATAGACAAATATAATCTGACAAACAGAGAAGGCACATACTAAGAATTTATAAGACAACCCAACACTGAAGAGAGTCAATGCTTCTTAATATGGAAGGCTGGCCTTATAGAAATGAAACGGTAATTCACATTTAATCAGAAGCATAAGCTTAAATTTCAGGCCTCCAAGCAAAATTCTCGAAAGGGATCTTCTACCTTTTGTGAGCCTAAAGTATTTACAGGGCTTGCTTAGGAGACAGTAATACTCCTGGTGCCTAATACAAAAAGCCCTACAGGGAAAATGCACTAAGGTGTTCGGCTCAATTTAAACTAGGGAGACAAGTCTGTCTCCTAGATGGCACAGACTTCAGGCAGTTAATATAGAGCAGCTGAGAAAGTGGCAGGTGGGGATGGTAAGGCAGTAAGACAAAGCAGCCTAAAGGAAGCCTGCCTCCCTTGTCACTTCTGATCAGGTTGGCTCCCTCTATCTACATGGCTCATTCTCACAGCCTCATGTCCAGGCCTCTTCAGCGCTGGGGGTACCCAGTATCGCACCTGAGCTTCACACTGACTGGCATATTGCTTTTTTAGCCTGCCTCAGCCATCACTACTGTGAAGAGATGGCTGTAGGAAGCAGCTCTCCACAAGTCCCATCTGACTTACGTTATCATGCTTAAAAAAACACAACATCTTCAGTTCTCGGAAGACCCTTTTGCAAGAGACAAGATTCTGGAAGACGTTGGGCATCTTTTTGAGAGCGACTCTCTTTCCATCTCTTGGATCTGTTACTGACCTAGAGAAGCAAGAGGGGAGAGAAAGAAAAGGGTGGGGTGCAAGTCAGTCCCAAAGCTTGTTCATTTTTAAAGCTTAATGCTGATTTCCTACATTCAGTGTAGGGGTAAGGAAGACAAGAGGGGCAAGGAAGCACACAAACTGTCTCTGTCCAATTAATTTGCCATATTCTTGCTTGATTCTTTAAAATAATATTATGAATTTCTATAAGTACTTACGCTTTACTTTTTTAAAAATTTACTTATCACAACATGACTCGGAGAATAGTGAACCATAATAGTTATGAACCTCAACCATTCTTTTTCCAGTTGTCCAGGACACAATCTCAGGTTAAGTGTGAGTTGCCTGGTACCATGATGCCAATATCAGAACTTGGACTTGACACTCCATGCCCACTGTTTTTTTTCCATGAGGCCACATTCTAATAAGGAATGAGAAGGTTGTTTTATTCCCATTTTAAAGCTGAGAAAAATAAAGTAAGGTTCACATAGTTTTATGATTCATTAAAAAAATTCAACTAGTTTTCAGATACTTTATATTACATTTTAAAGTCATAATCATATCACATTTTTCATAGTTTACATAAATATTCATCTTTTTAAAAGCTGGAAATACATACAGGCATTTTCAACTTTGCTACTTTACACCCACTATGGGGAAAAAAACCACTCTTTGTTTTCAATAGCTCATAGCTTTAATTCTTTGCATACTTTCAAATTTGATACTTTAAAAATTATTTTCTACTTCATTTGTAATCTTTTCCTGAAACATGCCAACTGGCCACAAAAATTCCACTAATACAGACCAAAAGTCAGTGGACTTCACTCTGAGATTAACCTGTTTACTAAAAATAAAATACAATGTGAAAGGCAAAACATGACATTTCCTATTTGCCCTTCACAGGAAATTACAGCACCTGAAGTCTAGGAAGAATATAGATAATACTGTGATAAAGTTCCAATCCTCTCTTATCTTTTGGGCTAGAGGACTCTAGTAGCCATCCAACTTTAACATTCCATAAATGGAATCAATGAATCTTTTGCAATAGTACAGAAAACCCTTTTATAGAGATCTTTGTATTTATTATTAAAATACAGAGATTTTATATTTGATCTGCATTTACCAAATCACCATCGAGTTAGGGATTGATTTTATATAACATATCAAGAAAGGATTCTAATTCAATCTAGTCAATAAAATCATGTTTTTTTTTTTTTTTCAATTTAAAAAATGTAGATTTGGTGACTTCTAAGTGACACAGTTAGATAAAAGAGTTTTGAAAAAGCACAAGGGAAGAGAAAAGAGCAAATGGAGGAGGGGAGAAGAGATCATGGTAGCAGCTAAGGAGAAAATAATGACATCATGAAAGAGCCCTTAGGCAGGAACCCCATGAGGGTAGTGATCCACATGTGGGGCTTGGAATAGGAATGGATTCATCAAGAGGTACAATTTTAGCTGGACCTTGAAGCCCACTTCATGTTTTCCCAAACATATTACATATACCAAGAAAGGGGCAGAAATCCTCAGACTGATCATCTTTAGGAAAGCCAAGAATGTAAGAATGTGATTTGACTTGTTCAGGGGGAGAGAACAGACTCATCTGGATGGAGCTGAGATAGTGGACAATATGTAAGTTATAAAAACATGGTATTCTAGCAAAAAAAGATGAGTATCAAAATATTTAGTAGGTAATTTACAACCAAGAAATACACACAGATGTTAAATAAATTAATATTAATTAGTATTAGTGGGAAAAGTGTGCCATTAAAGAATATAGCACATAACTTAAAATTTTATTGATGTGTGGAAGGTGTCTCCCTGGGCACCAACTAAAGGGTAAATTTCTGCAGTCAATTTAATTCCCCGCTTTAAAAGCCAAGTTCTACACACTTAATGTGTTCTCACTCAAATGTTACTAAAATGCATTTAGTGCTTATAAAAAATTTTTTTGGTTTTATTTTGTTGGCACAATGGCTGGTCTCAAGTAACTTTGATTGTTATTTCCTTAAGTTCCAATAGATCATCTCCATAAAGTAGATTTGGTGTCCTATTGCTCTTAAAAGAATTTTTATTACCCAAGAGTAAAGAAACTTCTGGATAAGATTCTAAGTTGGAACTGTTTATTAAGGTCTGCTGTCTTTAGTCCCTTAAATTTTTTAATAAAACACTCTGTATACTGTCAGTATATAATATTAACACATTATGTCATAAATAATGGTCAGGTGCAGCATCCAATGCCCTTGAAACCCTGTAGGGCCTCAAACTCAGCAGTTGAGGTCACATCTCACCAAATGCAGGGATAAACGCTACCTTGAGAAAATCTACTCAGAACATTTTTCTCAGATGATTTTAACTTCAGGGGCAATAAAACATCTTGTCCTAGAACTGAGAAATTCAAGATTCCAAGCCTAATTATTGAGGACATTTCATCACCAATTGTAGTTGATCAGAATCCAATAGATCAGGGGTCGGCAACGTATGGCTCTTTCTGCAGGAGCCATAAAGTCAACCGCGGCACAGTAACTAACATGACATCGTGCATCACATGATAAGTCACGTGATCCTTTCGGTACCGTGACTATCTCCTAAGATAGAAGCTCCCTCATTGATATTGCCACGCGAGACGAATCCTGGTCTTTAGTTCGGCTTGGTAGGTGTGCTGTGTGTTCCTCCTTCTGCCCTCCTCTTCCTCTTTCCACACCTGTTACTGACATCTTGGGGTTCTGTATAGTGATTGATCACTTTTGTTTACATTCTCTACCCCTCTGCCTCTGATTTACATGGCTTTATCTCAGTGCATTCATGGGGTCTGCACTCCCTATTTGTGGGACTGTTATTGTTTTTAACTTTTCTACCTGCTCCTAAAGGGGAACTATAGTCAGATTACATCTTTACATATGCTTCATTAGTGAGAAGCATTTCTCCCCAGTAGTTGTTTCATTTGATACAGAATGGTTGAATAGGCAGGCAGCACTGATAAACACCTGTACCAGGAAATGTGTGTGATATGTCCTGGCCAGTTTTCCATGAAAAGGTACCCTCTTCCCCCACTACTTACTAATGCCTGCACACAAGTCATTTTATTTTCTGTAATCTCTCCTGATCTCCTACTTAATTTATGTGGCCAAATGGCTTAACCAGCAGGCCGGCAGCTTTTTCTTTTCCTGTTGCCTGACTTGAGAGAGGGAGAGGAAAAAGTATTCTTCCCTGAATTTTTCTCTCTTTATTTCAGCAATTTTCTTAGTGTAAAGGAGTTTTATATGTATGTGTGTAGTTATACCAATACTATAGTGCCCCACTAAGTCTTGTTTTTTGATTAATAATCAGCAAAACCATGCAGCACCAGAAGTCACATTAATGTACTTTTATTCATCATTGATTAGCACATAATAACGTTATTAAAAAATTCAGAGACTTATTGTACTTTAAAAGTGTTATTTTCACATAAAATGCACATATTTACTTGTATTTAGTGTTAAACTTATTGTACGGCTTTCACGAAATTACATTTTAAAAAATGTGGCGTTTATGGCTTTCATGGCCAAAAAGGTTGCAGACCCCTGCAATAGATGCTACCCAACTACACTGGAACCCTGTCATGCTCCCAAACTATGGAAGTCCTCAGACCTCCAAGAACCATATGCAGAATACTGTACTACAATGGGCCACGTCATAGCAAGGTACCAACACAGTTATTTTAGAAAAGAATGTTGGACAGTTGGATGAGAGCAGAGAACATGAAACAAAATGATATTACAAAAGAACAAAACCAGGGGAACTATAAAACCTCTTCTTTTTAGGGGACTGGTTTCTGTGCAATCATCTTTCTAATCTCATGCTGAAGTACTAAAACCCATCCCTCAAAGGAAAAGCAGATATTACTTTCTGGTCGGACAGAAAAGTCAGTGAATATCTATAGAAAATGTAAATAATCACCTGAAAATTCTGATTCCTCACTGAAAATTATTAGAAACACTAGGAGCTTCTGAATATGAGTAAAAATTGCTTTAGGAAAGTCCTTCCTCTGAAATCTATTCAGGACAATTTAAATTTACCTTTTGAAATAGCCTTCCATTAATTCTCTATCTGGTTGCCGAACATTCCTTCTACCAACTCAAACGCAGCATGTCAAAACCAAATTCATCTCCACCCCCAAACTACCTCTTCTCTTGGCTTTCCTTTCTCTGTCAATGTGCCATTATTTTGTCTGTTTCTCAGGTTTGGAAATTTGGTGCCATCTTTAACTTCTCCTTGACAGTACTGAGCCTCATTGTACTCACATATACAAACATATGTGTTAGTCCATCAGATCACGAGCACTCCTTAAGGGCTCACTGCCTACCATGTCCTATTAATGGCCAGAGTCACTGCCATCACCTCCGCTCAGGTTGGACACTTGGACTAGTGCTAGCATTGTCCCGCTGGTGAATTGGGCCAGTTTTTCCTGTGTCTTGTTGGCATGCTGTCTCCTGTACTTGGCTGTAGGCCTTTTGTCTTTCTTTGTACTCCCAGCACTGAGCACAGTATCTGCACATTTTTTTTTAATTAATTTTTTTGTTTAATCAACGCTTGCCCACTTTGCACTTCTCTCTGCTTCTAGGCCAGTGATGGCGAACCTTTTAGAGATGGAGGGCCGGCCCCTTCCCTCCAATGACTGCCAGGTGTGCCCCCGTTACCCCACAGAGGGGAGGGAGAAAGTGCTCCCATTTGACTGCTGGCCAGAGGGGTGGGTGAAGTGAGGAATGTCCCTAGCGGTGTGCAGAGAGGGGGAGGGGAGCGGCCCTAGCACTCGGCTTCCCTCCAGCTCTGCTGCCCACCCGAGTCCTCTGCCTTTCTAGTAACAAACTGGGGGTGGGGGCAGAGGGAAGCGGCAGCCACATGCCTACAGAGAGTGCTCTACGTGCCATCTTTGGCACCCCTGCCATAGGTTTGCCAGCATTGCTCTAGGCTTTTGTTCATCCTGCACAAAGCTGGCAAATTAACATTGCTTTCATCATAAACACTCAATTCAACAAATATTCATCAACTGGTTTCTCAATACAAGCCACTGTGCTGGGAAATTGGCATAGGAAGAGGAAAACAAAACTATTTCTGCCCTCCCTAATGCCCAAAGGAGAAAGGCTAAATCTTGCATTCCAGGCCCTGGCTTTACCCTACACTTTGAAACCTCCAGCTTCTTGTGGTTTTTTCTATACTAACCTTTAATTCTGGCTACATTGTTCGACTTTCTTGTTTCCTTTTCCAGAAGATCCTCTCATTTCCACATGTTATTATCATTTTTCAAGTTTCTGTAGAGTTACCCGAATAACTCCAACTCCCAACAATTTCCCCCTCAATCTCTAAGCCAAACCATCCCAGTCATTCCTTTGGCTGGCACTGCGCAGACTCCATTCGGAGTAGACTGCAAGGCTAGTGAGGGCAGACACCAAGCTTCTCTTCCACCCCAATCCCTTGATCCAATCATGCAGCCCACACAAAGCGCACAGCTCAGAACTTCACACCTACTTTGGAATCTCATCACTACTTGACTTTCTGTGGTTACTCTCCAAGAGTTGCTCTAAGAATAAATCAGTTCTGAAAATTCTTCAGACATTTTCAAGGTTAGTGTTGTGGCTTGTTAATGGTTGAGGGTAAAATTCACAAAGCAGCATTTTATTTTATTATTCATGCAAAAGTCAGTCATGCCTGTAGCTGGTAACAATCTAACTCTAATGAATGGGAATGGCAGTGCAGTCATTTCACGCCATGTTGGGTTTGTTCTCTCTTAACTCGGGGTAGCAGCTGCTTTGGTTCAGCACAAACAGTACCAGAGAACAGAGATAAGTGCGGAAGCCTGTTACACAGGAATGCTTTTATTTTCTTTGTTTCTGAAAGGCTTGCTGCGCTGGGCTCTTCTGTTACTGCAACCCCCTGGACATCCCAACTCTATTAGCTAAGGAATCTCCAACTGTAAGAAGAATAAACAGTCCTGAAAGCAGTTTCCGTTATGTTAGGGAAAAATGACTTTCCTTCAGGATACCTGACAAGTTACTCAACTGGCCATCCTGCCTCTATCCCCTCTTCCAAAAATTCTATGCTGCAGAGATGGTATCAAACACTCAATTTTGCCTAGTTACCTTTCGAGGCATTTGAGAAGTTGAAAGCAACAGGTATCAACTCAAAGTTTCGTTTTAAAATTTTACTTCCTGCCAACAGATACTACTCTTAAATCTTTTGTATTTTAATGGAAAAATTTTTAATATCTTTTCAGTCTCTAAAAAATTTAAGGGCATAATAGAGTTCATTGTAAAAGTAAAACTTTCTCCAATTTTTTGGAGGGGAGAGAAGAGAGATGGGACGAGGGAATGTAAACACATTCATGAGCTGCCTGAATAGTTCTTTCAATGAATTAAAAAGCTAAAAAAATAAAAAATAGGGATTCTTTATAAAAAAGAAAGTTTGACGGAGGAAGAGAAATGGATTCATGATCCAAGGCAAGTCACTTGACTTCCCTGGGCCTCAGTTACCTCATCAATAAAATGACACTGCTGAAGTCCCTTTCAGCTCCAGTTAATGTGAGCTTGTTATGCTGAGGTGGATATTAATGACTAGGGGACCTTTTTGAAAAGCAAAAAAAGTAAATAAAACACAGGCTATAGACAAGAACTGAAAAATAGGTTCAGAAAATGAACAGAAATGTATGTATTTTCAGGATCAGATGCTTAAGGAACCGTCTAAATGGAAGCTTTTTTTTATAGCATACTGATCATTTGTTGCCATTTTATTCAATATAGCAAATGCCTGACTAGACTGCTAACCCACTAGATAGTCTAAGAGGCTAGAATATTGAGGTAGTAATGGGATTATTTGATAAACTGTCCCTTTTCACATCTGCCCAGGGCTTAGGAAGAATGAAGTACTGCCTGTCCTCTGCATTTATGGTCCAAGTTTGATCAACAAATTTTTCTAAAGCAAAAAAAAAAAAAAAAAAATCTACAAGCTGTTCTTCAGAGAAGAGCAAAGCTAGACATATGGCTCCAGTCAAAAGAAGTGGAAACACCCCCAACAGGCAGCTTTTCAGATATTGCTTGGTCATTTGACTGCATGAACATTGAAAGTTGCCATAACCTTATTTAAGTTACTCATTGACAGTCAGAAGTGAGAATAACTGTTGTTCCTCTGCCCCAGAAATCTTCAGGATTATGACTATTGTTTCTAGCCTGGTTTTTAAAGCCAGTCTTTCCTTCCCAAACTGGCTCCAACTGCACCCTTGTAGTCTTACTTCATAGGACAAGAGTTTATGAGTTCTGTTCTCTGCTTCTATGCCATTCTAGGTCTTCCCTCTTCTCTCCAACTTCCCTCAGAGCAGAGCTCAGGTGCTAAACAGGCATGAGGTCATTCCCCAAGTCCTCACAGGCGGTAGGGACCTTTCCTGTTTTCAGAATGACTTCCTATTCATTTATCAGTGTGCACACTACATTCTTCTAGGAGGAGAAGGCAAGCTCTTTCAGGGCAGGGGCTACTTTGACTTTGTATTCATAGCTCCCAGAATAGTGCCTTACATATAGTAGGGGCCAGATAAACACCTACTAAAACAGGATCATTAAATTGCAAGCAGAGAGAATCATGCTTCCTCCTCCAAATACCCTGTAATTTCATAGAATAATTAAAAAGGGGTACCTTTAAAAACAGTTTTGGGACCTTAGTGGTCAACCTGTTCAATGCTCTCATTTACAAATGAGGAAATAATGGCTCAGGGAGGTGAAGAGATTTACCCAAAGTCAATTGGGTGCAAAGTTCTGGAAAGCCAAGTGGATGGATCCTCTGGGTCCTGATGGGACACCAGAGTTAGCATTCTTTCCTCCCCCTGTGCATTTTCCTAGTTTTCATGTAACAGGTTTAAAATTAGTGTTCTCCATAATATATTTTCTGCTAGCCAACACAAACATACTATTTCCAATTCACTGAGATTAAATAAATCGTGTTTTAATTCTTCTATTCAAATAACTGGTTATAATAAACAATTCTCTTTTTGCTATCAAATCATTCACATCAAAATTACTGCATTACTTCTAACAATATGGTATACATTTCAGAATGAAATGACTCAACAACTATGCTCTATTTAGATTGCTTTCACACTCATCAACAAATTTAAGGTATAGATTTTTGCTTATATGCTGGCAAGTAAGTCTGGAAAAATAAGAGAAAAATACACTACTCAGGTTCATTTTTTTGCATAGCTGTTTATGGGGAATGAATTACCCTACCCCTTGCAGGGTTTGATTGTTAGGTAGTCTGCCATGTCCAAAACCCATTATCAACAAAATTTTTTTTAAATGAAAATTTTCTTGATAGATAAATTTAGAGAAAGTATAGCTAACTCCCCACCTCTCTCTCAGTGCTTGTTATAATTACAAGAATAAGTTAGAAGTATGGCATCTAAGTATAGCCAGTTCACATTTTGGTACATTTTTTCCTAGCATTTAGGGAATTAAAAACATAATCTGGTTTCTACCACTGCATTTAAACAGATTTTGGCTATTGACACACTCTAAAGCTAATGACAGAACATCAAGAATCATGTAGTCATGACCAAGAATAAACCCTTTAGCCCTATTACTCTTCAGTACCTATGAGCAACCCAAAGAAAAAATGCTTCTCATCTTTCATCCTCGTAACATTTTCCATTATTTGAATTTTTCAATAAAAAAAGCTTACCCACATTCATATTTGTTTGTTACCTCTAAGAGAAATGGGAGAGAAGCATTGCCTTTAGTGCTCCTGTAGTGAGTGGGCTGTTATAGGGCATAAGTCTTGTCCAACAAATTAAATCTTAAGTGAGAATTACTCATTTATCCCTCAAGTCCTCACAGATCTCCTGTTGTAAATGCTACTGACCAAAAGGCAGGAGGGTGGAGGTGGGACCATATGTTTAAAATGGGAGTGAAATCTGAACTCGGGCAGCCTCCAATTGTGTGTTCAAGCAAATATAAATATTCCCTAAACTAAAGCAAATACAGCTCTGTGTGATGACCATTAGCACAGCAGGGAGGCACCAATATGGAAAATGTATCGAAGCAAAATCCCAGCAGATGTGACAGCATTGTACAATTCTCATGTTCTAAGATTACTGAGAGGCATAGAAGAGGGTTGTGAGGGAGAGAGGGATTATTCAATACTAGCCTGCCACATTAATTTTACTCAAATATTTATTCCTTTATATAGCTGGGCAAGAATTATTTTTTTTAAGCCCTTACCTTCTGTCCTGGAGTCAATACTGTGTATTGGCTCTAAGGCAGAAGAGTGGTAAGGGTAGGCAATAGGGGTCAAGTGACTTGCCCAGGGTCACACAGCTGGGAAGTGTCTGAGGCCAGATGTGAACCCAGGACCTCCCGTCTCTAGGCTTGGCTCTCCATCCACTGAGCTACCCAGCTGCTCCCTGAGCAAGAATCATTTTAAGGGGGTCTTTGGTCGCATGTAGTACAGAAATGTTATGCTATAGCTAAAGAGGCACTTAACACATGAGGGTGAAGGGAGAAGGAAAGGAAGAGGGCAGAGGAATGGGATTAAAATAACTTTTAAGAAAAAACTTCAACGGGAATTTTCTCTTGTTTTAGGATGGAAGTAAGACAGCCTGACATGTATTGCCCAGGAAGTTTTCATGACCCAGTAGCCACTGTTCTCTTCTGGATACAGATCTATGAATATTACATGGGAAGAGAGACTGATTACATTAGAAGAAAGGTTTCAGTGCTAAGAACCACAAAGGAAATATTCATGCTTGCATCTCCTTTTAGCATTTTAACAGCTCAATCTAGGTAAACAGAGGTCACAAAGGGCCCAAAGTTAAAAGTGTGTCACACACTGCTGGTTTCTTGGTAAAATGTGTGTTTACTAATTTGATAAAGAGCGAAGAATGAAGATTCAAAATACATTTACCACAAGAACAGTTTCTACCACCCAGCAGGTTTACTAGAGTTTAACTATTCAGTCTTTATTTTTTATTTTATTTTAAAAAACTCTTACCTTCTGTCTTAAAATCAATACTGGGTATTGGTTCTAAGGTAGAAGAACAGTAAGGGCTAGGCAATGGGGGTTAAGTCACCGGCCCAGGGTCACACAGCTAGGAAGTATCTAAGGACAGATTTGAACCCAGGACCTCCTGTCTCTGGGTCTGGCTTTCAATTCACTGAGCCACCCAGCTCCCTGAAGTGTTTCAGTCTTTAAGCTCCATCTTACTTGATCTAGAAGTAAGAATTCAGGAAAAGAAAGGTGAGGATTGGAGGATAAGACAAAATTATTCTATTTTTGTATTGTTAGGGAATTACTTTACTACTGAAAATTTCTATGGCAAAAATAATATTTTAATCATAACATGACACAAAATGCTAGTTTCAATAAGAATACTTGCAGTTAGCAATATATTTGCTTAGTTCTAGCTTGGTTGCTCAATTGTTTTCCCTACATTTGAATATGCCATGAAATTTACATAATGTAAACTCTTCCAAGTAGAATGGCTAATTTTGTATTTCATACTAATAAAAAATACAACTGATTTCTCTTTTCCTTTCCTTGTGTAGTGGGTATTAATTCAAGAGGGAAGTATTTGTAATAATTTCTTTTCTAATTTCCTAAGTTTGTAGGCTTAACTTGCTTAAAAACAAAACGACTTTTCTACCAAAACAAATCAAGATGTCATGAAACAGAGGCTAAGATTCATTCCAAAGGGAAAGTAGCAGGATGGAATGAGCAAGAGCTAGTCTTGGCATCAGGAAGACCTATGTTCAAATCCTTCCTAGATATTAGCTGTGTGAGCCTCGGCATACAACCTAACTATACTTGAATCTTAATTTTCCTGCTTATAGAAGAGGACTAACACTTATATCTAGATCTACCTGCTTCACATGATTGTGGTGAAGATAAAAAGAGAGTTGGCCAGTCTGGAGAGGGAGGTCTGGGTTTAAATGTAACTTCAGACACTTCCCAGCTGTGTGACCTTGGGCAAATCACTTAACTTCAATTGTCTAGCCCATACCATTCTTGTGCCTTGGAACCAATATTGATTCTAACACAGAAAGTAAGGTTTAAAAACAAACAAACAGGATCAAAACAGAGCATTTATGGCAAGTACTTTGCATGTCTTAAAGAGTTAGGTTAGTTGTCAGTTTATTGTTATTATAGTGAGAAGTAGGAAAAAGGAGAAGGTTATAAGAATTTAGGATGGAGTTCCTCTCTGCTCTTAGTTACTCAATCATGCCTTCTCATTTTGTCTTTCTAAAACTGATTCAGGGTAACTTTAGCTAAAAATATAGGTCCATGTTCCCAGCTGTGAAGGAAAACTTTTATATCTTAATCCAGTTTAAAGTATAAGATTCTCCAGCAGCAGCAGGCATAATTGAAGTGTATTTGCTTCAGCCAAACCCAGGAACCATGTTAGAGCCACCTGTTAAACTACGGATAGAGTTTCAGGTGTATATTACAGGCATTTGAAAAGGTTCTCAAACCTGTAGATGGCCTCTCACTCCCATAAGGTGTAAAGATGGCTGGGGGAAGGGAAGAGAAGAAAAAGAGGTTCTCTCTTGGAAATTCCATAACCTAAAGGTTTTTTTTTTTTTTTTAAACATGGCACATAAGGGAGAGAGTTTAGACCATAAATACAAAAAGTGCTCCCTGCTGAAATGTGGAACCATTATAGATAGACTTGGCAAAAAGTCTTCTGCTGAAGAGATGGATGGATGGATGAAAAAATAAGATAGGGTTAAGAACTCTAGGTTTGTTCCTGACAAACTTTTCCTTCTTTAGCTTGTAGCTTTAGGGTAAGAGAATATATACAATTATCCCCTGAAAACAAGTGCTATAGTTTAGGTTGGATTAAGCAGTTAACAATTTTCTTTTCTTTCTTTCTTTCTTTTTTTTTTTAAATTTTAAACCCTTAACTTCTGTGTATTGACTTATAGGTGGAAGAGTGGTAAGGGTAGGCAATGGGGGTCAAGTGACTTGCCCAGGGTCACACAGCTGGGAAGTGTCTGAGGCTAGATTTGAACCTAGGACCTCCCGTCTCTAGGCCTGGCTCTCAATTCACTGAGCTACCCAGCTGCCCCAACAATTTTCTTTTAATAGTGGAAATGTGGGCCTCTATTTGTAGCTATCTTAGCACCTTAAACAGTTTTAGAAGGATAAAAATAAGGTGATGACTAAGTGGTTGGGGGAAAGAGGGACTTCAGGCCTGAATTCTGCTTGTTTTTTCCTTCTCTTTGTAATAAAACCAATAGCTTTTATTTCAATTTTTTAAGATGTGCAAAGCATTTTACAGGCATGATCTCATTTGAACAGTCTTCATGTAAAACAATCTTTCCTTAACAACCTTGGATAAATGGATCTTAGTATTTCTACCTCCTTAACTCCACAATAATTTTCAAGTTACTTCCATATGGGTCTGAATCTACAAATCATTCCCTTTAGTCAAAGTGCTCCTTCCTGTCAGTTTTGCCTCTGGAAGCAACATAAAATTAAAAAGTCATAAGAATGGGAATGTCAAAATGTCAAACCCACTTGCCAAACAATAACAAAAAATGCCTGCCTGAAAAACTCATTCATGGCATTCCATAAAGATGGCTAAAACTCAGACCTGACTTCTGAATTTCTTTTAATACAGGCAACATAACAGTTCCCATACAGTAATGTGTTACCAGGTCATAAATCCTCAAGAGAAACAAACCAGGGAATAAAGGAATTCTCTCAGTGAAAGAATGCCTTTAAAAAGGCTACTTATATGCTGCTATCCTCAAAAAAGCAAGTTTCAATTTCCTGCTTTGCTCTATGATTATGCTGCACCCTGGGTGAATCTAATAGTAAAGTCACCAGCAGGTAGGGACCGACCCATCCATCACCAAGCAGAGAGTCAATAGGGGTGCTCTTTCAACCCATAGAGGAAGTCTGCAAATGTTGTACTCATAATATAGCAACTGGAGTTGATGGCAGAGAGAAAAGAGACAAAGGATTTGTTTCAAAGGAAGTTATCCAACAAGGTGTATATTACAGGCATTTGAAATGGTTCTCAAACCTGTAGATGGCCTCTCACTCCCATAAGGTGTAAAGTTGGATAACTTCCTTTGAAACAAGTAAGAGGCAAAAATCAGATAAGTAAAGTCAAAACAGTCAGAATAAATCCTTAGTGGTTCTGTTGATTTTAAAAAACGATTTCCTTGGAACTTTACTTCAATAATTAATTGGCTCCTAATGTTTGAATGCTCAGCTTGCTAGCCTGAGACCACTCTGAAGCAGCCTGAAATTGCATGAGGACTTATCCAAAATTGTATTAATTAATGAGGGAACACACCCAAGGTTGGTCCATTAAGGATTTCACATTTTTGTTGCTTTGAAAACTGCTTGTAGATATACTTTAGTTGGGCAATTTCATTTTCCCCTCCATTTTCCCCTGCTTTATGATAACTAACATTTTTCTTCTAAGCACATTTCCAAATTCTCTCTCTCAAACAAAAAGAAAATTTCCTTAGCACCAAAATGCTTCAAATTTCCCTCAACTATGGATTTTAGCAGTTAAAACATTTAAGGGATATCTAAAATCGTTCCTCTAAATATTTACTCTACATGATCACCGCCACTCCTCTCCAAAAGTCATGCCAAACACAAGCAATTTTTTCCTTTAATGCTGCAAATTCTCTGGAGTTCAAAGGAAAAAAAAAGGTATATGTGTAGAGAAAGAGTAATCTTAGAAGGTAAATGACTAATTCAACAAAGTCCAGTGCCATTCCTAACAAAATATAGGATCATTACTGTCTGGCTTAATGATATTGTACTATACTTTTGGACAGCTTTTTGCAAAGATCTGGCTCAGGCCAATCTCAGCCACTCAGCACTAGAAACATTTGGAGCACTATATAAATGTAGATGAAGAGATTCAGTAGTAAGTATAACTTTCTTTTCTTCTCCTACTACAGCCTGAACCCCCTATAAACAGAAAGGAGAGGCTGGAGGGAGAGGTAGGTGTGGGTGCCAAAAGGTCTGTAGGGATTACAGAGCTGCTGCTTACTTACACATCTTACTACTGATGGTGGGAAAAGAGCCATAAAGGTCACCTCCTGGAGACTGGTAAGAGTCTAGAGAGAAGGACTGAGACAGACAACATTTGATGAACACACTTGTACTCAGGTTCTGTTTTCCCTTCCCTTCCTTCCTCTCTAGGAGGTGGGTATTTCAAACATCCATTAACTAGAGAGGAAAAAAAATAGTCATTGAATTCAGAGCTGAAAGAAATCATAAAGGTCATCTGATCCCCTTCCTTCAGAAGAAGAAACTGTGGTCCAATTAAGACAATGTTGAATTTTCCTCTCATGTAAAAGTTAGCAACATTCTAAAAGTTATTCAAGGTAATTACTGTCAGCAGATGACTAGAACACAAAAGAAAAACACTTGAAATCATATGATGAACTTTTCTACTGCCTCTTGATAAAGGCTCTACTACTACTAACCTGAAAAATGTCCTTTATTCTGTTGGTACAACTTAGAGCAATTCTCATTAGTCTGGCAGACAAAGAAATGAATTGTAGTGATGCCTTAATTTAAGACACATGCCCAAAATGAAGTAAAAAACAATCACTTCTCTCCAAAATGCATACACTTGAATTCTATATTCTAATTTCTAGTTTCTTCAGCTCTTGGGGTACATTTGAACATTTATTTCTAATAGCGTAGCACTTTAAAGCCAGTAGAAAAATAAATTAAAACTGCAGTAAAATTAGAGTTTTTCATGGTCCTTCTCCCCTTCTAAGGACTTTTTCTAGACATGTGGTTAATGAAGTTGTCTTTAGTCAGTATAAGCAATAACCAGGATAGGAAATTACTATAAGTTAATTATGTGCTAAGATTGTTCTAGTACTACTTCTTTGGCACACAAAAAGAAATATTATCCCATTAACCATATATTTTTTTAAGCTGACTACCCCCACTTTAATTTCTCATCCAGTACCAATATCTCAATAAATTTTAACAAAAGCAGACAAAAGGTGCATAAGTCATCACATTACTTGGGTTTCAAATGAATACAATCCAACAAGAGGATCAGCATGGCGTAAAGCAGAGATACAAACTCAAAGAGAAATAGGAGTCATTAAACTGTATATAAGGATCTCTGCATGTTGATTTTGAAAACCATCTAGTCTCTATGTTTTGTCAGGATTCTAAACCCTTTTCAACTGTCAGAAACTCTGCAGTTAAGTTTTGCAGGGCTAATATGACCTTTTTGCACTACATAAATAATTCCCACTTACATTTTAAACTGGACTGGGCTGCACTCAGAGGTGGCATTCAATTCAAAATTTTGGCTCAAATTTTGCTTCAGACACTTATTAGCTGTGTGACCTTGGGGGGCAAATCACTTTCCTTCATTTCTCTCATCTGTAATATGAGGGGGTTCTCCATGGCTTCTAAGGCTCCTCCCAATTCTAAATCTCTGATCCTAAGGCAAGAGATACATGTATCTTTCTCATGTCATGTCCCACCCAGCTCAACAAGGAGGTAGGCCCCTCCTACCTCCTTCTGGACTATTCTTTACAAATTCGAACAGGAAAAGCTTCTAAATTATATCACAGATTTTTAAGAAATTCATAGTGATGATTGAATACATACTCTGACATAAGGCACTAATATGTATTTGGCACTGAGGTGGGATATGATGAGGGGTAAGTTTGCAGTCTAATATGAGGTAAGACATGCACACTGAAATAAATACAAAGTAGAGTAGGGAAATGCATGGAAAGTACACAGTGTTATGAGAGTTTACAGAAGAGAAAAAGAACATTCTGGCTGTGGGAATTAGGGCAAAGGAGGCATTTGTGCATAACTTTTGATACTAAATGGAAAACAATTCTGTCATCCCCATGGCACTTGAGAATATATTTCCTGTCTATTTTTTTCAGTGTTTACCCATAAAATATCTAGTGGTTGTGTGAACTTATGATGGACCTTAGTACATATAATAATAATAATTGATAAATCCAAAATGGAGATCTGATTATCCATCATTTTCTTTTAAGATAATTGACTGGGGCAGCTAGATGGCTCAGTGGATTGAGAATCAGACCTAGAGATGGGAGATTCTAGGTTCAAATCTGGTCTCAGAAAGTTCCTAGCTGTGTGTCCTTGAGCAAGTCACTTAAACCCCCATTGCCTAGTCCTTACTGTTCTTCTGTCTTAGAACCAAAGCACAATGTTGATTCTAAGGCAGAAGGCAAGGGTTAAAAAAATAATAATAGAATTTTGGGCACTGAATTTGAATTCCAATCTAACCAGTCATTAAAAAAAAATTCCCTGTGTTATTAGAAGACAATGAGACTTGCTTCTTCTGTGATAATTTTTGATGCAACTGAGTAATTATGTTAAGATCAAAGAATGCTTTATACCAAGGAAGTTTTGAACCTCAAGTTTACCAAACCTGAGACACTGTATTCAGAGGTCTGTAGTTACAGCTCTATCACTTGCTAATTGTATGATCTTAGTGGAAAAGTTGGTGGAGTTCAGAACATGGGTGTGAATCCTAGCTCGAGTCCAGACCACTCACTAACCATGTGACTGTAGGCAAATCATGACACTTCTCTGGGCCTCAGTTTCTTCATCTGTAAAAAGAGAGGGCTGACAAGAGGGCCTCTGGATACTTTCCAGCTCCTGGTGTATGATCCAAGGACTAACTCGTAAGGAAAGAGAACACTTTTGTTTTACCTTTCTATCCCCAGGGACACAAATGTACTGTATACAACAGGCTTTAAAAAACAAACCAACCCTTTCCTTCTGTCTCAGTATTAATTCTGATAGGCAAATAAGGTTAAATGCCTTGCCCAGGGTCATCCAGATAGGAAGTGTCTGTGGCCACATTGGAACCCACATCCTCCAAACTCCAGGCTTGGTGCTCTCATGCACTGTGCTACCATGTTGCCCTACAGAAGGGTATTAATTAGTGTTTGTTATTTTGTTCAATTCCAGTAATCTAAAATGGGGATTATACTTTACCTGCATGGAGGCGGAGAGCCAGACTTGATAATCTCTTATAATCCTTCTAGTTCTAAATTTTTGAAAATGTTATCAAAGCTTTTTTTTTCTTCATATCACCCTTTTCCCCATGAACTCTCCTTATACATAATGAAAGAAGCTGATATAGTAACTGCTTCTAATAATATAGACAATATTCTATTCTAGTAGCCCTGCTTCTCTGCTATGAGAAGAGGATGTTTAATTATTTGTGTTCTTCAGGGCTTTCACTGGTTTTTCATTTCTTTTTAGAGTTCAGCTTTTTTTTAGGAGACTTTTCCCATTTATATTTTTGTGGTTCAACTGGATATTGTTCTTTTGGTTCTGCTAAGCCCACAATACATCAATTTATTCAACTCTTCCCATGTTTCTTTGAATTCCTCATATTTTTTACTTCTTACTGCATGACATATGAATGTAAATGCAAGAGTAAGGCAAGAGAGGAACTCAGGACCTCCTGTCTCCAGGTCTGGTTCTCTATTCACTGAGCCACCTAGCTGCCCCATGGTTCTGTATTTAACTTCCTTGGGATATATAAATCATTCTATGATCTTAAGACAAATTAGTCTATTTGGATCTCTGCTCAGCAAATGATTGCAAAAATCGGCTCTGCCTACGCTATCATGTGGATGGGCATACAACTTGAGCCCGAAATGTCTTGTAAATTGTATGAGAGCCTTCAATTCATTTATTGATAATCTTCCTCAGTTTTGTTTCCTCAACACTGAAGAAGATTTGGATTTGAAGTTAGAGGTACTGAGTTCAGATTCCAGCTCTGCCACTAACAGAGTGACGTCACGCAAATCATGTAAGATCTCTGGACTTTAGTTTTCTCTGTAAAATTATGGGGCTGGAAAAAAATGATTTCTGAGGTCCCCTCTAGTCTTAACTCTTTGATTCTATGACAATTAAAATAAGAAACCTAACTGGGCCTCCTTGTTTCTCATCTTCCTTCTCTCCAATTCATCTTCTATACCAGAGATGTCAAACACATGACTACCACATTCCTAAGTGCTGTTCAAACTAGATTAAAATACAATTGGGGAGGGGGGGGGGGGAAGCGGGGTA
Source organism: Gracilinanus agilis (assembly GCF_016433145.1). Lineage (NCBI taxonomy): Eukaryota > Metazoa > Chordata > Mammalia > Didelphimorphia > Didelphidae > Gracilinanus > Gracilinanus agilis. Next base: position 485,794,365 of record NC_058133.1, on the reverse strand, counting down.
GTTCAGTGGATTGAGTCAGGCCTAGAGACGGGAGGTCCTAGGTTCAAATCCGGCCTCAGACACTTCCCAGCTGTGTGACCTTAGGCAAGTCACTTGACCCCCATTGCTCACCCTTATCACCTAGGAGCCAATACACAGAAATTAAGGTTTTAAAAAATATATATATAATTGGGAGGGGACAGCTGGGTAGCTCAGTGGATTGAGAGTCAGGCCCAGAGACAGGAGGTCCTGGGTTCAAATATGACCTCAGACACTTCCTAGCTGTGTGACCCCGAGCAAGTCACTTAACCTCCCTTGCCTAGCCCTTACTACTCTTCTGCCTTAGAACCAATACCCAGTATTGATTCTAAGACAAAAAGGGCTAAAAAAATAATATGTGAAATATTTAACAAAATAAATAAAAATACAATAAATTGCAGACATTACATTTAAAAAGTAATACAATATGTACTTGCAGGGATCCTTACTCATGATTTCCATGGCCCCTGTTTCTATTTGAGCTTGATCTTATTGTTCTACACAACTATTAAACTACTATTCCTAAAAAACTCCTCTCTTCAGAAGTTAAAAGTCCTCCATGTAATCCAGTTCTAATCTACCTTTCTAGGCATTAACTGTTTAGTGCACTTGGTGTTCCAGCTGAACAAAACTATTTGCTATCGTCTAACATGACATTCCATCTTTTCCCATGCCTTTGCCCAGAATGTTCCCTTAGGGCCAGAAACTTCCTCCTCAGACTGTGATTCTTGGACCTCTTTCCTACCTTCAAAGCTCAATTCAATGGCAATTTTTACAAGAGGCCCTTTTTGGTTTGCCCACTTGTTAATGAACTTAGCCAAATTACTTTGTATAGACATCTAGTATTTACTTGGTAGCCTACATGCTGTAACCACCCCCTCAAAAGACTGTAAACTCCTGGAGGGCAGGAACTGTTTAATTTTTGCCTTTGTATCTCTATGGCTGAGCATATGCCTGGCACATCATAGACATTAAAGGCAAAAAATCCATAATGGCTCCATTTATTAGTACATGTGTCACAAATGCTTATATCAATGAATTCTTGTTATGCTAGCAAAGCTGTTATTAAGAAATTTCTATTTTTTAAAGGGATTTTAATCCCTCCCCATTTTTAATCAACTTGATGTTAATGACAATGTTCTCAATTGCATGAAAGACAATTGTAGGAAGAAAAGAGTCCAAGTACAGCACAATTAAAATTAGTTTATATTATCTTTGAGGGGAAAAAAAAGAGGTGATATCACTGCCTTTGTAGTAAATAACAAATATCTGTAGTAGTACTATACAAGTTCAAAGTCTGAGGCAAAAACTCATAAGACAATCTATGTATATACTAGGCATACAACATGATAATAATCAAAAATGTTATCTAAAAATCAAGAAGACCAATTCCCTTCAAGCATGACATTTTTGAAAATTTTCCTCCTATCATAATTTATTAATGACATTTCTTTCTAGGATCAGGATATTTCGAGAAAGGAGAAGTTAAGTTTTTTAGTAAAGTAGGAAATAAAATGAAATCAAAAGAAAAGTGATTTCACATCCTTATTTATACGGCTATGCCAATGTTTGTTAACCTTAGTGAAGACTAATGACGACTGAGTCTGGTCAATGCCGTTTGTAGATGGATTCAAAGTAAACACAGAAAGCACCATTGCACGCAGAAGGATGAGGGCTCCTCTGTGGCACAACCATATTTGATAGAATGGAACTCTAAGCAGGATGTAATTTAACAAGGGAAGCAGAGGCAAGTGCAAGTGTGCATATTTACACATAAGGATGATTGTATGTGTGGGTGTATGGTGTATCTTAGATTGCTACAGCTTCCAATTTGGAAATAGGTTTCTTCTTTCCCCTACATCCTTCTTATGGCACCTCATACAGACTGGTAGTGAAAAGACTGGGATAGACAGAAGGCCAACAGCATACCATTCAATTGGGAGAATTCAATTCTGAAAGTCACTTCAGCTGATTCCATAACACAGGACCACCAGATCATAGCCACCCCTTTGACTGGCTTTAGTGGCTGCCAGAGACATGTGTGCACATCTTGGGGATTACAGTTGCTGACAGTGATGCAGTAACTGGAGGGGATCCTATGTTCCAGGAAGTAAGGGCTAGAACCTTATAGTATATAAGTAATATACTATATAGTATATATATATAGTATATTAATATAGTAGTTCTGAACACGACAGCAACACAATCTGTTGTACACCATCTTTCACTATCCCCAAAGTAATTCTGCATGTCCTAGAAAGAAAGATGCCTTTGACCTCATGGTGAAACACAAACCCTGAGATGCTAGCCACTAGTTCAGCCAGAAAACCAAAGACAAGAAAATAACAGTTTCTATATTTATGGGTTTCTACACCATATGGCAAAGCACCCAAATGGCCCAGACTCAATGGAGGCGACTGTCCCTATGAGTATATATGGGGCACTGTTAATATTCTCTGCACTAAGAGAAATGTCTGTGCCCAAAGTAAGTTTGTTTTAGACTTCCACTGCCAGAAAAAGAACTCTAGTAATCCAGAAGATGAAGTAGTAGATGAGGAGAGTTCTGAGACAGGTTATTGAGGGTTGATCTTCATTCTTCTCAATGCCATACTACAAAGAGCCTGGGCAGACAGCAGAAGGGGAGATGGGTAGGAGGGATATATGAGTAAGTAAGCCTATGCATTTACTAAATCATGTTTTTACATCTGAAAAGATAATTTACAATTATACCCTGAAAGTCTAAAAATCAATAATGATTTTTTAAAACCACATACTGTGTTTTGGTCTGGCACTTATTTAATTCATCCAAACCCAAAATGAGGTTTATGTCACTGACTGACAGAGCAACCCTTTAATACCCTATAATCATGACCTGAAATTGATGATAATGAAAATTTGTAATTCGGTCTGACCAGGGAAACAGATACTAGATGCTAGACCAAAACGAAAAAAGGTGAAAGGCTCCCTCTCCTTACTGTTTCTGCAGCATAGTCCTTGCTAATCAGGGCTAATCAGTTTTTTCTCTTGTGATTTAATAACAGTGTGCTGTCAAGATGTGCACCTCACATTTTCTGAGAGTACTTTGAAAGGAATGAACCTTTACCTACCAATAATGAAGGATTTTAAAATTTGTTTCCCTGTCACCTATGACTTTTTTTCAGATAGATTTTAATTAGGGCTTTGTGTTTCTCAACTGAGTTAAATGAAGGTAGATTATTCCCTTCAACACTACTAAAGTAATGCTCCTGAAGGCTCCTGGGGTTCTCACTGGCTCACATCAATGACAAGATTGTTACTTAATACCCAAATTATAAGAATCCAACCCTCAAGTTCCTATGGGATGTCTTTTGATTCATATGAAAACACCTGACACTCTCTTACCCCCACCCTATGATAAATGATTCCTATGGTCTAGATTAGATAATAAAAGAAAAATATACCAGGTCATTAATTTATTTGCAAAGAATTTCAGTCTGTGTCTGCTAAGTGGTAATAATAACTACATACAATTTTCCTTAAGTTTCATTTTCTAGCATTAACTCTAACTTGTTCCAAAGCAAAACATATTCTACATTTTCCTAGTGGGTGAAATTAGAATTTTGCACTCACAGTAAGGACCAGGGATCACATTTTGGAACCATCTGGTTATCTTCTTCAAAAACTAATCATAACTTTCCCAGTAAGTAGGTGTGAAGTTCAGGGTGCTGCTTAAATAATATCCATTTAGTGTTAGGGATGAAACTGGTTAGGCAAGAAGCACATCCTCTAGTTTTCTAAAGTGTACTCCATTAAACAGTTTAATCACTATGGTGACTGGAAGAACCACTATTTTTGGGGTGAAATGGAATGTGAAAGGAAAAATAGATGTTCAGGGATGGACTAGGTAAACCCTTCCCACCTTCCGGCTTTATGACAGGATTCGATTCTTAATAGTTATACAACATAAACAAGAGGAAAGCAGTGGAATAGATCATAGACTGAGAACTGGAAAGTGCCCCAGAAGTCAAGTCCAATCTCTTTATTTTAGAGATGAAGAAACCAAGGCCTTGGAGATGAGGTGATTTGTACAACTTAGTGGGGAGGGAAAGAAAATGAATCACCTTTTAAACATTAAAAAAATTAAAAAAAAAAAAAAAAGAAAAATCTCCCCTTAAGGCAGGGTTTTCCCAACTATGGGGTAGAAAAGCAATGATCTAAATTACTGGATATTTTCTACTACAATTCCCACCAAAATATACCCACTTTTTCCAATGAAAAGTTAGTGAAGTCAAGTGAATCTGTTCCAAATGGTGGGCAGCAGCAAAAGGAGAGCAGCCCCAAAGGGTTGCAGGAATGACTCCAGGAACCCCAAACACTGGTCTCCATTTCTTCCTCCTCACTTGGGGGAGGTAGAGGGAAGAGTACCCATCCCTCTTCAAAGTTTCAAGGATTTGAGGGTAAAATGATATGGTGTAAAAGAGGGCTGGTTTGGAGCTAAGAGGTTTAGGGTTCCAATCCTGACTGCCACTTGTGACCTGGGTGCATTTGTGTCCATCGTTCCACATCCTCAGAACCTCATTTCCTTCAGCTGGAAGAGGAGAGGGTTGGACTAGACCACCTCAAAAGTCCTTTCATCTTAAAATCTAGGGTACCATGTCAGCAATGCATGACAATTTAGGATACCGTGATAGCTATTGTCATTTTATCACTCACTGTATGTTTAAATTGTTATAAAAATTATTTAAAATATTTTTGAATAATTTTATTTGAATAAAACACAAGCTAATTATTCATATAAATTGCTTTGCATCAAGCATAAAAGGGAAGAAATCACCATATTAAGTTGGGAAACACTGCCTTAATGGTTGATGACAATTTTCCTTTGTAAATTAAAATATCCCTCAAAACAAAGCAAAACAAAAAAACAACAAGAAAGCAGAGATTATTTGGATTTTCATCTCCAGGAGCAAGATGCTTATGGGAAAGTCACATCCATTCTTGTTCCTGTGAGAAACTTTCAATGACTGGGATTCTTTGCATCTTGTCCAGTAAAGATGATTCCCTTCCTTAAATTCAATAGACATTTATTAAACATCCATACAAGATTGTAATGCGCACACACACAGAGTGGGCAATTATTACATAATTTCACTTTTCTTCCCAATTGCTGTCCTTGAAATATCAATGAAAATGCTAATTCTACACCCCTCCCCCCATTACACATACACTCAAAATGACACCTCAGTGGGTCATCTACTCCAAACTATACCTGAAAGGAGAAATCCTCTTACAGCGGTTGCTAAGTGGTCTTCTAGGCTTGGTTTACAAACTTTCAAGAAAGGGAAACCTGCTCTCTTCCCTAAGGATACCCATTCCATAGCTCTGTTAGTAAGATTTTCATGACAATAAGGTTACAATACACATGCCACTTCATAACTTCTAGACAATATTCCTGTTTCCACTTTCCAGGACCCAAAGGCACAAATTTGATTTCTCTTTTCACACAGCCTTCTTTACTTGTACAGAGCATCATCTTCAGTCCTCTCCTGTCTCCAAACAAGTAGTATTTATTAAACGCCTGTGTGCCCAGCACATTGCTAGTCTTCTCTATAAATAAAGCTCTTCACTATAATCTGACTAGACACCTCTATATGTTCTCTAGCTTTAGCAAGGTCTCTCCTAAACTATGGCATCAAGCACTGATTCGATTGTTCTAGACATGTCTCACCAGGGAGGTCATTACCACTCACTGAAGCCTAAGATGACTTTTGTGTTTTCTTGGGCACCATATCACTCCTCTGACCCATTTAGTTTATAGACCAACAAGGCCCTTGGACTTTTCCCTCTTGAAAAGAATAGAGACATTACCAGAACACTTTCATCTTTTAGTTGATTTTATGAACCCATGGCTAAGACTTCATATTTATTTCTAGACACTAGCCCAGGGGTCAGCAACGTATGGTTCTTTCTGCAGGAGCCATAAAGTCAATTTTTTTTCAGGTACTGTTAGAGGAGCGCGCACTGTGAGCACTGTACAGCTCTCAAGGAATTACATTTTAAAAAATGTGGCGTTTATGGCTCTCGTGGCCAAAAAGGTTGCCGACCCCTGCACTAGGGGATACAGAGCCAAAAAAATACCTTACTCAATTCTCCTCATCGTTCTGGGTTGTCAAGATCTTTGGGGATCCCAAGTACATCTGGTGCTTAGCTTTCCTTCTCAGCTATGTGTTATCTGCAAATCCAATCAGCACACCCACCTTGCCCTCATCAAAGTTAATGGTAAAAATGGTAAACCTTATAGGGCGTAGCACAGTTGGGGCACTTTAATAATAGCTAACATTTATATGGAGCTCAAATGTTTGCAAATCTTTTTGTATCTGTTACATATAACTCCAAATGCTCCAATTCTCTCCATTGTATAGTTAATAAAAACAGAGGCTGGATAAGACTTGTCCTGGGGCCACACAAAGTCACTCCCTTCCAACTTGACACCAAACCATTATGGATCACTTTGCACTGACAGGTCATCTGGTCACTTTCAAATGTAAATCTGCTATTATTATAATTGCTCCACATTAAAATTTTTTTCCCATGAGGTCTTTTATTAAATGTTTAGTTGAAATTGAGGTCAATTATATCCATAGTATTTTTTGATCTAGCCATCTGGTATCTATGACAAAAAAAAGGAAATACAGGTTCATCTGGCATGACCTATTCTGGATGGAGTCATGCTGGCACTTTGGAAACACTGCCTCTTTTGCTAGACATTCACTAACCCTCTCTGTAATAGTATGGTCTAGAAATTTCCCAGGAATTGATGTGATGTTTACCAATCTATGCCATAACAAACTTGTCCCTCTCTCTTTTTTTTAAACATTTATTAATATTCATTTTTTAGTAAAGTTAACATGGTTACATGATTCATGCTCCTACTTTCCCCTTCTCTCCTCGCCCTCCCCCCTCCCCTGGTCGATATGCATTTCCCCTGGTTTTAACTTGTGTCACTGATCAAGATCTATTTCCAAATTGTTGATCATTGCATTGGTGTGGTAGTTTTGAATCAAAATCCCCAATCAAGTCTGCTTCAACCTATGTGTTCAAGCAGTTGTTTTTCTTCTGTGTTTCCTCTCCTGCAGTTCTTCCTCTGAATGTGAGTAGCGTTCTTTACCAGAAATCCCTCAGAACTTGTCCCTCTCTTTTGAAAATTGGTTCGTTTGCCCTTCTCTGTTATTTTTATCATTTTTTTGTCATAACTTCCTATGTCCTCCACAATCTCTCTGATCCCTGAGACTGGTTCAACAATTACATCTGCTGATTCTTTCAGTACCTTAGAGGGAGTTCATCTGGGCCAGACAACTTGATCTAATCAAGAGCAACTATAGGCTCTTTTGCTATCTATACTGAACATCAACTTCTATTGGCCATTTTTGTTTGTTTTCAGTCCAGTTCAGGTCATTCTCCTTGGCAGAGAAAACAAAAGAAAGTTAAAATGAGTACTTTTACCATCTCTCATGAGCTATTATTGTCCCATTGTTTATCTATCCTTCATTTTCAAAGAGGGACAATGACACCACAGAGTAACTTGAGAGTGAATTTAAGTGAGGCAGAGTTGCACAAAATCTGTAGCTTCACTCTTTCAGTCATTAAAGTCCAGCAGCAAGATAAAAGTCAGGCAACTGGCTTAGGATACAGTGGACAAACTTGGTGTCTTTAATGTCTGACCAAGCTCTACAGTGCCTATTTCTGTCACTTTTGTGGCCATTGGAACAAATTATTCTCAAGCAAACATTGATCCTGAGCAAGTCTTCACATGCTTGAGGTAGCTCCCCAACTCACTAGACAGGTTTGAGGCTGGTCAGTTCCCCTCAACCTGGTTCAGCCCTTCTGTTGAGGTTTTATGGGATTGTTGCTGCTGTGCATGCTACAGCTTCTTGGAGCCACAGCTGAGAGTTAGGTGAAAGGTGGACACTGAAAAGGGCTTGGCAAGCCTTCACACCAGAGGTACCAGTACTCCCTGAACACCCCTCATCCCAGATTCCTCATTAGTGTAAAGATGAATATCCTCCCCTGTCATGCAAAAGACCAGGATTCAATTCACCAGTGTGGAAACAAGTTTATTGTCTCATATGCCCGAGCAATTGTGCCATCTCTACTCCCCCTCCATGTGCCTTTAAGAACACAGAACCCTTCAGATTATCATTGGTTTTCTTCATTTTTAGCTTTAGTATTCCTGAAACTTAAAGAAAAGTTGTATCACACTTTTGTAGTCACTTGTTGCCTGTTAGCTTTTATTGCTTTCATCTTCTTTACACACCTTTTAGGAATTTAAGTTGTAAGGTTCGTCAGGTGAGTCCTACTCCCATTTTCCCCTCTCATTCGAACTGATTCCTTGATACCTTCACTGTTTTATTCTTGAAATTTTTGCATTAAAATATTCTTGATTAGAGAAATAAAAATGAAAACAACTCTGAGGTACCACTTCACACCTATCAGACCGGCTAATATGATAGAAAAGGAAAATGACAAATGTTGGAGGGGATGCAGGAAAACTGGGACACTAATACACTGTTGGTGGGGTTGTGATCAGATCCAACCATTCCAGAGAGCAATCTGGAACTATGTTTAAAGCACTCTAAAACTGTGCATATCCTTTGAAACATCAATACTATTACTAAATATCCCAAAGAGATTTTTAAAAAAATTAGAAACTGAGAGGTTGTTCATCAATTGGGGAATGGCTGAACAAAGTTGTGGTATATGATAGTAATGGAATACTATTGTGCTATAAGAAACGTCAAGCAGGATATCAGAAAATCCAGAAAGACTTATATGAACTAACATAAAGTAAAGTGAGCAGAACCAGGAGGACACTGTACACAGTGACAGTAGTATTTCTTGATGAACAATTGTGAATGACCTAATTATTTTAGCAATTCAGTGATCCAAAGCAATCCCAGAGACTCATGATAAAAAAATGCCATCTGCCCTCCAAGAAAGAACTGGTGGAATCTAAATGTAGACTGAAACATATTATACATCATTTTTTTCTTCTATTTTTTCCAAATAAGATTTCTTCCATAAAATGATTAATATGGAAAAATGTTTTACATGATCAAACATGTAAAATCTATATCAGATTGCTTATTGCCTCAGGGAGAAGAGAGGTTAAGCAGAGAGGGTAAGGAGGAAGAGAATTTGGAATTCAAAACTAAAAAAAAAATGTTAAAATTATTTTTACATGTAATAGGAGAAAAATAAAATATTATGAAAAAATTTTTAAATTTTTCTCATTTTTCCTGAGTCTTCCTTTGTGGAATTTTAGTCTCCGAGATACTCCCCTATTTTCTTCCTCTGAACTCTTTGAAATTTGCTCTCAGGGGAATGTCAGACTAAACCTAGTTTTCTCTCCTCTATCTAAACTCTTAAGAGGTGGTGGTCACTTCCTGAGCTGAGTTTCTATCACTTTTTATTTCAGAAACAAATTTTTGCTCTGTGGTAAAAATCAAAATCAGAACAGAATTTTCCCTTATTTGTTTCTCCACCTTTTGAAATCAGTTACTATTAAAGCAAGGCAAGAAATCACTGGCTGTGCTGATTCTGACAAAAAAAACAAACAACCACCAAGAATCCAGATAATTGAACTGGAGATAACTAAAGCCATTCCTGCTCTGTCACATCACCACATTAGACCTGTGATATGTATCCCAAACTCCATCTCTTTCTTCTTTCTGCTCAGATGATCTATAATACACACCAATGACAATACTGTTTCTGTTTCTACTTCCATTCATCTTTACCCAAATGTCCTTTCTCCATCATGCTTCCCTCTCTCTGGTTCCTGGATCGGACATTTAATGTCTATTGACAAATGAGATGATAGTTTTACAATTGGCTTTCCTTGTGTTTTTTTTTTTTTGTATATGAACTTCAGGTGACTCAAATTCTAATTCTATTTTTCCTTTCTATATTGTAACTACTCTCTATGATATTGATTTTGGAAGAGATACTTCAGTAGTTTCTTATCCACCTCCCATCTCCTTTTCAGGTTAGAGTTCTTTTGATTACATTTTCAAATAAATACTTTTACAAAAAAATTTCCAGGTTATATGTAGATACTTTTTAACAACAGTTTTCTGACATTCTGCAATCCATGTTCTCTCCTTCCTTCTCCCTGAGAGGGCAGGTAATATGATATAGGTTATATGTGTGCTATCATGCAATACATATTTCCATGTCCATCATGTTGTCTTTCACACATACAACAACAAAAATTCATGAAGGAAATAAAGTGAAAAATAGTATGTTTCAATTTGCATTCAGACTCTATTGGTTCCTTCTGTGGTGATGGATAGAATTCAAATATGCTCTTACCAGCTTTGGTTAGGGACACCCCATCCCCGGTAAGAAACCTGTCCTTCCTATTTTTTGGCTATGTTCCAGGAACTTGAATCCTATTCTTAGCTGCTCGGTCAGTTGCTAATCTCCCAAATAAGGGTTTCTTATCTGTATCCCTTGCCATCAAAAGCAGCAATGATGAAAATTCCACCTGGAGCTCTTTGGGGGTTTTAGCATACCTCTTGCCCAAGATGTCAATTTTTGGCAGTGTTTTCTGACTTTTTTTGCCAGGATCACTTTTAGTCTCAAGAATCACCAGAAGTGGGGAACAATCATTTGTTTTGACAAGTCTTTAAGAGGATCTTTTTAAAAATAATCTTTACCTTCCATCTTAGAATCAATACTGTGTATTGGTTCCAACGTAGAAGACCAATAGAGGCTAAAAAATGGCAGTTAAGTGACTTGCCCAGGATCACAAAGTTTGGAAGTGTCTAAGGCCAGAGCTGAACTGAGGACTTCCCATCTGTAGGCTGGACTGTCTCAATCCACTAAGCCACCTAGCTGCCTCCTTGAGAGGGTAAGGGTCTTAAATGCATGCCCTGGGAAGAGCGTAGACATTTTTATTGCTGTTTATTTATTAGGCCAATCAATCAATTGAAAAGCATTTATCAAACAGTTGTTATGTAATAGAAACTATACTAAATGATGGGGATACAATGAAAAGTAAATATAACCCTTATCCTCTAGAAGCCCACATTCTGATGGGGGGGGGGGATATAATGTAAAAATCTAGAGAATACAAGATATATACAGAATAGATGTCGACCTGCCTTTATACCATTTTTGGGGGGGTTCTTCCTGAGCCTTATTGGCTTATCTTTCATCTGACAACATCCGTAGAAATTCTTTATCTTTCCTTAGAAAATAAATAGCATCTTCTTAGCTCTCTCCTTTTTTAGAAGAGGCTAAAATTTGTTCCTTCTCTTTGTTCCAATCATATAGTGGTCCTTTTTTCCCCCCTTCTCTCACCTTCAAGATAGCTAGGTAGGATCTTAGTGCACTAAGCACTGACCTTGGAGTCAGGAAAATGTGAGTTCAAATCTAACCTCAGATACTTTCTAGCTATATAACCTCTGGGAAAGTTACTTTTCTTCAGCTGTAAAACAGAGATAATAACAGCATCTACTCCTAGGGTTGTTGTGAGAATAAAATGAGATAACACTTATAAAGAGCTTGGCACATAGTAGGCACTATATAAATGTTAGCTATTATTATCTTTCATTCATTCACTTTTTCTTCCTCTATTAGAATACAAGCTTGTTGAGAGAAGCAAAAGTCTTCTTCTGATTTTCTATCCCCTACTTACTTAGTCCAGGACTTAATTGAATACTATACACTAAGTAGTTAATAAGCACATTTTCATTTATTCTTTCCACTTTTTCTTTCTGAGATATATGTATATATATATATATATTTATATATAGAGAAGCCCCCCCCCCTCACCTCCATGAGAGGCTTTTGTCATGCTTTAAAAAACATATGCCAGGGGGAAGCTAAGTGGCTCAGCGGATAGAAAGCGAGAGCTAGGAGGTCCTGGGTTTAAATCTGACCTCAGACACTGCCCTAGCTGAGAGACCCTGGGCAAGTCACTTAACCTTCACTGCCTAGCCCTTACCACTCTTCTGTCTTAGAATCAATATTTAGTATCATTTCCAAGACATTTCCAAGAAGGGTTTAAAAAGAATTTAAAAAATAACATATGCTTATTCTAGTTTTGTTAATAATTTATTTTGGATCTGTTGCTACTTCAGAGAAGAAAGATAGGTTTACATTACAAGGGACAACCTGCTCTTTCTTTCAGGTTCCCTGGAGAGATGCCTGCAACTTGACATTACTTTAAAAATGTTTTCCAAGAAATCAGGAAAAACTATAGCCATCTTAAATAAAGTCAACATGAGTTTCTAACAAACTAGTCTTTCAGAAAGCTTGATTTTAGCTAACAGAAGAACCAGTACTATCTCAACTTGATGAGATTAAACCACCTGTTCTCAATGCCTTTGAATCCATCTTTTTTTTCCAGTGAGGAAGAATGTAAAGCTACTACCTTACATTTAGCCACTCTCTTCACAATATGGCAGGAGGAATGAGAAAAGGAAAGAGGAATGGTGGAAGTCTACAACAGCTGAGCTCAGTAAGGCAAAGAGTCCTAAATTTCCTTCTCCAAATCAATGAATGCCTTAGGTCTTTTCAGTTCAATAGAGTAGCAGTAACTAAAAATTTCTCTATCCTAATGAGGACTTCCTTCAACATTTAACGAAACTTCCCAGAATACCTTCCACACATATATTTCTTTCATTGCCATACCCCACGAGACAAGTTAAGGAGAACTTGGAGTGAGGATACAGAATAGTTTATGTCGACCTCCCACAAAAGCCTCAAGATCAATCAACCACGGAGGATTGGGGTATGAGCTCAATTTCAGTTTCATTAAATCAGTATGCGTTTCAGAGGCAATACTATATCTAGATATTCATGGTGTGTTTCTAGCATCTAGTCACAAGAAATTTCAGAGAAATCAAAGCCTTTTGATTCACTAGGAAATTAGGAGACAACTAAAAAGTACTAACCTGGGGTCAGAAGACATAGGTTCTCTGCCACTTGTATGAATATGGTTGAGCCATTTACGGTTCCTGTGTTGTTCAGGTGTTTTTCAGTTGAGTCCAACTCTTTATAACCCTCAACTGTCAGACTATAAATCCAATATCCTAGGGGAATCCTAAAATCCAGGATTCTAATGTTTACCCCAGACCATCTGTCACTGTAGTTTAGTCCTTTCAGTTGCATCCAACTTTGGGTGACTCCATTGGGGGTGGGGGAGGGAACACATATATTAGCGTGGTTGCCCTTTCCTTTCTCCTGCTCATTTTACAGATGAGGAAACTGAGGCAAGCATGGATAAGTGACTTGCCTAGGGTTACATAACTAGTAAGTATCTGAGGCCAGATTTGAATTCAGGATAAGCCCACAGCACACTATCCACTGTGCCACTTAGCTGCCCTTGGTTCCTTATTTGCAAAATGAGAATAATCCCTGCATGGCTTACTTATATCACAGAGCTGTTCAGGATCAGATGGCAGAGCAAAGATGAAGAGCTCTGTAAATGTCAAGGTGCTGAATAAACATCAGCAGTGAATTTTACAAGATGGAAATTCATAACAAATTGAGAGAGCATGTTTCTTGGATGATTAGGAAAACCTGGGTATGAAGAAAACACCCTAGCATCAGAGAGGGCACAGTGGAAAAGTATTTTATTTTAAGAGGACTTTAAACTGAGGAGGATAATTGAAATGGGTTTGAACACTGGCTCTTCTACTTCTTCCTTATGTTACTTGGGGCCAGTCTCTTAACATCTCTGGTCCTATTTTAGAGTTTATTTAATCCAACTCGTTATCTATAACAATGATGGGAGGTTGGCCTGGATGACTTTTAAGGTCTCTTTCAGATATTATGACAAGGAAGGGAGAAAATTACCTACCATATATCCACCAAACTAATAGGTAAGACACTTGGATATTCAGTAGACAAAATTTAAGAAAGGCACCAGCAATAAAACCTGTGGCCTCACATGATTGCAAGCAATGCACAAGCCAGATTGAACTAGAAGTCCTAACACAAAGAGACAAGTTTGATTTCTTCAGGTCTCATCCAAAGTCCCAATGAGATCAAAGACGGAAATATGGCTCTGGAAGTATATTATCTTATTTAAAAGGAAAAGGGCAGATAAAAGAATAGCATCAGATAAATTTAAAAAAATTATTCATTTGAAGAAGTTCAGGAAGTTGGGGGTAAATACAGTGAACATTAGGGTGAAGATCATTGGAGAGAAAAACAAACAATATAGTCTTTGGAGTTGACTAAACATCACCTACACATAAAAAGAAAATAGAAAGGGAGAAGCTGGGTAGCTCAGTAGATAGGAGTGCCAGGCCTAGAGACGGGAGGTCCTAGGTTCAAATCGGGCCTCAGACACTTCCCAGCTATGTGACCCTGGGCAGGTCACTTGACCCCCATTGCCCACCCTTACTACTCTTCCACCTAGGAGCCAATACACAGAAGTTAAGGGTTTAAAAAAAAGAAAGAAAGAAAATAGAAAAATTAAGGAAACAGATCACAAAGAGGCACAATAGCACAATTATGGAGGATTTCAATGATCTTGAATCTTCTCAAGCTCTCAAACAAAAGCTGAACATCCAATAACTTCTTCTTGCTCTAATCTTTCAAGGGATGGAAGAACCCAAATGAGACTTCTGAACAAATTTTTTTACCAACAAGGAGAAACTAGTGTCTGGGGAGGAAATGATGGAAACCTTGAAGGGAAGTGATGAATGATTCTTAGAATTTGTGATAGTGAAGTAGAGAAAAACTGGGTATAGTTTAACATATATCATTTTTTAAAACTCCTCCCTTCTGTTTATAATCAATACTAAATACTTGGTTCTGAGGCAGAAGAGGTAAAGGCTAGGCAATTGGGGTTAAATGACTTGCCCCAGGGTTACACAGCAGGGAAGTGTCTGAGACCAGATTTGAACCCAAGACATCCTGTCTTTGAGCCTGGCTCTCAAACTACCTACCAGCCTCCAGATCCTTTTAACAAAGAAAAACAGTTAAAAGTAGGTGAGTCCAAAACTGACAGCAACATTTTATAATTGTCTCCAAACTCTATAATAATAATAAAAATAAAAATAATATCCAACATTCATGTAGTGCTTACTATGAGTCAAGACACTGCAATAAGCACTTTACAGAAATTATCTCATTTGATTCTCATAACAACCCTGAGGGATAAGTGGTGTTTTTGATCTCCACTTTACAGATGAGGAAACAGACAGATTAAGTGACTTGTTAGCGTCTGAGGACAGAGCTAAACTCAGGTCTTCTTGACTCTAGGTTCAGCACTAAAAGGACAGCAACTAGTACAAGACTTTTTGTTTGTTGTTTAGTCCTTTTTAGTTGTGTTTAATCAAATGGTTTGCCATTTCCTTCTCCAAGTTTAAGACTAGAGAAAGAAAATGTCCCAATTTCCAAAGAAGAGTAAGAGGATGGAGTCTGCAAACAAGAGATCAGTGAGGTTGACCTCAATTCCTCTATTACATATTATTAAAGGGAAGGTTAGTGATTATCTAGAAAAGATGATAACCATAAAAACCCAATAGGAAAGCCCAGCCTCATCAAACACAAGTCATGTCAGACTAATATAATTTCTTTTCTTCATAGAAAAAGAAAATTGGTACTTCGAGGGAATCCTATAGATAGTTTACCAATATTTTATCATCAAAGCATTAGACAAAAGCCCTCATGCTATTATTGTGGAAAAGATTGAAAAATGTAGCTGAAAGGGAAACCTGAAGATTAATCATGGATGGTTCACTGAAGTCTCTAGTAGAGTGCCCTAGGGATTTGTGCTTGGCTCCATGTTGTTTGCCATTTTACTAACGATTTTTATAAAGGCAGAAATGGCTTGCTGGTATGTTAACTATTCAAGATCCCAAAGTGGAACTGAGGGCTCAGGAGGCAGGTTAGGACTGAATGTATATTTATCAGTTTATATTTATATATCAATATTATAAGGAACCTCTGAAGTTCCTTCCAATTTAGATTCTGTGAAATTATGCAGTTAAGTAATAGTCTTTAATGATAGTCTCCTACAGAAAGGAAAAGCACTTTAAGGAGAAAGTCCAGCTACTACCATTGTGCAACTTTGAGTTCTACTAACAAGTACAATGGTTTAAAAAAAAATGGAAATCATTCTAAGCAGTGAACCTTTTTTTAAATGGTTAATCATATCATGAGTTAATACTAAAATTGCCTAAAATCCAAAGTCCATCTTGGAATATAATTAGAAACATATTAACTTCTTTTTTCTCTTAAAAAAAATAAAGCTATAGGCATCACACCAATCTTAATCCATCAAGGCTTGGAGACAGAAACTAAAGACAAAGTAGCTATAGGCGGCAAAGCTTCATTTCACACCAGAAATAGCAGAAAGGCTGCTATGTGTGCACAGGCATGCTTGCCTTTTGGGAGGTACACTTAAGGAAACATAGTAGGTTATACTGTGATGATCCAGAGGCTGTCCTTGTTCAACAGGGTGGCTTCAGTCCAGCAACATTTCAAAGGATGATATAATGAAATCCTAGAGACAAAAAAGGGAACCACTACAAGATGTTTCTGAAGTCAGCATGACATAGAGACTTTATCTGGTAGATGTTAAAAGGATATTATTAAAAAGGGTGGTCAAGAAAGGGCTACCCAGCACACCCTAGTTATGCTTGAATTAAACTACATGAAATTACAACTTGTCAGAGTCTCCCAGTAGAAAGGAAAGGGGTCCCACAAACCTGTTATCTTTATTTTTATACAATCTAACAAGACCACATGTAATTATGTCTAATGAATTTTTTAAAAATCTATAATTTTTCTATTAGGTAGGAAGAGTAAAAAAGTTTTTCTGTAAACTGAAAATATACATATATAAATGCAGATAATTAAAAAACACAAAACAAATACAGATTGTGTTAAATAACTAAAAGAAGTTGCATCCTTAACTTTATGAAGCAATAGAAATAAAAACAATTTATATTTCTGTTTAAATATAAAATAGCTACATTAACTTGTTTTCAAATAACTGTCTCTAAAAACTAAATTGCTTTCAGTAATTCATAATGTGATACTCTTCTAAGTGTACAATCTCTAATCTCAAATCTCTTTCAATCACATCTCACATCTTTGAAGCTAAGCATTATTAATTTCCGGGGTTCTTTACTTTTTTCATGGGTCATAGAGCCTGAGCCCTTTGGAAGGGTGATAAAGTCTATGGACACCTCAGAAAACTGTTTTAAAAGGCAGGAAATCAAATATTTAGAGAAGGGAATTGTTGAAGAATAGAAGTCAAGGTGATATAAAGGCTTTCTGGTAGATGTATCATAAGAATATTAATGAAAAGAATAATCAACACAAGATATGAAAATAATGGTATCATTTTTTCAATCCACTCCCTGAAATTTGTTGATGGACCCCAGCTTGAGAACTCTTGATCTAGAATGAGCTCTTTGAAAAAACAAAAAACAACCCCCCCCCAAAAAAACAAAATGAAAATTTCCACAAACAAAACTTTCAAAACATACTTAACCTGGAGATAATTAAAATAATATTTAACTTGGGATGTTAAACCTTGAATTATTCCTCTAAATTAAACAACCCAATTTGGTTTAAAGTAACAAATTGGAAATGTTAAGATGACTATTAAAAATTGTTTTAAATGATTCAGAATAAATGCCAATGGGAATACTTAATTAGCATTAAAATTAGAATTCTCAGAATTCTGCCATGCATTCCAGAGAAACCTTAATTTCATTTTATGTCCAAACAAATTAGACTTTCTACAGGTCAGTTCAAATTTTAATACATAAATGGTAAGTAAGAATTATAACCTGCTTCCCTTCTCCAGAGAAATCAAAACCAAATCTTTGCCACCCAAAGCATATATATATATTTTTAAATCCTGTTCAAATACAGAAAACATACTTTCATCTTACAAAAGAAGACTAAATATTCTGATACTGGACCTCCTTTAGTTGGCCCAAGAGTGATGATAATATATATCAATCTTTTACTGAATCCAACTTTATAGTCCCTTGTGACTATTAATTAGAATTTATAGCCTTTATCATAACAAGAAATATTCATTTAGTTAAACAGAATCCTTTATAACAGACATCCAAATTCATCATATATTTCCATAGTTTTCACTGTAATTTTTCACCTGACTTTAAGTTACATGAAACATTCATACTACAACGAGGAAACAAAACTATCACTCTTTGCAGATAATAGGCTGGTATACTTGTAGAACCCTAAAGAATAAACAAAAAACTAGTTGAAACAACAACTTCAGCAAAGTTGCAGGATATAAAATAAATTCACACAAACCATCAGCATTTTTATATACTACCAACAAAGTCCAGCAGTAAGAGCTAGAAAGAGAAATTCCATTTAAAATAACTGCAAATAATATATAATACCTAAGAGTCTACCTGCTAAGAGAAAACCACAGTTTATATGAACACGATTACAAACCACTTTCCACACAAATAAAGACATCTAAACAACTGGAGAAACGCTAATTGCTCACTGGTAGGCCAAGCCAATATGATAAAAATGACAATTCTACCTAATTTACATATTCAGAGCCATCAGTCAAACTACCAAAGAATTATTTTAGAGAGCTAGGGAAAAACAGTAACAAAATTCATTTGGAAAGACAAAAGGTCAAGAACATTAAGGGAATCAGCCCGAAAACATTTTTAAGGAAGACAGCTTACCAGTTCCAGATTTCGAACTATATTACAAAGCAATAATCATCAAAACAATCTGGTACTGGCTAAGAAGTAGAGTGGTGGATCAGTGGAATAAATTAGGCACACAATACACAGTAGTAAATGACCACAGTAAGCTAGTGTTTGAAAAACTCAAAGATCCAGGCTTCTGGGGTAAGAGCTCAACATTTGACAAACTGCTGAGAAAACTGGAAAATAATTTGGCAAGAAGCTATGTGCAGACCAACATCTCACTTTGATACCAAGATAAAGTCAAAACGGATAAATGATTTAAGCATAAAGGATGATAGATATCACAAGTAAATAAGGGAGCATGAAAAAATGTACCTGCCAGATCTGTGGATAAGGGAAGAGTTTTTGACCAAACTAGAGATAGAGAGGATCACATGAAATAAATTAGATAATTTCGATTACATGAAATTAAAAAGCTTTTGCACAAACAAATGTAGCCAAAATTAGAAGGAAAATGGGAAATGGGATGGGGGAAACTTTTACATCAAGTTTCTCTGGTAGAGATTTCTTAACTATATCAGGAACGGAGTCAAATTTATAAAAATAAAAGCCATTTCTCAGTTGGTAAAGGGTCAAAGGATATGAATGAGCACATTTTCAAGCAAAGTAATCAAAATGATCAATAATTACATGAAAAGATGCTCTAAATCACTACTCATTAGAAAAATACAAATCAAAACAACTCTGAGATACTAGCTTACACCTATCAGATTGGCCAACACAAGAAAAACAGAAAAGGACAAATGCTGGAGAGGATAGGATAAAAATGAGAACACTAATGCACGGTCAGTGGAGTTGTGAACTAGTCCAACCATTCTGGAGAATAAGTTAGAACTACAGGTATCCCTTCCACATCTCGGGGGTTAGAAGCCTGGCACCCCTGCAATTTGGAAAATCTGCATAAAATTTTTTTAGCTCTCTTTTCATACCAGAGAAGAAGTCTGAATTTTTTTCTTTCTTTTATGGGGTGTTTATGGTAAAGGAAATCGTATATATTTATGGTATTAAAAAGAAAATAAGTTGCTATTATACAATACTCTACATGTTTTATACATTTCTGAGTTTCTAAACTTTTTCTGGGTCACCTGCTGGCCTTCAAGTGTTATCTAACGCTTCTGCAAAACTCCCCCCAAAATCCCATTTAATTTCTTAGGCCAACCCAAGTTATATCACAGTCTCAATAGGGAAAGTTACAAAAATACTTGTATTTCCAAAGACTATAAAACTGTGCAGACTATTTGACCCAACAATACCACTACTAGGTCTATATCCCAAAGAGATCAAAGAAAAAAGGGAAAGGACCTATATTAGCATTGATGAAGTATTGGCACATGTGCCCAACCAGCATGGAGGGAGCTGCTCTGTTCCCCCTTGTCCCAGCGCCCAAGGATATTTTTTGCATGCCCCTCCCCTGTGCCCAGCCTCCCTCTGCTCTCTGAGGTAACGTGGGGGGCTCACAGGCAGCATAAAGTTGCAGTTTGGGCATGTGAACTTCAAACCCTTCGCCAATGCTGACCTATATGTATACAAATGTTTATAATAGTTCTTTTATTGGTGGCAAAGATTTGGAATTTGAGGGGATGCGTCAAGTGGGGAATGGCTAGACAAGTTGTGGCATGGGTCTGTGATGGACTGTTACTGTGTTGTAAGAAATGAAGAGCAGGGTAATTTCAGAAATACTGGGAATACATGAATTCATGAAAAAAAGTCAAGTAGCAGAACCAGAAGATCAGTGTACCCAGTAACAGTGACACTGTAATAATGATCAACTCTGAAAGACTTAGCTACTCTGATATATGAGTATTGGTTCAAAGGCAGAAGAGTGCTATGAGCTAGACAATGGGGGTGAAGTGACTTGCCCAGGTTATACAGCTAAAAAGTATCTGAGGTCATATTTGAACCCAGAATCTCCTGTCTCTGAGTCTGGCTCTCACTCCACTCAGCCACCTAGCTCCTTTGAAGCTTACTTAAATTTTTTTCTTTATTATTATTGTTTTATTTTTTTCTATTTTCTTTTACAACACGGCTAATATGAAAATGTTTTGTATGACTTCAATAGTTCTAGAAAGAGCTGATAAGAACTCTAGGTGGTGACCCTGTGAGCAGAATGAAGCCGATAGATGCAATCGGACAAACAAACATTTGTTTATTTGTTACCTTTTGTCTAAGGCAGTGGTTCCCAAACTTTTTTGGCCTACCGCCCCCCTTTCCAGAAAACATATTACTTAGCCCCCTGAAAATTAATTTTTTTTAAAATTTAATAGCTATTAATAGTAAAGATAAATGCGCCTGTGGCCAACACTGCCTCCCTGGATCGCTGCAGCACCCACCAGGGGGCGGTGGCGCCCACTTTGGGAATCACTGGTCTAAGGCATTAGAGTTGTAAAGGCTCAGCAACTGGGGTTAAGTGACTTGCCCAGAGTCACACAGCTAAGGACTTGTCTGAAGCCGAAATTGAATCCAGTCCTCTCAACTCTAGGTTTGGTGCTGTACCTATTCTGTTACCTCAAAAACATTTGTTAAAAGGCTATTCTGTGCCCAGGGGCAGCTAGGTCGTTCAGTAATTAAGAGTGCCCGCCTTGGAATCAGGAAGACTCCTCTTACTAGCTATGTGACTCTGGGCAAGTCACTTAACTCTGCTTAATGAGCTGGAGAAAGAAATGGCCAACCACTCCAGTATCTCTGAAAAAACTCCAAATGAGGTCATGAAGAGTTAAACCAGATTAAACCAACTGAACAGAAAAATGTGCCAGGACTTTGTATTCAAATAGAGGAAATAACACAAACATACACAGGTTAATATCAAATATACAAAATGAATACAAAGGAGTTTAGGAATTTATTATGGAGGTAGAATTGACAAGATTTGTCAATAAATCAGATCTCTCACTATCTTCTCTACATTTCAGCCAAAATGAATGCTTGGTTGTTCTTGGAACATGGTACTATGTCACCTCCTCCTGGAATCTCTGGGATATCCAATCAGCTCTATACACAAGAGTATAAAAATTCCACTCCTCTTCAGAATCTAGTTCAAATGAGGTGTCTCTGAAAACGTCCATGTTTGTTGTGGCTGAAGTACATTCTCTTTCATACAGAACTCTTCACATAGAGCTTTGTGTTGGTGATCTTATCTTCCTTCCTAAACTTTAAGCTTCTTATAGACAAGAACTGTTGCCTTAATGAATGAACAAAAACATCATAGGTCACTTAAACCAAAATGACTAAAAATAGGATTGAGACTGTGGAGCAGAATCAGTTCACATTAATTCAGAAGGAAATTTATACTCCCCAAATATATTAAGTGCTTTAGTAGAAAAGAGCTGAACCAGCAAAAAACAAGACTTTAATCACTTTTCTTTCTGCCACTGCACTGAATTATTACAAGCTTTTCATCTCTATGGTAACAAACACCTGGTTTATCATGTTAATTTTTAAGTGTTCTTTTTATAAAGAACGGCCACACTTTTGGACATATTTTCCTGGAACCATAGCATCATCTTACTAGGATACACACCCACACATCCCATATATCCATGTATGTGCTTACTCCAAATAATGCACCTTGACCAATCAATGCTTTATAATGACTTCATGTTACTAATACTTCCTATCCAATCCTCCCCTCACTAGTAAGATCATGAGGTGGCTGTACAACTAAGAGGTATGCCATGAAACGATCAAGAACAATCCCAAGAAGTACAGGGACCCGTGAGCCTGGCAATGCCCCCGAATGGCAGTCTGTGGATACTGCGGACAGTCAGGTCAAACAGGTGCTGTGTGCTGAGCTGCCCCCTACACTTTTACCTGAAGTCCTGTTCTGAGGTAGCCAATTAAAATTAGGAAGGGTTTATCTATGATAATAACTGATACAGATAGGATTTTAAAGTTTTCAAAGCACATTCCATGTATTATCTCATTTAAAATACTTTGCTCAATGAATAGCAATTGCTAATAAACCCCTTGTGTTTTTCTTAAGGTCTGTAGTACTGCTTCTTTTCTGACCTCTCCATTAGTTTATGAAATATCTTGCCGATTGTCCATTAATATCCTCAATGAAACAGAATGTCCTGAATTACTCACATAGGCTTTTTGACTTCTAAATTTGCACTGTTGATGCAAGTTTAACTATCAGGTTAAGGGGCTAAATCTGATAGGAGATTTTTGGAATTATAAACTTCTTGCATAATAAGACTTGAATGATGACTAAAAGGAGTTCAGATGGTTGTCAAGTGGTTAATAACATCCTCACACTAAGGAGACCTTTTATTCATACTGGCAACCTAAAAAGAAGCCTTATTTTCTTCACACTCAAGTGCTTTTAATTTAAAACATTCAATAACTACAGTGCTTGCATGCTGCTAACTCTTAAATTAAGATACAGCCCACTTCAATACAAAACTACAAACTTTATCACAGGGTGACATTTTAGGTGAGGCTGGAAAAATTTGATTTTCACGCAATTCAGTTAAAAAATCCATTGTGACTTACAAAAAAATCCTAATATCTGTAGATAAACTTGCCCGTCCAGAAGTACAATTTCAACATTTACAGAATGCTCAAAAGCAGTATTTTGCCTATGTATAAGAGACTGAAAAACCCCAAGTGAACCACCTAAAAAATAACCAATCACCACAACCACAAGAATGCAGCACTGATTTCAAGGAACCATGGTCCCAGGGGCATACTGCAGTATTATGAATCTTATACAAATACACCCAGAATTAGGGCACTTGAGCTCAGGCAAAGAATAGGGTTAACACCTTCGTTCTTCCCAAACTACCACGCATTTTTTCAGACTAAATATCACAAGTACAAAAAAGGGAACAAAAATCTGTAATGTTTTCCCCTTGGCACAAGTTGAAAACTAACTTAATTTATGACTGATAATTGAGATAACCATTTTTTAAAAAACTGATTATTTCCTGCTTCCATATATTTTGGTGAATTTTATTATAAGAAAAGCTGTCATCAACAGATTAACTCCAAGAAAAGAAGCATGATATGATGCCTCAAATATAATCAGGTACATTCAGATTTTCTCAATGTATGAATGAATAGGAAGGCAATTCTTTAAGTGAAACTTTATCTGATAATAACACATCTTACTTGTAATGCATTGAAATTGATTTACGTCACTAAAAACATATCTAGTCAAAATATAGTATTTTATGGACAAGACAAAGCAACAACACAATGAATGTTAATTCAGTTTGACCAGCCAGATCAAAAATTTCTTCACTGCACCATTTGATTCTGCTACTTCCGAATGTCCCTACACTACAGAAAAACAAAAGGAACTGCCTATCTACTGGAAGGTCAGCAGGATATTGAAAATGAGCATATTTTATTGTGACCATATTTTTGAAAATTCAATGTCTTATAAAACCAAAGCAATCCTCAAGAGCAAGTTTGTATTTGAAATCTATACAGTAAGTCATGTTGTATAATTTTATGCAGTCCCATTCAGAATTATATTTTGTGCCATCCCAACACAGATGCAAAAGCACCATATGTACTGATAAAAAAGGGAACATTTAAATTCATGCCTTCCCTTAACAAAGGTGAGGAAAATATAAACAACTGCTTTTTAAAAAAGGCTGGCTCACATTATTCTGAAACAAAATGCAGACAACTTCAAATATCCCAAAAAGAAGATGACTTAAATAGGAATTCTTCAACTAGGGTCTGAGAACATTTTGTTTCTTAAAAAGATATTTTATTTCCCCAATTATATGTAATAATAATTTTCCACATAAGTTTTCTGAAGTTATAAAATATAAAGTGTATATCACCCCCCTCCTGGAGATGATAAGCATTTTGATCTCAGATATCTATGTAAAACAGATTTCATATCATTCATTGTTTTAAGAGGATACTCATAATAAAACCAAAACTCCAAATTAAAAATACAAATAAAATGAAAAGTATTATACTTTGATCTGGCTTCTAACTCCAACAGTTCTTTCTCTGGAGGTGGACAACATTCTTTGTCTTGAGTCCTTTAGTGTTGTCCTGGATCACTGTATTGCTGAGAAATATCTTAAGCCTTTCACAGCTGATCATCGTACAACATTGCTATTCCTGGGTAAATTGTCTGAGAACGTGTTTGTTTAAAAGTGCTAACTGTGTTTCAACATAATCGGAAATACTCTTCAGAGAAGAGATCCGTCATGGGCCTCACCATTCTGTCAGAGTGGGATCCACAACACACAAAAAGATTAAGAACCCCTGACTCAATACATTATTTTCCATATAATACAATACAGAGAGAAATTTAATAGTAATAGTTTTGTGGAAAGAGTCAACTTTACTATCAAGACACAAGAATTTCCTTTTCCTTAACATATTTAATTGTTTCTAAATCACTTGGGACTATTCCAAACATATCATCAATCCTATGCACAATTAGTACATACATGTGGCTAAAGCAAGAAACTAAGACTCACAACAGAATCACAATAGAACTCACAATAGAAATCCAAGCAAAAGCCATTCAAGTGACTGCAAATTTCCTTTAACTATTTAGATATAGGTTTTAGAATAAAAGTAAAATGTGAGATGTGCATCTGCATATCTTAGTCATTACCAACATGTTATTTACTTAACTGTTTACATTTTTAAGCTTTTACAACCCAAAGTACCACTCTTCTCAATGCAGAAATGACAGCTTTTGGTAAAGACAAATAAGCCTCTTTTTGTCCTTTAACTTTTAGAGGTCAACTTCAAATTTTGCTCTTCAATTTCAGTTTACAATCCAGACTGATTCTTCAATACAGAGTTGCAGGAGCACAGATTGAGAAGACTTTCTTCACTCCACAATCACTCTCAACTCCCACAAACAACAACAACAAAAAACACTACTTGCTGACAGAAGGGGATGATCAAGTTAGGTAAGTAGAAGCCCAAAGCAGAACCGCTTTACAGTTATAATTAGGCATCTGGGACTTATAAAGCTGTGTTTTGCCAGGTACATATTTTCTTGCAATTCAGGTGTCTACAATGAATTTCATATTCTGAGACATTTATTCAATTGTGAAAGATGGTCTAAAAACTAGAGAATTTTGAAAATAATTTTTAAAAAGTCTTCCTGTTTAGAATGAAGCTAGTTTTATGATGTTACAGATGTATCATTTCTATTTAAGAAGTTCCTTGACAAATAAGATGAGATTCTTTTTTTTTTTTGAGGAGGGGGAGGGTAGTCCATAAAATTATAGGCATATTTTTCTACATTCCAGGGGTCAGGGGTATGACACCCTCATGATCTAGAAAATCTGAAAAAATTTTTGGCCCTCCCTTTGTACCTGATAAGTCTGAATTTTTTCTTTTCTTTTCTTTCTTTTTTTTAATGGGGTGTCTACAGAACCTTGGTGTAAAATATGGGTTAAATAAGTATTTGGCCATAGGTTATATATATGTAGATCAACGTTGAGCTATCTCTATATGTCTAGCCTTTATGTTTCATTTGCTGGCTTTCACTTTCTTTTCACAAACCTCAACTTTTTACTTATTTTCACATTAAAAGAGAAATTGTGCATATCTACAGTATTAAAAGATAAAAATGCTGATACTATACAATACTATATACATTTATTTTATGCATTCCTGAGTTTCTAAAACTCTGAAATCTTTCGGTGTCATCTGCTGGCCTGCATGTGTCCTCTGCGGCTTCTATAAGATTCTCCCCAAAATTGCCATTAACTTCTTATGCCAACCCACATATATTGAAACTGTGATGGGGGTGAAGTTGAACTATGGAAGGGATACCTGCACACTGTGGGGGATCTGACAAGCTTTTAGTTATTACAAATATAAAACATTCAATACCAACCAGTGCTCCTGACAGGTGACCTGCTTAGAGAATAGAATTTATTTGGGAGTATAGACATTGCAATAACTTTTAAATGAACCTGAAAAGTCTGACTACAACTACTCTTTCCCCACAATGATATAAGAAGTAATCACATTCTCTTTATGAAGAGGTTAATGACCATGCTCTTCAAAGTTAAGCTTTATTCACATCTTGTTCAGCTGCCAAATACAGCCCTCTCCAGAATACCTTTTTTTAAAGGCGGATGTCCTAAAAAGCCTTTTTATGTTTCTTTCTAATCACCCCCTCAAGCATACGCAACATTATCACTTATTCTTTAAAAATCAAAGCTAAAAGCAACACTGATTACTTACTACAAGGAATCAGTCTATTTGAACAAAACCATCATTAAGAATAGCTAACTTACAAGCAACCAGTTCTGACAACTTAGGTGTTTTTGTTTTTTTGTTTTTAAACAGAAAAGTTTCAGTCTTCAGAACAAGACTACATGGGACAACTCATTTCCAAACAAATGAATCAAAGACAAAGCTCCCTAACCCTCCCCAAGAAACTGCAGTTACCTTAGCTTTTGCAGGAGCACTGTCCCCTCACTGGGCCGAGGTCTAGGTATAGACAGGAGATTGAATTCTTTCACTTGCTTAAGATCCCAGATAACAGGCTAACCACAACCTTCCCTAAGCAAGATTAATTATCCCTAAATTTAAATGATCTCATTTCCATCTTAATCTCTATTATTTATAAACTATTTCTTCTATGACTCACCCAAGACAGGGAATGGTCTTGGCTTGGAAAAAGATTAGGTGGGGAAAAGTTGGTCTGGGCCTGTAGTTTTCATAGGTGTAAGAGACCACAAGTGGGAAAACTTCCTCCGGCGGTGCAGAAGGCTTCCCCCCACCCTAGGCCATCTAAAATTGTAAAAGATTGATTTCTAGCTTAGAAATGAGAAATTAGCTTATGTTACATAAAGAAAAACAGGGATCTCTCCTAGCCAAAGGACATAAAATCTAATCAAGTATTTAATAAGGAACTACATGCCATGCAGTTCCTTCTCAATTTCTTCTTGCTGAAATCCTTCCCTTAGTTCCAAGTCCAGCTCAAGAGCAATGCCCTTTTCTATGAGGTCTCTCTCTCTCTTTTCCCCAACTCTATGATTCCTTTCTCTGTGCTTTGCATCTGTTTCCTGTACCTATTTATAGTTTCATTTATATTATGCTTATTTGTATGTCTATTTTCTAGCTTTCTCTACTAGATTCAGTTTCTAGTAGACAAAGGCAATGCCAAGTTTCATTTTTTCATTTACCCAGCAGGGAATAACTGCTCATGGAAGATATTTAAATGTTTACAAATGAACAAATGAACAAAAGATGAAGTCTGACCTAAAGAAACTTTAAATCTCTTTGGGGAGGAAAGACAAATGTCACTCATCACTAAAGTAGCCAAGAGAAGCCAGCAGATGTTGCAAGACTGCCCAATGTCCAGAACCTACAATGACTGCTATGGGGGTGGGCATAGGGAGAAGAAAGCACTTCCCATTCGAGAGGTCCAAAAAGCTATTATAAAGGAGGTGGGATTTGAGCTGGATGCTGAAAGGTGCATAAAATTCTGTCATCAGAGAGAGTTCATCTGAGGTGACTAGAATGTCAACAAAAACGTGCCGAAACAAGCCCTAGCTCGAATGGAGCACAAAAATCTACAGGAATAATAGGAAATACAGCTGAAAAGGTATATTGGAACTAGACTGGGGAAATTAGGAGCAAGTGGAGGGGCCTACTATAAGAATGAGTCCTAGAAGGTTCTTAAATAGAAGAATAAGATAAACAAAGTATAACTTTAGGAAGATGAATCTGGCAGCAATGACCAAATGGGATAGAGAAGGTAAAGAGAGGAAACAAGAAAATTCAGGAAGAAGCTGGTAACAGAGTTTAACCAAGAGGTGATAAAGCCTGTTAAGAACTACTGGGGGGGAAGGGGGCGGCAGCTGATGGCTCAGTAGATTGAGAGAGAGGAGGTCCTGAGTTCAAATCTAGCCTCAGATACTTTCTAGCTGTGAGACCCTGGGCAAGTCACTTAACCCCACTGTCTAGCCCTTACAATTATGCCTTAGAACCAACACGCAGTATTGATTCTAAAGTGGAAGGTATGGATTAAAAAAACAAAACAAAACAAAATAACTGCAAGGGAGGCAAGAGGAATGGAAAGGGAAGGAAACATGAACAATTCAGGAGGAAAAAATGACTAGATGTGGTCAATACCTGGATCTTTGGTGGAAAGAGTGAGAGGCACACTCAATCTGAAGAAATACTAAGGTGTTTCAAAACACTCAATACAATCAAATTCGGATACATTTTATTCCACTGATGCTAGAAAGCTGGTTTGATCATATGGACTTTTAGCTACATCTGGAGTTGGAGTCCAGGTCCAGTTTTTTTATCAAAAGTAGGTAGGCAGGGGCAGCTAGGTGGCTACACTTCCCAGCTGTGTGATCCTGGACAAATCACTTAACCCTACCTGCCTACCGCTTACCACTCTTCTGCCTTGATACACAGTATTGGTTCTAAGACTGAAGGTAAGGTTTTGTTGTTGTCTGTTTGTTTTAAGAGTGAGAATAGGCAGGTAGACTTTACATAGTTTTGTTTTTTTGGTGTATTTATTTTTATAAAATTATGGTTAGAGAGAATATACAATCCAATTTTAGAACCAGAGTTGGGAAAATTCTGGTCAAGGTAATATGTTCTTCACTTAAATGACAACCAAAAGAGATTTTATATTTGCCTAGCTAGGATTAACATAAGTATCAGCTCACTTTGGAAAAACAAATATTAAAATCAGTCATTTTTCCTTCAGTATATTGAAAGAAACATGCTTATTTTAGGAACCATCTTTTAATGAGTATACTTTAAGTTCCCATTATTAGATATGCTATAATCTACCTTCACATTCAGTTGGCTTCCCCCAAATAATCAAGCACATTACTAGGGGGGAAAAGGATGATGCAAGCTTTCTGGGCTGAATCAACACACTGTTTTGTAATTACAGCTCATGGGATGAATAGAGAGGTGTTAATAAGATTCACTCAATGATGCTTTTTTGGTTTATTCATATTACCTTTAATATTTAAAAAGAAATACTTTAAGGTAAGATATCTTTCTAATCAACTTTATACCTCAAATTCTAGAAATAAAATATTTGGGAAAGAACATAACAATTTTATAAATATGTATTTACCTCTCCTTTCCATATATTAATCTTTTTACTACCTATGTGCCCAAGGGGAAAGAACTCAGGAGAGTAACATGTAACATGTAATTCCCAGAAAATGGCAAGGTTAATATTATAAAATGCATTTGGCCTGAGAGATTTAGAAGTCAATATTATCATTATCTCTAGCTTTTGAAATATCTTAAGGCAGGTTGAAATTATTAATCTCCAACATGGTTTACTTACAATACTCCTTAGCAAACAAAACATGATAGCATTTTAAAATGGCAGGATTCTGAATATTTGGGAAAGGAGCAGGAGAAATCTAGGTAAATTTAAAAATCTAACTAAATTGAACAGTTTCTTCCATCCTACTGATGGAAAGTTTAATCTAACAGCATTCTCTACATCAAACTGATCTATTGACCTAATTCTCCCATTTCTAGATTAACCTTTTTAGTGCCAGATAGCTATCAAAGGTAAAAAATGGTCATATTTAGATGTTTCTGAGCAGTCACATTCCAGGAATGACTCTTGTTGAATAGGCTGAAGGATGATTGGGGAGAAGGAAAGGAAAGTGGAGAACATGCATACCTTGTTATTTCCATTGGAAATAAATAAGCAAAGTAAAAGGCAAGATAGAAAAAGACAGATAGCAGGCAAACCTGGCT
Organism: Gracilinanus agilis; assembly: GCF_016433145.1. Lineage (NCBI taxonomy): Eukaryota > Metazoa > Chordata > Mammalia > Didelphimorphia > Didelphidae > Gracilinanus > Gracilinanus agilis. The sequence continues at coordinate 485,763,925 of NC_058133.1, read as the reverse complement.
CAGAGTCATAGAAGCTATTTTTTATGGTCACTAAGACAGCCTCCCCATTCCACTCCACTCACCAACCCCCTCCCCCCCCAAAAAAAACCACCAGAAGGAACAATGGGAAAAAAAAGGGATGGACATGGATGGGAACACACACACACACACTCCAACCCCTCCTCATGCCCCTCTCACCCCATGAAACATTTCTCCATTCGGTCCTACCTCTTCTATACCTGCTAATTTAGAGGAGGAGGAAGAGGGAAATGATGGCAGCATATACTCTGGGTGAGATTTGTGTTAAATTGCTACTTTGGGCCCAGAACTAGGCTAATAGGGCAGGTGTTAGAACAAATTGCATGTAGCAGTGACAGGTATTTCCCCCTACATTTCAATCTTGCCACTGGTTTAAAAAACCATAGAGTCTCTCAATTTTACTCTTATAATTAAATCTGGATTTTGGCTAAACATGAAAGTTACCTTTCCAACTTCTGGAATTCTTAGACAAGAAATGCCAAGTGGAGGAAAAACAATTTGTTTGTTGGAAAACAACAGAGCTCTCCTTCCATTGTTTCAATTTTCATAACTTGTGTATATTCAAGACATCTTTTCATTCACAAACTATCTTTCATTCTTTTCAAAACAAAGGATCTTTAAACTGAGACTGGATTACTGAAAAACCTACTGTAACCCAAAAGGCTAATCACAAGAAATAGCAAAAATAAAAAAAAAAATCTTTTCCCTAAATATCTCATTAAAGGCACTTATGAAAAAAAAAAAAAAGGAAGCTAATGTCCCCTTCACATATTTCCATTTAGTATTATTTCCTCATGAAGAGTAGAGGGGAAGAAGAAGCTCTAAATATTATATATTAAAATTAGGACAATTTCACTCATATAATGAAATTTATGTAACAATGATAAACCCATTCGCAGGTTCAAAAGTTATATCAAAAGCCTAAATAGAAATAAGTCAGTCAAAAAACATTTATTGTTTAAATTAGAACGAGTATGTAGAAACTGAAAGCATAAATTGTGGATATACATGATAAGAAGATGCAGTACAAATCTTTCTTAGTCCATCTACTGACAAGGGAGTGTGGGGAAGGCTCCTCTTCTTGCCTAGTAGTAAATATTTGTGTTTAAATTCCAATTGTCTCCTGGCTGTAAGCACTGCCTGTCCAGTTTTAGGCTTCTCATAAAAGCATCAGTTGCTCATTTCGCACTGGAATAATGTCAAATACACTTTTAGTCAGCAGTCCAATACTTTGATGTTAACATACTTCTTTTGGATACTTTCTTAAATCCTTTTGCCTGTCAGTTCATATGAAGTCAATAAAATAAACTTTTAATGAGAGGTAACATAGTTATAGCCTAAATAGTCAATTTAAAAATCAATGGTTCAAGTGTGATCAAGTTCAAGTAGCCAGACAGGGATAGTACCTCACCTTGTTTAAAGTGAAATTTTTAACAGAGATGTTATGATAAAACTTCATTCTAACATTCCTAACTTCACTTTAATAAAATATGTCAATCAGTTGAGATCATGCTAGTTATTTGGTCCTGGTAACTGGTCATTATCCAGTTGGTAAATGAAGATTTCCAATGAGTAAACCAGCACCTCCAGAGGAAAACCATTCTACTTTTGGACAGCTCTCATCTCTAGCAAGCTTTTATCTAATTAAGCCTAAATTTGCCTTTCTTTTATGATCAAGGCCAAACAGAACCAGGCAAAGTATGGTACCGTGAAAAAAACATTACAGTGTGCTTCTGGTGTTAAAGGACTTGGGTTCAAATTGTACCTCTAATGCTTACCTATTGTTTGTGTGACCTTGGGCAAATCATTTAGTTTCCTTTGGCCTCAGTTTCCTTATCTATAAAATGAAGATGTTGGGACTAAATGGTCTCTGAGGTCCCTTCTAGTTCTAAATCTGCTTTCTCCCACATGGCAAGTCATACCTGAACACCATTATCAAGGCCCACTGCCCTCCCACAAGTTTTCTCTTTTCCAGGCTAAAAATCACCTATATCCACATTATATAGTGTCAAGGCCTTTAACCATCCACATTGCCTTCACTGGATGCTCTCTAGTGTAACACTGTCCTTCCTAAATTGTGGCACTCAAAAGGAAATACTTCAAATGTGCTGCTAGGAGTGGTACAGAAAAACTATCATCTCATCTCCTTGGCAGCTGAGGGCACAGTGAACAGTGCACCAGGCCTAGAGTCGAGAAGCCTTGAGTTCAAATCCAGTCTCACTCACTCCCTACCTGTGTGACCCTGAAAAATCACTTAACCTGTCTGCCAAGCTTCCTCTACTGAAAATGAAGATAATACAATACCTACATCCCAACGTAGTTAAAGATCGAATGAGATGAATAAAGTGCTTAGCAAGTGCCAGGCACATTGTCATCACTTAATAAATGCTTGTTCCCTCCACCTCCCTTATTCCTGGAAGCTATGTCTTTCTTAGTATAGCTTGAGATCCAATTAGCTTTTTTTGATTGCTGACACTGCTGACATATTGAGCTTGCAATTCAGTAAATCTATAGATCTCTTCAGACAAATTACAATCTGGTTACCCCTACTTCATTCTGTATTTGTGAAGTTGGTTTTTTGCAGCTCAATTCTGTAGTTTAAGATCTTTTTGGATCTTGACTTAATCATTCACTGTTTGCTATTCCTCCCATCTAGATGTCACTTATAAATCTGATGAGCATACTATTTATCCTTTTATCCATGTCTTTGATAAAACTGTTATATAAGGCAGAGCTGAGAAAAGATCCATGGAACACTTCACTGGAGATATCCTGCCACCTTGAGTCTGGCCAGCCAACAATCCATTCTGATCATAAAGAACAAGAGACTCAGACCCTTCCTAGCTGTGTGACCCTGGGCAAGTCACTTAACCCCAACTGCTTACCTCTTTTCAGCTCTTCGAAGCGATTCTGAGACAGAAGACCAGGGTTGTTTTTTTTTTTTTTTTTAAATAAAGAATAAGGATTCTTTGGACCCAAAGAATAGTTATAAGTAGATACTCTCCCCCTTCTCCTTTGCAGAGGTTTCCATGTGGGTCTAAATCATTACATAAAAATCAGATTTCTTCCATGTGTTGATTTGTTTTTGCTACTTTCCTCCCCTCTTCTTTTAAAAAAAAAATCTTAGAAAGGATGTTTTTCTGAGTCTGAGAAGGGAGAATTATGAAGGAAGATAAATAATATTTTAAAAAATGAATCTTTAAAAGAAAAAATCACAAACACCAGTTTTGGATCCATCTAATTATGTTACTATATAATCTATAGTATTCCATCTTTTCCCAAAGAATAGTATGATAGTTCCCTGCTGAATCAGTTAGCTTCCAAAGGGGCCAATTCCCAATGAGAAGGGATTTTTGAGAAATGTTCAGTTTTGAAAATGTAAAGGTAAACAGAGTTGTGAATAGGGAAACCAGTTGTTTGGATTAGAGAGATAGATTTAGAAGTCATCAACAAAGAGGAATCATGAAGCCATGAATAGAAATCTCACGAATACAGATTTAGATCTGGAAAGGACCTTGGAGATCTAGTCCCCCAAATCCCTCCTTTTACAGATGAGGAAAGTGAGGGCAAGAAGGGCTAAATGCTTTGGCTAAGGTCACACAAGGATTAAGTAACTGAGCTGTGCTTCAGACTCGGTCCTCTGACTACAATCACTGAGCAGCTACATTATGCTTCTCATGATAGAGTCTGGTAGATCAAGTGTCAAGAAGAAAATGAGAGCAAGGACTAAGCCTTATAGAATATATCCAGTGAGGGGAAGAGAAGAAAAAAGCAGGAGAATCAGGATGATAATATCCTGTCACACAAGACAGGGGAGGGACTGATTCAAAGAAGAGATGGTCAGCAATATAAAATGTTGCTGAAAGGTGAAGACAGACTGAGAAAAAGCATACTTTTAGCCAAACTTGTAGAAAAAGTTATCAATTCCCCATACTACCACTTCTCCTTTTGCCCATCCCTCATTCCTTTGCAATCTAGCTTTTCATACTCATCAATCCACTGAAACTGCTTTCCAAAATGAATTCTCAGTCCCTAAATCTGATGGTCTTTTCTCAGCCCATATACTTCTTCTTGACCTGCCTATACCATCTGATGGTGTTTGACACCTCTGCCTAGATACTTACTTTTCTGTCTAGCCCCTTCTCACTTCCCTTTCTGGGTAATCATACATATTGTGTTCTCTAACAATGAGGATCCCTCAAGGTTCTTCCTGGGTCCTCTATTCTCTGGCAAAACTGCATCTTGCTGATTTCAGCTTCTAGCAATTCTGAATCCAGAATCTATCATCCAGTGTCTTAGCTCTTCTTCCCAACTTTCAGATAAGCATATCTTTTCCAACTTCATTTAAGCTGACAGGATTAAGGATTAGAATCTTGCTGCCACCATATGAGTCCTTCCTTCCTCTAGCTAACTGACTTCAATCCCTTGAAAACCCTTTAGCCCCAGAGAATTATTCAAACAGGTAGAAATTTATCCAGAAGTACTATCCAGGCCACTTTCTTTGTCTAGTTCAAAAGTGTCATAAGAAACTGTCAAATGACTTGTCAAAATCTAGATATTCTATGGCAACTTTTTAAAAATCAGGTAATCTATCCTTAGCAGTCTGGGAAACATTTTGCCCGAGGTCCTATGGTCTTGGTAAATTAGGTGAAGGGAACCTGTGTTATCACAGAGCTCCTCTATCAAAACGAAGATAACTTCCACCTCCAGAAGATAGCTAAAGAATGTGGCCACTAGTACTGCACTGTCTGCATGCTCTCAGAATGCTACGGAACATGTATGCCCAGCTAGTTTAGAGTCTTCACTGTGATCTTATTTCTATCTCCTACTCTGCGTTCTGGAAAAAGGTGACTGGTAAGGTACAATTTAAACAAAGGAACCAGTTTTCCCTCAAAAGCCCTTTATCCTAGTAACATTTGCCACTCAAGGGCTTACAAAGAAGAAAGTGGATATTTACAAAAGCAGAGCTTTGGGGGTAACATCATTTGAAGGCAAGGTACACTATAACTTTCTGACCATTGTTAAATCTCTCAGTCCTAGACATTCGCCTAAAAAAGAATTAGCTTGGGGCTGCTGGGTAGCACAGCAGATAGGGCACCAGGCCTAGAGATGGGAGGTCCTGGGTTCATATCTGACCTCAGACACTTCCTAGCTGTGTGACCCTGGGCAAGTACTTAACCTTGATTACCTAGCCCTTGATGCAATTCTGTCGTAGAATTGAAACTCAGGCAGAAGGTAAGGTTAAAAAAAAATTACGTTGTATCTTCAGTAAATAATCTTCTGAGTTACCCAAAATTTCATCCCTTATTAGCTGGGCATTTGTGGATGAACCTTTCTAGTTAGGTTTATTAAAACATAAATAGTAATTTTTTTCCTAACTTCTGCTGGTCTAGTCTTCAAGATCAGAAGACAACTTCCAGGACACAATGAAGACTGAATTCCTTCGACGAGTGATTCTCCACGTTCCCCCCCCCCCCCAACTTAACTGTTTTCTTAGAGTGTCATTATAACATTCAGCAAATACTTAGGCCTAAACATCACAGATTTTTTTTTTTTACATTTTGTCCCTCATCAGCCAGCACTGGGTGCTTACCATGTGCCAATCCCTGTACTGGGCGGTACTAGGGTACAAGGATAAAAACAAAACAAGACTTCTCAAAGGGCTGACAAAAGCAAAACATGTAATAAGTAAAAACAAGGTAATTTTTTGGAGGATTGGGAGTAGAAGCAGGGCAAAGTTTAATGGGGAAGAAGGGAAGAGATGCTTCCAGCAAAAGGAAGATAGGGAACAATGGCCTTCTGAGGGAAGGCTGCATTCAGGCTCAGCTCCTGCCTGGAATGGCACGAATGAGGAACAGCAAGTTGGTCAGTCTCAACTTTATGAAACGGGAGTCTCCTTTCAAAGAAGATGCAAGAAAAGGCAGCTTCCATGTAAGTTGTCTCACCTTAACCCTTTCTTTAGTTTTTCAATTAAGCAAATTAATTCTCTTCCTCCATATTTCACTGTTTATTCATTTCTTAGGTTTCCTTCTCTTTCTCTGCCATGGCTAATCCCTGGTACCAAGGAAAAGGGAATAGGGAGACAAGTATTAATTATTCCTTTAAAAGTATTAAAAATATTTATACACATAAGTATATAAAATATATAAATATAACAGTGATACAACATATTCTATTCTATAAACAGAAACTTTGATATATAGAGGCTAAAACTAACGGTTTGAGTCTATCAATGCCTTTTAGAATGTGTCTTACAAAAGCAAGCAGGAAATCATTTCTTTTCCTAGACACAAGGCAGACAGAATAAGAAAGTACTTCTAGGTACCAGAGTACTTCATCCTAGGCTAGAACTTTAATGAATTTTTAAAAAACCTTATCACATATCAATTCTAAGACAGAAGGGCAGCAAGGGCAATTGGGGTTAAGTGACTTGCCCAGGATTACACAGCTAGGAAATGTTTGAGACCACATTTGAACCCAGGACCTCCCACCTCCAGGCCTGGGGCTCTATGCACTCTGCTATGTAGCTGCCCCTTTAATGACTGAGAAAAAAAAAATCAGAATTGAATAAGGTAGCTATACCATAATGTGGTGCTTTTGGAAAACAAATACTAGGCCAAGGGATACAATTAGAAAATGAGTACATCAATAAAAAAAAGTATAATTCAAACAAAAACTAGTCAAAAGATGCTATGAGAGGGAGATTTATTCATAAGCTGGGGCCTGGACAAGATGCTAAGATCCTTTCCAAATAAGATTCTACAATTTGATGATTCTAAATCATCTTTAATTTAGTTATGCTTATTTTCCCCTTTGGATGTGAACTAAAAAGTCTCCATTTTATGACTCAGATATTTTACTATGTATTTTTTTATTTTTATTTTTTTAAAACCCTTACCTTCCGTCTTGGAGCCAATACTGTGTATTGGCTCCAAGGAAGAATAGTGGTAAGGGTAGGAATGGGGGTCAAGTGACTTGCCCAGGGTCACACAGCTGGGAAGTGTCTGAGGCCAGATTTTGAACCCAAGACCTCCCGTCTCTAGACCTGGCTCTCAATCAATCCACTGAGCTACCCAGCTACCCGCTACTATGTATTTTTACTGCTGACTCATGGTTATCTTAGCAGGAAATTCCCTCATTTGACAGTTTGATAAAACAACAGCAGCAACAAAAAATGTATACTAATTTTTTTAAAGAAAAATTTTTAAAAAGAAAATAAATTACTGTCTTCAAGTATTTGTGAGGTTTTAATAAGTAAACCAATCAATTATTCTTCATATTCACCGAAAACTGAAATGGGCTCAAACCTGGCAATTTTTGCTGGACACAAAGAAGCCTTCTTGACCATCAAGGTAACAAAACACTGGGAACACTGAAGGAGGCTTAGGTAGTCTGAACCTGGAGATCTTCACATAGAAGCTGCATGGGCAATATAGTAGGGGAAAAGGTGCAGGTTTAGAGATAGTAGGACTAGAGATACAAAGATAAGTTTGAACCTACCTTTATTTACCAGTGTAACTGAGCAAGTCACCTTATTTCTTTGGAACTCAGACTCCATTTTTATTATGGGGGGGATTGGACTATGCAGCTTCTAAGATACTTCCAGCTCTATATCTATGATATTAGAAAACAAACAATGAATGTTCTTCTGTCTTGGTTAAGTTTTATACTGGGGAGCTCAGACATTATTGGAATTATTTGTTATTTACATCACTTAAGGTCTTTAATTATCAACCACTAATAGTTAAAATTAATTTAAGAATCTCAGAGGGAAAAAAATCTCTGTCGTATTAAATAAATCTCTGCTAAGGGTATATAAAGTATCCAAGATATATAGACAACAGAAATATAAAAAAACCAAAAGTCACTCTTAAATAAACAAGTAGTCAAAGGACATTAATTAATCATTCTCAAAAGAACTGCAAACTATTCATGACCATATAAAAACGCTCCAAATTACTAATAAAAGAATGCAAATCAAAACAACCTTGAATCTCCTCCTATGCAGCCAATTGGCAAAGATGACAAAAGAGGAGAACAGTCAATATTGGATGGACTGGGAAAAGACAAGTATACTTGAGCTGCCAGAGCTGTGAATTAGTATGATCAGTCTGGAAAGCAATCTGGAATTATATAAATAAAGTGGCAAACAATGTCCATATCTTTTGACCCAGATTCCAACGCTCCATATATGCCAAAATATTCACAGCAGCATATTTTGTGGTAGCAAAGAACTGAAAACAAGGGTGAGACCTACAACAAATTATGGTATGTGAATATAGTACAAAATAATATTGTGTTATATGAAAAGATATACATGATGACTACAGAGAAGCATGGACAGACTTTACACAAGGGCTGTGGGGTCCAGGATTCTGGTGGTAGGCAAAGATGAAAAGAATTTGGGAGCAACTATCCTAAACTGGCAAGGCCATCCTAGCAGTCCAGAACCACAGCCTATATTCTGGCCATGTCACCAAGAATTATCTATGCAAACTTGAGAATATTTATGGCACTAACTATACCCAATTCAAAATATGGAAACAGGGACAGGGCTCTTTAAGAATATTAAACATTCTGGTTCAGACTATGATGAGGAGAGTAGGTAGGAGGTGAAATGGATGCCAGAGAAAGGTCCTCTGGTTGCTATCAGTTCACACTAAGCATCTCTGCTTCCAAATGGTTGGGGCTACAATGAAGTTTATTACAAGAGATGAGTTGGCACTGAAATTTCATGAGATTGAATGGCACTAGTTTAAAGAAATTTGTAGAGGGGGCAGCTGGGTAGCTCAGTGGATTGAGAGCCAGGCCTAGAGACGGGAGGTCCTGGGTTCAAAGCTGGCCTCAGACACTTCCTAGCTGTGTGACCCTGGACAAGTCACTTGACCCCATTGCCTAGCCCTTAGACTCTTCTACCTTGGAGCCAATACACAGTATTGACTCCAAGACGAAAGGTAAGGGTTTAAAAAAAAAAAAAAAAAGAAAAGAAATTGGTAGAAAAGTTCTGACTGATTTCAGTCTTTGCATCCCCAGAAGAAATATATGAGAACATACTAATGAGTTTCCTTAGCTCCCTAAGTATGCCATTTGCTTCATGGTAGGGAATCCTTAGGAAATGAGATCAGGCAGCTTCTACTTTGTGAACAACAAAGTGTTTTTTTTTTTATTAGTAGATTAATTCATTATGAGGAATTTTTTCTCTTCTTCCTTTTACTGAAAAAAAAAATTCATTTTAAGGAATGACCATTTGGGAAAGGGAGAAAGCAATCTAGGTGATATGAAGATTAAAAAAAAATTAGAAAAAAGACTCTTGAAATCTATTGAGTTAACCTTCCCCCATGAACCCAAACTAAGGCTAGGACTCCCAGTATAGTCAGTCATTCATGTGCTTGAAGGCAGGGAGGCGGGGTCATGAGAACTTTTTCTGCTCTCAGATCCAATAATCGATGAACTCTAGTTTCCGCTCTACTACCAATCAGGAAGTGATAAAATAGCCACTACAGTATGATATCCAGTGTACTGTGGGCTAACCTTGGATCCCAAGAGAGTTTAATAATCAAAATGCTAAAAGGTCTTCATTATAAGGAAGTTCCATAGGAAGGGCATTTGGATGCTGAGAACAATGCTATAATAGGATCCTGGTGTTAAAACTTAATAAAAGAACTGAAGTTTTGTTCCAACCAAATCTAAAGGTAGACAGATTTAATCGCCACTGCATCATAACATAAATAAATAGAAAATGTTTTTATGCTGGAAATAAGCGTTCTCATATCAGTTATGAGATCCTATTAGTCTATTTTAAAGTTTTTATTTTTATTTCAGTACTCTGCCCCAAAAAGAAACATCATGTGACTAAAGGAAGTTGCTTTCTGTATATCTTTTCAAAGTCCTAAAAACCTCAAATGAAACTAGGCATCAGATATAGAGTAATTACAGCTGATTCCATAAAAGAGAAACAACTATTTCCTCCTCAACAGGGTAACTCTTCATTGAAGAATACTTCAGAATTCTCAATACAAGTCATTTCCCAATTGATAAACGGTAAAAATATGAACAGGTACAGTTTTCAGGTGAAGTAATCAAAGTTTTCTATAGTTATATGAAAAAATGCTCTACATCACTATTGATTAGAGAAAATACAAATTACAAACTAGAGAAAATACAAAATACAAATTAAAACAACTCTTGGGTACCATCCAAACTTACCAGATTTAGGTAGTATGACAGAAAAAGATGAAGGAGATGTGGGAAAATTGGGACGCTAATGCACTATTCGTTGGTGGAATGGTGAATTGATCCAACCATTTTGGAGAGCAATTTGTAATTATGCCCCAAAGTCTATTAAACTGTGCATATTCTTTCTCTCAGCAATACTACTAGGACTGAATTTCAGAGATCAAAGAAAAAAGAAAAGGCTCTACATGTACAAAAAATATTTATAATGATCTTTTTGTGGTGGCAAAGAATTGGAAATTGAAAGGATGCCCATCAATGGAGGAATGGCTGACCAAGATGTAGTATAGGATTGTGAAGTAATACTATCGTGCTATATGTAATGAGCAGGTCGTCAGGGGGCAGCTGGGTAGCTCAATGGATTGAGTCAGGCCTAGAGATGGGAGGTCCTAGGTTTAAATCTGGCCTCAGACACTTCCCAGCTGTGTGACCCTGAGCAAGTCACTTGACTCCCATTGCCCACCCTTACCACTCTTCCACCTAGGAGCCAATACACAGAAGTTAAGGGTTTAAAAAAAATAATAAAATAAAAAAATATATGTAATGAGCAGGATTGTTTCAGGAAAATCTGAGATTTACATGAACTAATGCAAAGTGAAATGAACAAAACCAGAAGAATACTGTACATAATAGCAACAATACTGTATAATGATCAAATGTACTAAGCTTTTCTCAACATTATATTAATTCAAGACAATTCCAAAGACTTATGATGAAAAATGTCACTTTCCTCCAGAGAAAGAATTGATGGAATCTGAATGCAGATTGAAGCATACTTTTAAAAACCATTTTTCTAGGGTTTTTGGGTCTATTTTCTTTCACATGTCTGACATGGACATATATTCTGACTATACACATATATCCTATATCAAACTGCTTGCCATCTCAGAGAGGTGGAAGGGAGGGAAAGAATTTGGAATTCTAAATTTTAAAAAACATGTTAAAATTGCTTTTACACATAATTGAGAAAAATAAAATATTAAATAAAAAAAGAATTCTCACTCAGAGCATAAACAAACTCACAAGCTTATGAATGACTTTCCCTCTCCCCAAACAAGGATACCTAAATACTATCCCGATCCTACCCCTGCAAAAAGTAGTGGACACAGATTTTGCCTTGCCACAATTTCGAAGAAGCAACTCAGGCTAATTGAAATGGAACTAGAAAACCTTTCTACCACATTCCCTTCCCTGGAACTCAACCCTAGGGCAAGAGGGACCCAGTTCAGCAACCCCACTTCCCCAAACATAAAGAGACAGGGCAGCCATGTAGCTTAGCTCTAGATGTGGGTGGGGTGCCTGTTGTGTGTACCAGTGGAAAGGGAAGGAGTCAGAACAGTGAATGAAGAAGGAATATGATGGAGAAAGCCTGAATGAGGGTACAAACGAATGAAACTAACAGAGAAGATCCTGAAAACTGAAGGATAAGAAAATGAAAGACCATTTTAAAAATATTGTAACACAGGACAGTTAGATAGCTCAATGGATGGAATTGGGCCTGGAAATGGAAGGTCCTGGGTTCAAATCTGACCTGATACTTCCAAGCAAGCCACTTAACCCTCGCCACTTTTCTGCCTTAAAATCAATATACAGTATTGATTCTAAGACAGAAGGTAAGAGTGCTGTACATATATAAAAATAACACAAAGGAAAGTGAACTAATATTGCTTGATAACATTTAGAATACTGCTAGTTTCCCACACATCATTAAACAGCTGGAAGAAATTTCACAAAGGTTTAAAAGGGAACTAAAGGAATTTCTCAGAGGAGAAATTCAGAATGAACTTATATTCTAGAAATTATAGCTTTCAATGCAAAATGTAAAAACAATTACAACAGTAAGAATCTCTTCAATTAAGTAAAAAACCATGATAGCGATTCAGAACATAAAAATACTTAAGTAGAAGAAAACTTGGCAGAAGAGATGCAACTTTTAAAAGAACATAAATTCTATATAGGTCCAAGTGATGGACCTTAAAGACTAGATGCATAGAGGTTTATATATTTCCCAGGAGAAAATATTACAAATAAAAAATCCCTAATATCATAAAGCAAGAAATAATAGGAAAAAACTGTCCAGAATTTCTGAAAATAAACAACAAAGCAAGAATGGAAAGAATTCATAGATCGCTACCATGGGGGAAAAAAAAATCAAAAGCCTAGTTAGATGCTTAAATTTAGCCATTTCAATGCAAGGGGCCAGTAAAATGGCCTTAAAAAATGAAGGAAAGGCAAATGATTAACTCAGAATTATTCCATATTCATGAGAAATTACCAGTGACAACAGGATAGAACCTTCCAAGAAGCAAAAGGAGCTCAAAATGCAATCATTTTTCTGCCCCCAAAAGGTATGGCAAATGTAAAAAAATTCAACATCAACTTGTTAGTGGAGAAGTTTCTTTAAAATGACTTGAAACAAGCATGCCCCCAAAATGTGATATGAAAAGGTACCTCCCATTCTGTACCTGCTTCTTTAAGAGGTAGGGTCTAGGGATATGGAATACTACATACAATGTTAATATTTTTTTTAATATGTTGGTCAATTTTCCTGAACTTTTTTTTTGGTCTCAGTTAGACAGGATGGCTCTCTGAGAGGGAAAGACAGAGGTATATTCCAGGAAATATTTAAGTGCAATAAATACAAAAGATATCACTTGGCAATAAACTAAACTTTTTAAACCAGTTGAACTCACCACTATTTCTTTCAGACCATTTTTCTGGCAGCATTTTGTTAAGAATTAATCTCCTAATGACAGATTTTAGTTGGCAGCAACTGCTTAGTAGCATAAGTAAATTCAGGGAATAGTTAGGAGGGTGATGATGATGGTGGTTATTCGTTTAAAATAAAAACTCCAACTCTTCAACTCTAAGAGCAATAGTCTCACTAGGGCTCAAGTGAGATGGAGTATAAGCTATTTTAATTCTGTAAGGGAAGAAAATTTCAAATGGTAAAATCTACATTATAACTACTATCAAGGGAGATGTAGCTATCATGGATTCCAGAGGAGAGTGGCTACAAACAGATAACTAATCATCTGTCCTGGTCTCTGACAAGTACTAGCCATGTGCCTGAGGGCAAGTCAACTAACATCCCAGTTACTTACCCAGGCAAATGTCCAAGAATAAAGAACTGATGACTAAGTCTTGGGTTGTTTGTCTGCACTGATGGAAGGGGTTTTCTACAAAAGGTCCTAAACCTCTACTCCCAAATATAAAAAGTTCTTAAGAGAGAGGAACAGAGTGCTCTTCTAATGAGGCTCCCTTTACCAATAAAATCACAGGCCCAAATTAAAAATAAAGAACAAGTATATAATATTTATTTAGGCTATAATGTTTATTTATTTAGCATGTAATATTTCTATGGTGCTGATCTGGAAGATTAGGTAGGCCATTAAAAAATTGGTACATATGTTAACAATTTTAATGTGTATATGTACACAGAAGGTAAAAAAGAAATACAAAATAGTTTTCAATCAAATAACAACAACAACAATAGCTAGCATTTAGTGCTTTAAGGTTTGAAAAGTGCTTTGCAAACATTTCATGTGAGGTGGATGCTATTATTATCTCTATTTTGCAGATAAGGCAACTGAGGCAAAAAGCATAGTGACTTTCTCAGGGTTACATATCTAGCTAGTAGTCAAGTCTGGATTTGGATTCAGGTATTCAGGATTCCAGATTTTGTCTGCTATACTACCTAGCTGTCTTGATCACTTAAATTTCTAAGTGCCACAAAAAAGGTGGCATGGAATATTAATCACTATACAAAGTTTATTATCCTGCATGACTAGTCTGTACTTCATCAAGTACATTCTGTAAACTATATGATCTACAAGACTGCTCTGTAGACAAAGTCTGAAAAAATTTTTAATTAGAGTTGTTATGCTCTAAAGAAAACTGAAGACCATTGTGTATTCAAAATACTAGTATAAAAGTACTTCCAAATTCTAAGTATTTGCTGAATGTTGTAGTAACACTCCAAGAAAACAGTTAAGATAAAGGGGGGGGAGGAAGGAGAAATCACTCATTGAAGGAATTCGATCTTCATTGTGGCCTGGAGGTGGTCTTTTAATCTTAAAGACTAGACCAGCAGAAGTTAGGAATATAGGCCTGGTCATAAAGTAGGTATACGGTTTATGTTATAATAAACCTAGCTAAATTCAGAAAGGTTCATCAACAAATGCCCATCTAATAAGGGATGAGATTTTGGGTAACTCAGAAGATTATTTACTGAAGTTGCATCGTAACTTGCCTTGTGTAGGGAATATGCACACCAAGGAAACCACAGATTCTTTTTAAGAAATCAGAAATAATGCTCCAAATAAATAAATAAGTCACTTAAATAGAAGTAGAAATAAATTGATAACTATAACCAATTAACATGACAAAATTCATGTCATTGACAACTTTTTGAAAAACATTCCAATTATTCAAATTAAAGTATCTTGTTCCAAAGTAAGTTCCCATCTTAATCAATAAGTGTTGAAATATTGGCAATATGGATAGCAGAAATACAAATACCTAGCTAAGGCACTAGATCAACTTTGAATAAATCTAAAAATCATAAAACCTGGGTAAATAGAAGTCTATATTCTACTCTTATAATAGGGGAAGATGAAAACACTAAAGGCAATCCGCAACAGTACAGTATTCAGACTTCTATGTGCAACCAAGTCACTATACATTTTGCCAACAGGTCTGAGTATAAAAATGCACTTGAAATAAGACTTTTACTTGGTCTATTTTCATTAATCATTTAAAAAAAAACAGGTCATCTAAGAAAGGCAGTTTGCTTTGAAAAGAATTAAAGGACAGTAACAAATAGCACACACTGACACTTTGGGCACATTTCCTCCTCCTTAAGAATTAAGCACACCCAAAGGTCCACATCATCAGTTTACAAAAGCTGAGAAACAACCTTGTGCCCTTCTGGTTCAGCCTCTTGCAAGCTGAAGTGCTTTAAGAAATCAAGCATCTTACTCACAGGTACATGACTGTGTTGTATAAACCAAGATCAGCAGCCTCTCAATTTACAGTCTGTCGAAAGTCATTGATGTCTGAATTACGGTTCTCTCACTGGGGGTGGGGTGGTTTATAGTACCAAACCATGTAATGATGGGTTCAATTCAATAAAACAATGTTTTCTGTCCTTCTTACATTCATAGTTCAAGTGTTTGGCAGCTACAGTGACAGACTCCACTTTTAAAGATTTGTTGTAAAGCTGTCAGGTTAGAGGCAGCTGACAGCCCAATGGATAAAGTGTAACACCTGGAGTTAAAAAATCAGACCTGAGTTCGAATGGGACTTCACATGAATATTAGCTGTGTGACCCTGGGCAAGTCTCCTTGCCTCAGCTTCTTTATCTATAAAATCATAAGGGATTTTGTGAGGATCAAATGACTCTAAAGTGCTTAGCATGGTGCCTGGCACATAGTAAGCATTATATAAATGTTAGCTATTAAATAATAATATTATCATTATAATATTTCAAATCACTTGTTGCTGCCCTTGGTACACAAGCAGGAGTTTTAGATATATCCCAGAGAGCATACACAAATGTGTGTGTGGCTAATACTTCTGACTTTCAAATCCAATTATTTAGAAAATTCTGTTCTATACAGAGAGATGATTATTACTCTTGGGAAACAATGCTCATTTTTTTTTACTGAGTTTTTACTGAGAAATTAACAATAGAATTATTTGGTATTGAAAATACAGAATCCTGAACTGGGTTATGCAAATCACCGCATTACGAGCACATGTAAGGGCAACAGAATTTTTTTTAATTGGCATCAACTATATAATATCTTCAAGTATGTCTTGTGTGACAAAACTGTGAAATAAGACACAAGCTTTACTGTCAAGACTCAGTTGTCTTTTCACAGGACACTCTTCTAAAGAAATTTGCCCCCAATTTCTAACTTGAGCTAAGGATCACAAAAAGTAAAGTGGGAGAATGGAATATTTCCATACTGCCTGAAGCCTAGTTTTGACTGGTACACATTCAATGACACATTTGATTCACACTGAATTTTTTACAAAGTATTTTTAAAAGAATAAAAAGCAACCCAAGAGTCACATGCTTAAAGACTTACAGTTCCTTCGTTAGCTGAAGAATGTGCAGATTTTGTTACATGGCATAGTGAGCTGGTACATTATTAGCCTTTCAATTCTTAACATGCAAATTTGAATGCAGATTAGAAGCAAAGCCAAACTGAATTCAATGGAAATAGCCTTTTCTAAGTGGATACATAACACAAAACAGAACAAGTCTGGACTGTCACCAAAAGGGTCTTACCCAGGCCTGAACTACAAGTTGTGGATCACAACTTAAAAATTTGGGTAAGGAGTGACAAAAACCTAATACAACTCACTCTTTCCATTTTCTATTAATTTTCTGAGCAGAGTTTAAAAAATTAATTTGAAAATGCCATCTCTTTTCCACAAAAATATTAAACAAGTATTACTGACTAGAGGGAGTAAGATAGGGCTATTTAGTGAGGAAGGAGTCCTGTACTGGGAGTGAGAAGGGATATAGGTTCTAATTCTGGCTCTGTTGCTGAATAACCTTAGGGATGAGTCCCATCATTTTCTCCTCTAGGTGTGAGTTTCTTTATCTGAAAAAAAAAAAAAAAAAAAAGAGGGAATGGGTCTATATTATCTCTAAGATTTCCCTCAATCTAAAATTCCAGAATGTTATATTTGCTGGGGGTAGGAATGTAGGATCCCTAGACTGAAAAGAATAACATAATTTTTTGAAAAAATTTGTTAAAAAATCCCCTTAATTTCTAAGAGAAATTCTTTGTTTTCTAAAAACCACTCAAGAAAAATCTTTTAAGTGGGATTCTCCAAATAAGATTAACCAGGAAAAGAAACCACTATACAATTACACAACCAGTAAGTCAATCAATAACATTTATTAAGCACCTACTGTGTTCCAAGTACAGTGCTAAGCACTGATGAAACAAAGAAAGTTAAAAGATCCTGCTCCCAAGGAGCTTACATTCTAACAGGGGAGACTACACATGAATAATTATGTACAAATAAGATATATGAGGGATAAATTGGAAATAATCAATAGAGGGAAGGCACAAGAGGGATAAGGAAAGGTTTCCTGTAGAATGTAGGGTTTTAGCTGGGATTTGAGAGGCCAAGAGGTAGAGCATTCCAGGCAGCTACTGAAAATGCCTAGTAAGGAGACATCCACTTTCTTGTGCAAGGAACAGCAAGGGAGTCTATGATGCAAAGACAGAAAAGGTTGGAGGGTGTCAGATTAGGAGGCCTCTGAAAGCCAAATAGAGGACTTTATATTTGATCCTGGAGGAGAAAGGGAATTTATCGAGCAGGGAGGGTAACATGGTCAATTCGGAGATTTAAGGAGATTGGTTTGACCACTGAGTGTAAAATGGAGTAGAAGAGTGGAGAGAGACTCAAAGCAGAGGGACCTCCCACCAAGCTATTACAACTGCCTAGGAGTTGAGTGATGAGGGGCTGCATCAAGGTGATGGCAGTGTCAGAGAAAGGGGCATATATGAGAGATGTTACAAAGGAAAATAGTGAAGACTTGGGCAATAGATTGGATATACTGGGGAGGCAAGTGAGAGTAAGGAGTGAAGGATGATATCTAGGGGTTGTAATGTCCTCAAGAGTAATAGGAATATTCAGAAAAGGGAACGGATTGGGGGGGAAAGAATCTGTTGTTTTGGACATGTTGGATTTAGGATGTCTATGAGATATCCAATTCAAGATGTTCAATAGTTCAGTTAAATTTTTGGGAAAAGTTTCAGTCAGGTTTTTCCAAAAATTACTAAATTTCCACACATATATATAATTAACCTTCCAATTTGTATTTGAAACTTCTACTTCTGTCCTTTTATTCCTTTGTTCTTACATTCTTCTCCTCTCTGAAAGCTTTTCACAGTTACATTTCTTAAGAAAAGAGGGAGAAAATTTAAAAATTGGGAAAGACTGATTAAAATTTTAATGTATTAACTCTTAGAACTACATTTCTGAATTAATACTTTCAAGTTGTAGGCATTATAAATTTTCTCAGTATGCTGTTGAGAAGCTAAAAATATTATCCAAAGAACCATAACAATAATACCTGTTTAATACTACTGTGCTTCATGAAGAAGGTAGGTCCATGGGAATTATATCTACATGTAACTCTTCTAGAAACAAAGCTCCCCGAACTCCATTTATTTCAGTAATTTAAAAAAATGTATCTAAAATCAAACTAGACTCAGTTTAAGATGATTTAAACCATATTATTTATTAGGATCACAGATTTGCAGCTAAGAGGCCTCAAGGGTCATTAAGTTCAACTCCTTCATTTTACAAATGAGTAAATGAGGCCCAAGAGAAGAGACTTGCCCAAGGTCACACTGGTAATTAGTGGTAGTTCTGGGACCTGAGCCCATGCCTTCAAACTGCAAATCTCATATTAACTGGTCATCCTGACCAACTGAACACTGAAAAAGATGGCCAGAACACAGTTGGAGACTCTTATATAGTGCCTAGGATATGGTTAGCTTTTAATAAATGCCACTGATCAGATGCTCATACCCACACTGTGTGCTTGTGGCTCCTTCTGAATGAGAATGGTACATGTCAACTTTTGCAAACAAGTCTGTTACTGAGCCAATACCCAAATTTCCTATTTATGTCACTAAATTCTCAACCCTCAGATATCTATACAAGTTCCAAACAATTCGAATACTGCGGTAATAGTTAGGAAAGAAAGGGAAAAGGAGTTTATATCAACTTCTAAGTACAATGAGACAATAACCCAAAATTGTACCTTTTGGGTACACACACACACACACACACACACACACACACACACACACACACACACACACAAAAACTCATTCCCATACCTGCAAACCTCAAGCTCTGCATGGTCATGAAACATTAAGAAAATTAACAGAGAAGAAAAACAACCTGTTAAATTGGCTGGGTAATTTTATTCATATGTAGAAGCAAGAAAAAAACAAAACCTTAGCAATGTAGGTCAAAGACTGAATGACTAAAAAGTGATTTTAACTTTACTTGTAGGATACAAGTTTCTTTCCCATACCAATTATTTTCCTAGCTGAGACTAAGGGTTTTTTAGGTCAAAGCAGGCAGAAAAAATCCAAAAAACCCCCAAAAGTTCCCTTGTAAGGAGTTTGCTGATGACCCCACAGAGTCCTCTACCTCTTGTGTTGAAAAGAAGACAGGGAACTTTAGACAACAAAACCACAACGACAAAAGGAGGAAAAATCAGTGGAGGACATCTGATCTAAGTGGAAAGGGACACAAACACTGAGAACCAGCCTCCCATTTTGTTTTCTGCTACTTCACAGAATCAGGGCCCTAAAAATCAAGGGAATATCCTCTACTGGTCAAGTTAGATGATTTCTAGATTTAAAAAAATAAATTTAACTGGCACAGCTGAAGAATCTGATCAGGACTCCAATCTCTGACATAAGTTAATGACTGAGTCAAAATCACCTACACAGGGGGGCAGCTGGGTAGCTCAGTGGATTGAGAGTCAGGCCTAGAGATGGGAGGTTCAAATACGGCCTCAGACACTTCCCAGCTGTGTGACCCTGGGCAAGTCACTTGACCCCCATTGCCCACCCTTACCACTCTTCCACCTATGAGTCAATACACAGAAGTTAAGGGTTTAAAAAAAAAAATCGCCTACACAAATCCAATCAGAAAAAGTCAATATTCATTAAAAAATAGGAAAGAACTAAAATAATGTGTTTCAGACAAACTGAAATTGGCCTTACCTATAAGAGGTTTACTCAGTGGTTAAGCATAATGAATTTGCCAAACTTAAACATTAAAAGTTATCGTCTATTTTCAGAGAAATACATATATGTAAATAGGGAGAAGAACCCTGCCCAAGTTCAGACAAAATCTCCCCTATGCACTTGGGTGGGGCACCTAAAAGAAAAATCAAAATTCAGAACCAGTTTACTAAAGTAAGCATTCTACCCAAAATCTTCTTTGACTTCATTACAAAGAAAACTTTTTTTAAACAATTTATAAATAAAAGTTTAAAAATATTTCTGAAAATTTGTAAAATAAACAAGTAATTTCACCTTGATACTAACAAGGTAAACCAATCCATTTGTGCTCCTCCACAAATACAGTATTTGTATTGTAGATTTAAATTTAAAACTCTAGGTACTTGAATAAGTCACACACTTAAAACCAGTAGCCAGATTTTAGGAATATATGGAAAATATCTGAAAAGGAAATAACCTAATTCTTGAAAAAACCCCTCATTTTAGAATTAGGAAAATCCCAATTCTGAATCATTCCTCTGAATCATATCATAAGGTACATGCTAACTCTAATTCTAAATAAAGAGTTGTCTTATTAAACTATACCTGTACACAAATACTGCCTTCACAAGACCAACAAGAATCCATACCAATACAAGACAGATTTATTAATTTCTTTCATTTCCTTCCCTCTTCCCAAAGAAATAATACTTTCAACATCTACACCAAGTTTCAGCAACTAAACAATCACTCAAGATTTGCTGAAGAACTTTTTGAATTCAATGTTTTCTGTACCAAACAAAGAAAAGTCCTAGTGAATTTTTCACAAACACCTTTTCTATAATTCTCTCTTCCCTTAAAGGCCCATTATAACCTTGTTTTTTCTCCTACTCCTGTCTCTTCTTCCTTCTACCTCTAGCTTAAGGAGGTCCTTAAGCCATTCTTGGCCCTCTGTTCTTCTCTGGGAATCCATTCATTCTAATATTTTTAAACTCATTACTATAGTAAATGATGACTAACAGTCTTAACTTTTCAAATTGAGCTCCAGTTCCATATTTTTATCTACTTATTAAACATTTTTTCTTAGAAATGTTTAATACTTAGTAGTATGGCCCACAATTACCTGAAATGCTACACATCAGAAACCAATTACCAGGAGTAGCTTGGTGGTACAACTGATAAACAGCCTGGAGTCAAGGAAACCTAG
This sequence comes from Gracilinanus agilis, assembly GCF_016433145.1. NCBI lineage: Eukaryota > Metazoa > Chordata > Mammalia > Didelphimorphia > Didelphidae > Gracilinanus > Gracilinanus agilis. Next base: position 485,742,688 of record NC_058133.1, on the reverse strand, counting down.
GTTCAAATCTGGCCTCAGATATTTCCTAGGTGTGTGACCCTAGGAAAGTTACTTCACCTCATTTTACCTAGCCCTTGCCCTTCTGTTGTTGTTCTGTTGTCCATTCAATCACCAGTGATGCCTATTTATTTTTCTAAATATTTCTTAATATATACACCTTTCTCTCTACTGTTTTATTACTCTGATATATCTCTTCACATCTAGATTATCATAATTTCTATCCCTCAAGCTCCTTCTCTTTCCAAATATTTGGAATGTTTCTATAAAACTCAACCTTCCTACAACCATGCTATCATCACTGCTCAAAAATCTAGGAAGGCTCATCATTGCTCATTCAACTCACTCAATTCTCACCTCTTCTCCCCAGCTTTCCAGGATCTTCATGCTGGATCTTCACCCCCAATCTTATTTACTAAATACTTTCACTATGAAACTTCTCCACCAGTCAAATTTTCTGCCTCTACAACTTTACTTTTGTTGCTTCTTCTCATGTGGGCTGTCCCTCTCCCATCCAAATCCAATTCAAACTTTTCCACGAAACACTCTGAACCCCAGATTCCAGTTCCTGACATGATATACTACATCACTACTTAAGTTTCTGGCCTATCTTGTCTTTTTGACTAAAACATAACCTTCCTGAAAGCAGGGAGCAACTTCTTTTGCCACCCTGAGAATTTAGCACGATGTTTGGCTTGGCTCCACAGTAGGTTTTTAGTTGAATGGCAGTTCTTGAAATATGTCAAAATGGAAGTATGCTCTCACACTTTTCATAGGTCAAATTTGATGGGCTAAATCTTTCTGGTTAATCAAATAAATTCAAATGCCTAAGTGAAACAGCTTAAAGAGCAATGATCAATACCAAGATATCACTGCTCTTCACACATTACAATCACTTGCTGTTAAATGTCAACTGTAAACTACTTTCGTAGAATCTATCTTTTGTAGTGCCCAAATGCCAGTCTTTAAAGGTCTCTTGATTGAATACCTCAACTGGAGCCACTAGGCCAGGACCATCAAGATTTGTCACATGTTCATTGACAGATAGCATTGCGACTTTTGCCTGGAGCACCCTCCGAGTTTCCCTAAAGCTATAATAGGATCAAACTGACAAGCTATTTTGGTTAGGCAATCATGGCTCATCTGAATTAGATGTCCTAGACAACAAAGAACTCACTGGAGTATAATAGATGTGCAAAGAATTATAATAAGCCAATCCCAATTAAAATCCTATAATATGAAAAGGGCCTCCACCCAAGGTCTCTTTTTACTAAAAGGTTAGATGGCAAATGGAAAAGTTTCTGACCAGACAAGGAGTCAGTATATTTCCCTCAGCACAGCAAAGACAAGACATTAAGGAAACATGTTGTATAGAAAGATTCAAACTCTACAGTGACTTCTCAGATTGTTAGAAATTCTGAATGAGTCAAACAGGAGCAGCCCAAGTAGCTGTTAAATGGCATTCCAATTCTACTCCACTTCCCAAACATACAGAAATCCTTAGGTTGCCAGGTGCAAAGAAAATACACTAACATCCCATTAAGGTGTTGGCTCTTAAATTGAGATAAGAACATCTCTACAGGTGGGCTTTTAAAGGAAAAAAGTAACATTTTATCTTAATTAAAAAACATCTTTTCATAATTTTGTTGGACAAAAAAAGCTTTTCTTTCTTTTAGTGCAACACTTTTCCCCTCCAGGGTAGAACAGATTTAAGTTTTTTTCTTTTGAATTAAACAACTGGGCCCATCTTATTTCCATGAAGTGGCACCAAGTCTTAAGAAACTCCCAGCATTCCAGACCCTACAGCTTCTGCTGTGAAGAAATTTATTAGGAATATCATCCATTTTCTTTTCTTTTCTGATGTACATTCATTGCTTTCTTGGTTTTACTATTATGCTTTTTTTTTTTTTAAAGAGGCTCTTTCACAGAGAGAGGCAGATGAGTAGATGCAGTTGGCCTTGGAGCCAAGAAGATCTGAGTTCAGCCCCTAGGCAAATTCTTTTATTAACTTCCCAGTGCTCTAGGAACTGGAGTTTAGGTACCCTCTAAAACTACAGATTGCCTACAAATAGTAAAGAGAATTTCTGGGAGCAATCTTAAAGGTCCAGTTCCTCTCCCTATGGTTAAAATGAATAATACAGACTCACACATTCCCAATCCAATCTCATGGATTTCTGGACACCTAGAAAAGGTACCATTTTTTTTTTCCATTGCTTAGGTTCTGTTTCTTCCAATTGATGTTTTTCACAGTGATGACCCACAATGAGACAATAACTCTTAATCTCTGCCAAAAGTGGAGAAACTATTTCATAATCCAGATTCTTCACCTAAAAAAAAATATGTAACAAAATTGACTTTGGTGCCATCTTCTCTGATACCAATACTTCCCATGACTATTTTAAAGCATATAGTTATTCCACAATCTACCAAGTAAGGGTTGCTCCTGGGGAGGAAGCCAGAAAGAAGAAGGGAATGTCTGCACCTGATTTTCCCAGGGAGTATGTGGACTAAACAATCACTTCCCTACATATGAAGTCATTAATTGATAGATTAATCATCTGGCTAAGAGCTACATTTCCACACTTTATCAAATTCTTCATGATTTCAAAATTCTGCATCCAAACAAAATTAAAAATGGATTTTCATCAATATTAAGCTTTACACAAGGAGAAGTTTTCCCTTCATTTCTTTAAAAGGAAATGTTAACTTACCGGTACACAAACACCCAGTCTTCCCAAATGATGCAATATGTGAGGCAGCAGAAGATCTGGATTAGGAGCCACGAGATCTCACCCTGGCCCCGACACTTTGGCTGCCTCCCCCAAAAAGCTCTATCTTTCAGGGCTTCAACTGCCTCATAATGAAAGATTTCACAAGGAGGGAGAGTGGGATTAGATGACCTCTAGGTTTATGTCTATAATCCTAAATGTTAACATTGCTAACACCTGCTAAGTCCAAACCACAGATGCTATTTTTAAAAATAATAAAAGTTAAAGGAAGGGGACATACATCAAACACTTTCCTCCTTCATACAATGCAGAACATGATGGATTATAAAGAATTAGAGAAGGTCTAGTTTCCAAACCTAGTTATATTTATTACCTGTGTGATCTTTGACAAATTATTTAACTTCTCTGGTCATATTCAGTTGCCTTGTCCATAAAATGAAGGGGCTGGAATTAAAAAGGATCTCCACCCCAGGGTTCTTCAAGTTCTAAATTCTCAGATCTGGCTACAGCTACAGACCAGAGTCTTTTTGATCCTCAGTCCATGTTCCATAAAGTTATGGTTTCTTCTCATCTCATCCAACAAAACTAAAAGAAATTCTTCTGGCATATATAAATCCAAGCCTCCCAACAATCAAATCCCTGCTTTTACTTGTTGAATATGATATCCACATAGAAAGCTACTTTGCTCACTACTAAACACTGGCAGTGACAACAGTGATGCTTCAAAGGTTTTGACAAGTTTTGCTTGCATAAACTGCAAGTTCCAACTTTGCTTTAGTTTTATTCTAGTGGATTTCTGAGAACCTGTTCTCACTTCATCATCCAACTCAAATCAAACTGAAACTTGACTAGGCAGTATCCCCCCAGACTCATTTTCATTTCAGCATTAGCAGGTGTCAGTCTGCTCCAGTCTTTGGTTATCTGCTCAACTATTCCTGACTGTGGCAGGGTTCAAAGCTCTCATTTTCTCTTCAAAACAAGTTTTCTCAGCTTCCACAAATCCTCTAACATACAAATTTCATTAGTTCCTGGAGTCTTTTTTCTACGGCTGTCAAATTTTCAAAGAAAACACAATATTTTCTCCTGTGCCATATATAAAATGATTGATTTATGCCAAATTCACTAAATCAATGACTGAAGCTTTGTTTGCTATGAAAATATCTGTATGGGTGATGGTGGTGGGGTGGGGAATGGAGTCTCATCAGGGAAGGCTGTATTCTACATACCATATTATTACTGTGCAGCGAATGCATCACAGACTGTACTGCACAATCATATCAACAAATAAGGTGGAAATCCTATAAACTGCAGAAGGTAGTTGTTAATGAAACCTTAAACTGTGAACTGCTTAAACAGCATCTCTACCAGCAAGCTAATAGGAGGCTCACTACTTTTATGAAAATGTCCAACATGGGTAAGTTATTCCATTACTCAGCAGCAAGATAAATTAAGTCAAATACAGTAAATTATTCAGTGATAAATCCAAATGGTCAAGTGAAGCATCACCTCTACAAATATTTTTCCTAGTGTCTACATGTGGGAATAATGAAATAGCCCTCCAAACTACACGCGACTTTTTGGGTCATCGGTTAGTGCTACCTAGTATCATGCTCTAGTGCTCCAAGAGAGAAATGGTTTTTTACAGATGTGCTTTGTCAGAAAGGCAATTCTTGCACACATGACCTAAAATAACGCATCAACTACAAATAGTTGTATTTAAATGGATCTAGAATTTCACATTAACAATTTCTAAACCCAAGGTTTTCTTTCTCAGAGGTGGCTTATTGTATTAATTGATGTTTTTAGCTTTTGTCACCTAAAGCCAAAATATATTTCACTCTCCCACCTGCCAAACCTTCTTTTGTAACAAAGATTAAAAACAAAAACAAAAACAACTCATACAGTCTAACACTGTGCACTATGCTATAGCTATAGTCTCTCACCTTTACAAGGGGAGACAAGTTCATTTTCTTTCTCAACTCCTCCTGAAGACCACGTTTCACTGATTACAATTAGACATCACTGTTTCATTTTACTGTTCTAAGTCTTAATGCATATTGTACCCCTGGTTCTACACACTTCACTTTGAATCAGTTCACAGAAGTCTTCCCGCCATGTTAAAATCTGCATTATTTCAGCTATAGTCTTAAACAGAATGAAATATCCCTTTGGTGAATATCTTTATATTCTGGTTCAATAGTTTTGGAAAATAGTCCAGTTCCAGTCTGAACTGGTTCATTAGCTATGCTTATAAAACATACTTTAGTTCAGTTAGCTGTTCAGTTAAAAAAAAGAATAGCAATGTCTGGTCAGGTTTCAGAAAATGAGTGCAGTTCATTCTGGCTGTTGGTTCACAGTTTGGTTCAAAGAGCATTTTAGTAATCTTATTTAGGTCACATAGGAGTTAAATACTAAGCTGATCAAAAATAATTCAGATAACAAATCTTTAATATGCAACTACAAAAATAGAAAAAGCATTTGCATACTAAAAAAACACAAACACCTGGAACTCTCCCCTTCTTTCCATGCCAAGATCTTGTGTTTCACCTGTGACATCTGATAAAAACACATAAAACAGTACGCACAAGAACTTGTTTGGTTGAAGAGGGGAGCCTGATTAGCAAAGATCAATTAAACAAGGAGCAAATGTGTGTGCTGAATGAACACTAACTAGATGTTTAGCACTGTGCTAGCTATTTCATAGAGGGAGACAAAAAACCTTAAGATGTGGTCCTTTATCTCCTATCTTACAACCTAGTTAGGGGGATCAGAACTAACACAGAATAAACAGGGCAAACAGAGTCTGATATTAGAGATATAAAGAAGTGTTCCATCAATTTAATGAAAGACCTCAAAAAGAATTCAAGTATATTTTTTCTCACATTATTTGGAATTTCCTGATTCATATTATCATTATTTTACAGTTTTCCTTACTAGAATGTTTCACCAGTAAGTTGGGCTCTACAACTGTCAAAAGTCTACTATCTCTTCCTCAGAAAAACTCAAATGGATGTGTGAACTTATTGATGAGCACATTCCCTCCAGAAAGGAAGCTCCAGATCTAGCTGCAGTGCCAACACAGTGGGGTCATGCCAGCCTGTGCAGTGCAATGTCTGTCTACGGCCTTCCATAAGTGTTCCACAAAGGGCTTATCCATGCTGGGGTTGACCTCACTTTCTCTTTACATCTAGAGGCTACCAAAAAGCATCAAAAGGCTGTCCATCTGTCCATCCATCCTTTCATTCATTCATTCATTCACCTACCCATCCATTCCATCCATAATTCCTTGCTCTGGCTATGGTCTTTTTTGCTCTTATATTTCCTTCCTTTCTCATTTTTTCCATGACTACTTTACAATCACAACTGTTGGTATTTTCCATAAGTAATATTGCTTTTGACATCTGTTGGGGTTGTACATAAAGTTTAATGACTAGAGCTGTGATCCATCTCTTTCTCACTATCTTTTGTTTTCTACCAAGCAGGGAAGGTAGCATCCCCAACTAGGAAAGCCCAAACACACTTTCACTCTCTCTATTTAACAGGAAGACTTTTGAGTATTCCCAGGCTTTTGGGGAAGAGACTACTCTTGACTTTCTTGAAGCCTCCAAGCCACTGAGAACGAGAAGCTGAAAATGTAGGGGTAGGACAGGACAGGACATTCCTGCAGCTACCACCTTTCTCCCTGGTAGTCCCAGAAAAAACTGAGCACTCCCATCTTGGAGTTATTTAGATGAAGCTTCAGGATGGAAAGGATAGTTTGGTCTATGGTGTAGGATCCCTGGTTTTAAAGAGATGGATCACATCCTACTTTCAAGCATAGAGGAAAAAATCTGAACTAGAAACCATGATTGCTAAATCTGAAAAACATATTTATGCTAATCACAGATCATCATGAGAAAGAATGAAAGAAAGACTGGAAAGGATGTCAAAAATCTATAGAGGGGTCAGGATGACATAGATGGGTAGAGGCAATCCACGGGTCGAGAAAACTAAACATTAAACAGGAATCTTTTCTGCATGTATAAAAACACTGATTCTTATAAAGGACAGCCTAGCCCTCAAATGTTTTCCAGTCTACTCCGTTTATTTTGTTAAAAATCTAGTTCTACATTGTTAAATATTGATGCTCTTATCTCAAGACCGTGACTTAACCTTCCAAAGAAGACAAAATAAACCAAAATGTTGCTTTCCAAAAGTTTCTCTGCTCTTGTAAAACATTCTAGGAGTACACTAAGTAATGAATATCATTTGTTTTAAAAGAATATTTTATCTCTAAACTATTCCAACTACCAAGGGTTGAGAGCAACTTAATTGATCCCTGAAAGATACTAAAACCTTACAATGAATGTGGGCCACCATATGACTACATTTTGCCAACATCATTGAGAACATCTTAAGTGAGAAGCTAGACTTGAAGCTTTATTACTAAAAGACCATTAATGCTAGAATAGGTTTCCAAAAAGGGACTGACTAGAATAGTCTCATGGGTTTAAAATAAGCCAGTCAAGAAAAAAATGCCTAAGTGTGCCTAACTTTTCTTCTGAAGAATGCAAAACGATTCAAAATGGTCCAGTTGGAGATAGCCATGAACTCTATTAGCAAAAGCCCTCTAATGGGTCATGAACTAAGGCTTGAAAAGGATGTATGGGAGTGGGAAGGTATTATGTAGAAAAAACATGCTATGTAAGGCTAAGACGTTAACATAAGGAACGTGCTCAGCTAGGATAGTGTGGTACTTGCCAAACCTGGGCCAACGATTGCAAATTCTGACTCCAACAGATGAGATCTTCCAAAGTCTTTGAAGGAAGACGCATGTAATCCATTTTTTCATTCACTATCCATTTGGTTGCTTACTAGGTCACTAAACCTTGCCTTGAATGATGCCTTTGAGCAAGCAAGACTGCCACCCAAACTTTTCCTAAGCATTGGCCTAGGCTTAACATGATGGCGGCATGTTTGGAACTCATGAGGTGGTCTTTCCACAAGTGTGGCAGCGTAGACATAGAAAGTGATATGTACTTTGTGGTTAGTGGGGAGAGCAAGAGAACTCCCATTGTGCCTAAGCACAACAGCTGAAAGAAAAATGTTGTTTCCTTAGATACTCACCAGACAACACCAAAGGCTCCATATCCAATAGGTCTGTCCGGCTCAATATCCAGTTGCTGTTGTGGATGATGTGAGTGCTGATGATGGTGCGCTTTAACTGCAGCGGCTGCTGCAGCCTGTACCTGAGCTGGGGCCGTGGCAGCTGGTCCAGGGGCCTGACCTGGTGCCGGTGATGGGAAATATGGCTGTTGTTGCCCGGGGTTTAACATGGCAGCAGCCGCCGCGGCTGCAGCAGCCGCGGCAGCCGCTGAAGAGGTATGCTGCTGCACTGGATGGACGGCAGCAGCTGATCCGGGATGAAGATGGTGTTGAGGGTGGTGGTGGTGGTGAAGGTGTGGAGGAGGAAGGTGTGGAAGGTGGTGGTGATGGTGGTGGTGGTGACCTGCTGCTGCCGCTGCAGATGTACCACCATTGTAAGCCGCCATCATTTTTGCGTTGGCTGCCGTGCCACAAAGAGACATTAAAAAATGTCCTTTGATTTGAAAACAAATTGGGTCAAGCTGTCATTTGGCCATTTAAAAATGAAGAACACCACTCCACCTTAAAAAACATAGAGCTTAACTGGCTTTATGTCTTCATCAATCAATCCAAACAATTTAGAGGATCTTGGTGTTTTCTTTTCCTTTGTGGGTGTATGTTGCAAAAAAACAGAAACAAAAACAAAAGAAAAAGAAAAAGAAAAAGGGACCCCTTCCCCCCAGGATTCCTGCCACAACTGAGTACTAAAACTCCATTATTAACATTTTGGGGGGGAGCCCACTAACTTTGAATGTAAGAATAGAAGCCAAATCTCCTGCCCCACCAGAACCCCTCACACAAAAAGACCCAGGTAACACACCACCCTTGGAAACCTGTAAGTAAGGTGGTTTCACCTACCCCTTCCATTCCCACATCCTTTTCTGAACACCTTTCCAACTCTTCAAAAATAAAATCCTCACTCCACCTTCTCTCCCCCCCCACCACCAAAAAATATTTGGTTTTTAAGATGGGGGGGGAAATCAGAGAACGAAGCCCCCCCCCCCTGGACCCCTCGGGCCTTCTTCCTACATCTCCCCTTCCTCCTCAGCTAAGTGGACTGGGAGGGAAAGGAGGGAAGGGGAGAAGAGGATGGGGATGGGGGCGGGGGGGTGGTGGTGGTGGTGGTGGTGGCTAAACTTTCCCTGGGCAGGATGAGCCGGGGAATGTGGGAAGGTGGCTGGGAAGGGGGAGGGAGAGCGAGTGAGGGGGAGACAAGGAGAAGGAGACAAGGAGAGAAAGAGAAGGGGGAAAGTGAGGAGGAGAACGAGGAGGAGGAGGAGGCAATGGGAGGT